>NC_135344.1:54904532-55210686 GCF_023851605.1 Tamandua tetradactyla | reverse complement strand
CCCACCCCTGTTAGGTACTCATGAAATGTTAGTAGCAGTTTCAGTTAATATACCTATTTTAGTTATTCAGTGCAAGAGTTAATTATGTAACAATAAATTGCTAACATTTTGTTCAATAAGAGATTAGTTAAATCATGGCAGGCTACCAACTTTGTAGAACATAACAGTGTTAAAATAATTCACTAACATAATGTGGCAACATAGAAATATATTTATTAAATAGTGATACATAACATGATTATCTCTTTATGATGACTCTATCAGTGCAAAATTATTGATGAAAACATGCATAAATTAAAGCAGTTTGGGTATTAGAGAAATGTGATTATAGGCAATTTTTCTTTTTTTCCCCATTACTTTTATTATAGCGGTGTTTTGAAATTCACCACACTAATATCCTTCTTTCACATAGCCTTAACCTTCTTAACCTTCAACAACTCAATTAGGGCAAAATCTTCCTGATTGGCACCTAAATGCAATAATGTATTGATCAACTATTAGCCAAAACAGTAACTAGAATGAGGAGAGCTGTGTTTGAAGGAAGATTCTCTCCTTATACCAATGATTTCAGTAATAATTCCATATTAGGCTGTTATCCTTGGTGGTAAGCTGAAATAAAATGTCTCAAGCAATATGCACAATTTAAATCTCAGTTTGACTTAGTGTCTCAGGAAGCTTCGCTATGGCCTTTCTTGTTGACTCTGGCAATTTAACAGTGTCATGGTCAGGGACATGTGTCAACTTGACCAAGTTGTGGTACCTGTTTATCTGGCTGGGCAAGTGCTGGCCTGCCTGTTGCAATGAGGACGTTTCATAGAATTAGATCATGATCACGTCACCTGCATCCACAGTTGATTCCATTTGTAATCAGCCAAAGGGGAGTGTCTTCACAACGAGCGATGCTTAATCTAATCACGGGAAGCTTTTAAGGAGGATTCAGAGGAGACAGGTACCATTCCTGCTTCGGCTGGTGAGCCTCTCCTGTGGAGTTCATCCAGACCCTCCATCGGAGTCGTCGGTTTCACAGCCTGCCCTGTGGATTTTGGACTCTGCGTTCCTGTGGTCATGTGAGACACTTTTATACATTTTATATTTGCAAGTGTTCCCTGTTGATTCTATTTCTCTAGAGAACCCTAACTAATACAAATAGATTTTGAAGTATCAATAAAAACTCTCAGACAGAAAACATGCACACCAGGTATAACTTTGTCAAAATTAAGCCAAAAGCCCATCTGGCTCTATAGTCTTAATGTATTTTGTCACCTTTTCTAGGTAGGTGAGTTTCTTTCCTAATCCTCCATCTTTCCAACGGATGACAGGAATTACTTCACTGTATAAGCAGCAAACTGCCACCGTTGGTTACCTCCACATGACATGATATCTCCCAAAGTTTCACTGCTTCTGTCAATTTCTAAATTTTAATTTGAAGGGCCAATTTTCAAATCCCTAATGACTCTCATATAAATCCACTCTCTCTTTACCGCCACCCTCTTCGGTGACGATCATCCTGTGAGGCAGGCAGCCCCCTAAATGATCACCTCACGTAAACCACCGACCACTCCAATCTGTGGTCGGTGGTTTACGCCTTATCCGTCTCTTCTTAAAACACTGCAGTCCTTGTGTGGTCTCAACTCAGCCTACCTGTCCAGCTTCATCTCTTTCTTTCAGTGCATTTCAATCGTGATATCTGCCCTTCCCCAATCCCCCTAAGTCAAACCACCCCAACATCGTGTTTTTGTACCTGCTATTCACACTTTCCCTGAATGTTCCCTCTCTCACTGCCCCTCATTGTGTTATCTATTCACCCTTCAGAACTTAGTTCAAGGAAGGCTTTCCAGAATAGGTCAGAGTCACCATCCTATGCCCTATCAGTGCCCTCTACTTCTTCCTCGTCCTTCTTATCAACAATTTGAATTTATATATGTGTGTAATTCCCTGATTAATATCTTTTTACCCACTAGCTTCTAAGTTCTAGTAGAACAGAAATCATATTAAATTTTCTTATCGTTTTATTCCAGCACCCAGCAGGGTTCTGTTCATAGAGTAGGTATATAATGAATGAATGAATGGATAAAGGAATGAATGAAAGCTTTAAAAAGACTATATTTTCTCTCTATTCTTTTACCTTTCTCAGTTTTTTCTCCCTGGAAGTAAAAATGATGTTCCTGTTATTTTATTTCTTACACAGATTTTAAGTACTGGCTTGATGATATTTTAGGTGGTGGATATTGGCATTGTTTGCTAAAAGCACGTGCTTGATATGCGGTAGGCCCTCGAAACAGTTGGGTGAGTAACAGTGAAGTCTGGGTTTAGGCTGGCACGCCAAATGTGAATGGGAGTAAAAGAAAAACATCTCAAGTCACCATATTCAGCTATATGATGAGAACCATCTAGAAAATCAGAAATAGTTCCTTTGCTTCCCACATTCCAAGCACTCTTTGAACACTGAGTTTGCACCACACTGTTTGGCAGGATAAATGGATGAAAGAAGCACAAACCCTGTCTTCAAGGAGCTCCCTATCTTACAAAGATCTGCAATGCCCCCACAAGTGTGAGCTGGCCTTCCAAATTGTGTAGTCTCACAATCTAAAATCTCATGCATCGGCCTGTTTCTCTGCCTCTATATTTTATCATAAATTTGTGTTTAGGTTTTACAAATTACCTGATAATCTTTTTTTTCCATAGTAGGAAGAGTTTAGAAAATATTTAGAGCTCAATAAATGTCTGTTGAATAGATTATCTTTCTTATTTACATTATATAACAACTTTAAAGCAAAACTTCACACTTATACTTTGCACTTCACTTCCTTTAGCTCACCCAAAAATCCCTCAAAAAGAACAATTCAACTTTTAGTGGAGGACAAATATCACTCAACTATGCTAGCAGTCCATTTATTGTTATGAGAAGCAAACAGCACAGAACATCTTAGTCGGACATCCCCACTCTGGAGTCAAGCTCCAAGTACTTTGCTTTCAGCAAGCTCAAAATACCTTGAAATACCAAGTAAGAGATGGGCAACTTCAGATTGGAATCAGTTAGTAGCAGGAGTCCAAGCCAATAAATCAAGCATGAAACAGAATAAGGATCTAAACGAAATGTTTCTTCAGCTGTAAAATGGGGTAATGAGAATTATGCTTTCTCCGAGAGACTTATTAACGTTTGTAAGGTACTTTAATCTTCTGATAATAAAAAGGTGCTATGGAAGACAAAATGTCTGTGGGTGCGTTTGTGCATCCAGACACAGCTCCCCAAGAAAATGGGAATTCAAAGGGATCTTATTTTTACAACTTATATGTAAACTGAGAAGAGGTTCTTATGGTTTTATTTTTATATATAATATTCCTTGAATTATCAAAGCACAGAAAAGAAGAAACATGGCAACAGCCGATACTAGCTAGGAACTACTGTTCTTAATTAAAAATTAGATATAACCTGGTAACCATGATTTCAAAAAATACCTGTCCTACTCACTAAGGGGAATTTAAATTCCACTTAGCACCATCAATACATCAATACTGAGAAGTCTTTTGTAAGATGATACTCTGCAGGAAGGAAAATAGGCAAAGAATTGTAATTATTTTTATTTAAATTACCTTATAAATTTTTAAATCATGTTGATTTGAATTGACTTTCAAAAATACATCCTCATTTTTATATTCAGAGAATTAAGAAAAATACAGGAAATAAAATGTATCCCTAGTGCTACCACAAGGCTGTAAACCACCAAAATGTTATTGCAGTTTTTTCTGCATACGTATATATATTTTAATTTCTCTCACAAAATTGTGATCATATTATATATTCAATTTTGGAGTAAGAGTTAGACTTCAGGTTGGATTTAGAGATTGATTCCAGGTCAAGGTCAGGACAGTAAAAAATATTAAATATTTTTGTGAAGCATGCTTTTAATAGTTGTAAAATATTAAATCACATGGGTATGTTATGATGCTTTAAACCCATTCTCTTATAGTAGATATTCAGATGATTTTCAAGTTTGCTTTTCCTTTTTCCTCTTCTGCATTTCTAGGTCTCTCTAATTATTAAGATAAAAGTAGACATTTTGTGTAGAGCATATAAACATCATAAAGGATTTTTACGTGTATTACAACATTCTCTTTCAGAACATTTGTACTCCCACCAACAGGGTATTGTAGTGCCTATTGGCCAGACACTTATGATATAGTTGAATATTAAAATTTTATCACTTTGCAAAATTTATGAAAAAAGTACAAAATTTCATTATTGTAATGTGTATTATTGTTATTGATGAGGTTCCACTGTTTGGGACATGTTCTTTATTTTTATAAATTATCTTTTCATTTATGCTTTACTTTTTATTCAATAGATATGCTAGTGTTTTTTTCTTACTAATCTATAAACATTTAAGCTATTGAATACATTGATGTAATGACTTTTATAATATAACCCCAATTTCTATTTATATTTTAGGGTTTTTTTTTTTAGCGCTTTTGGCATTCATTCATCAAGTGGCTATTGAATGCTTGTTATGAGCCAAACACTATTCTGAGCCCTGGTAGTATAGCAGTGAACAAACAATAAAAACAAATTCCTGGCTTTCATAAAGTTTAGATTCTGGCTGGGGGAGAAAAACTACATACCAACAAAGAAAAGAATGCAATTTATATTGTGTTAGAAGTTAATAAGTTCTATAGATTAAAATTATGCAGGAAAGGGGAGTTAAAAATGCTAAGAATGGGAGTTGCAATTTTCAGTAGGATGATCAGAGAAGATATTTGTTCAAAAATTTGAAGGGGGTTGTGAAGGTCAGGTTCAAGTGTCAGCTTGGTCAGGTGATGGTGTCCATTTGTCTGGTCAAGCAAGCACTGACCTAACTTTTACTTCAAGGACATCTCGTGGACTTAAAGTTGATTGCCTCTGTGGCTGATTGTAATCAAACAAGGAGAGCGCCTTCAGCAATGAGAGGCATTTAATCCAATCAATTGAAGGCTTTAAAAGGAGAAATGACTTCAGCAGTCAGAAAAGAGAACTTTCATCTCTACTTCAGCCAGCCAGCTTCTTCTAAGGAATTCACTGAAAACTTTCATTGGAGTTACCAACTTACAGCCTGCCCTATGAAATTTGGACTGTACCTGCCTACAATTGTGTGGAACACTTCAAAAAAATCTTATAATATTTAGAGATATCTCCTCTTGGTTCTGTTTTCCTAGAGAGCACTGACTAATACAGGGTTCTGTAGAGTCAAGACAGGCAGAATAATAACAAGTTCAAATATCTAAAGGTGAGATATATCTGACATGTTAGTAATAGAAAAAGAGCCAGCATGGCTATAGTCAATTGGATTGGGGTGCAGAGAGGACTGGGAGACTCAGGTAATGAATGTTTCTGGAGTTCTGTTGTCACTGAAGCTTCATTCCAGGCTCCAGGTGTCATTGTGAGAAGGAATTAAGGGATGAGACAAATAGGTAAAGGCAAGCAAGAAAAGTTTATTGAGAAGAAAAAGTACATGTTCAACATGTGAGCATGGACGTTCTTGAGGGAAAGATGCACGTCAGATTGTTTGACTCACGGGTTTGTATTAGATCAAACAGAGGGAGGTTGGATTTGAGATATTGGTACATTATAATTGGTTAATAAACATGTAAATTATGTATTGTAAGTGAGTTATTGTGATAGGCTGTATAAGCTTTCAGATTAAGGCTTGTAATTAGATGTTTCAGTTTGATAAATGCTGCAGAAATGCAATATACCAGAAATAGGTTGGTTTTTATCAAAGGAATTTATTAGTTACAAGTTTATAGTTCTAAGACCATAAAAATGTCCAAACTAAGACACCCAGGGAAAGACCTTGACTCAAGAAAGGCTGATGGGTCCAGAAGACCTCTGTCGGCTGGGAAGGCATGTGGCTGGCATCTGCTGGTCCTTTGGCTTCTGGTTTCAAACAGCTTTCCCAGGGGCATTTTCTTTCTGCATCTCCGAATCTCTATTTGGGTCAGCTCTGGTGCCTACCTGGCTTTTGTTAGTTCTTGCAACTCCTGGCATCTCCTGGGGCTTCTGCATTTCCAAATATCTGTGTCTCTGTAGGCTCTGAAGCAACTGTTCTCCAAGAATTTGGTCAGCTCTGAACTTTCTCAAAAATGTTTCCTCTTTTAAAGGACTCCAGTAAACTAGTCAAGACACAACTTGAAAGATGGGGTCACACTTCCATCTAATCAAAGGCCACACTCATAATCAAGCACATCACATCGCCAAAGAAGTAACCTAATCAAAGGTCACACCCACAATTGGGTGGGTCATTCTTCATGGAAACAATCTAATCAAAGTCTCCATCCCACAATATTGAATCAGAATTAAAAGATACATGACTTCCCCCCACAAGATTGCACCAGGAAAAAGGACATGGTTTTTCTGGGGTACATAATAGCCTCAAACCTGCACATTGGACCAGTGCAATAGGCTGTCTAGGTATTCAAATTAAAGGTTGTGAACTAGCCTATCAAGCCTCTGAACTAATTGGGTGGCTGTTTCCCTTCCCCCGACAAGGTCCCAGAGGTGCCTCAGGATCTACAAGATGTTTCCCTACCCCTAAACTGCCTTAGTGAAGAGCCTCCTACAATATTGTATGATCTGGGTATTTACTTCAAGTTAGAAAAGGACTATTGGGGAATTTCAAAGACATAAATTCATGCCCTGACTTATAGGCTTATTCTGGCTTCTGTATTAAGAATAGGAAGAAGCAATTTCCCTAATTAGGAGACTACTACAACAATCCAAACAAAAGATGGAATGGGGTGAATGTGATATTGAAAGGCCAATATCCATATATTTATTGAGAGAATACCAACAGGATTTACTGAGGCAAAGATATGGAAAGAGAAAGAGTTAAGAATGGTGCCAAGATTTTTTACCTGAGCAACTGGAAGGAAGGAGCTAACACTTAGCTGGGGATGACTTTAAGAGGAGCAGATTTAGGGGAAGAACATGAGGCACACAGTTTTTGGACATGTTGAATTTCTGAGTCTTCTAAGATACCCATGAAGCTGACCAGTAGTCAATTGGATAAGCTAACTTTTTAGAGAAGTCAAAATTGGAGACATTCATTGGTTGTCATCCTCATAGAGGAATATTGAAAGCCATGAAACAAGAAGAGATCACTTAGGGAGGGACAGTGGATATATGAGGAGCAAGGTTTAACCCCAGGGAGGTTTAACCAGCAGAGACTGAGAGGTGGCCACATAAAAGGAGGAAAGCCAAGAGACTCCTGAAATCTAGAAAAATAATTGTTTCAAAGAAGAGAGAATAATCAGTGGGAACAAATGTTGGTGATAGATCAAGGAAGGTGGAGGATGAGAATTGAATGTGCCATGGATATAGCTACTTGGGGGTCATTGGTGATTTTTGATCATAAGAATCTGAATGAGTTCTCTTAGATGGGTTTGAGGAGAATAGAGGAAAGCAGTCAGAAACAGCAAATCAACAGAGTTGAAGAGTTTTGCTACAAATGGGAACAGAGAATTGGTGGTAGGTAGAAAGAAAACCAGTCAAGCGAGGGATTTATTTTAGATAGGAGTAATCATAATTTGTTTTACACTGATGAGAGGGATCCGGTAGTGAGGGAAAAATATCAGTAGTTCCAAATAGAGTGAGTTGATGGTGTTATGTATTGAGTTGGAAAGAGGCTGTGGGATATACTACACAAATGGTGGGCTTGGCTTTAGCTAAGAGCATGGATAGTTCATCCATAGTGACATGAGAGGAAACAGAAATTAAGGATTTAGAGGTTGGTACATGTATAGATGCAGTGGTGGGAACTTGGAGGTTTTCCTCTCACTGCTCTATATTCTTGATAAGATAGGGGATAATTTCATCAGCCAAGAATTACCTATGATTCACTTTTTAACAAGGACAAGTCAGTTAGGGCAGTTTTCTGTGATTTCTTTCATTGATTTTCAGCTTAGGAGTCCTCTCTCATTTAAAGATCAGTTTAAAAATCTCCGTATTTTCTTTCAAGTTTTAAAATGCATAATTTTTATATTTTAACTTTTTTATTTTTTTATTTTAATATTTTTATTGTAAAAACTTAACATACAAACATTCTATACATGGTGTACAATCAGTGGCCCACAATATCATTGCATAGTTGTGTATTCACCAGTATGATCACTTCTTTGAACATTTGCATCACTACGGCAAAAGGAAAAAAGAAAAAACTTGTAAATATCATAGCCCTTACTCTTCCTTGTCACTGACCACTAGCATTTCAATCTACTCAATTTATTTTAACCTTTGTTCCCTCATTGTTTGTTTATTTTTATCCATATTTTTTGATCATCTGCCCATATCTAGATAAAAAGAGCATCAGACACAAGGTTTTTACAATCACACAGTCATATTGTACAAGCTGTATCATTATACAGTCATCTTCAAGAAGCATGGCTACTGGAACATGGCTCTACATTTTCACACACTTCTCTCCAGGCTGTCCAATAAACCTTAACTAAAAAAGTGATATCTTTTTAATGCATAAGAATAGCCTCCAAGATAACCTCTCAACTCTGTTTGAAATCTCCCTGCCACTGAAACTTTATTTTCTCTCATTTCTCTCTTCCTCTTTTTGGCCGAGGTTTTCTCAGTCTCTTGATGCCAGGTCCCAGCTGATCCTTGGATTTCTGTCCCACGTTGCCAGGGAGATTTACACCCCTGGGAGTCATGTCCCACATAGCAGGCAGTGAGTTCACTTGCCAGATTGACTTAGAGAGAGAGAGAGAGAGAGAGAGGCCACATCTGAGCAACAAAAGAAGTTCTCTGGGGGTGACTTTTAGGCCTACTGTTAAGTAGGCTTAGCCTATCCTTTGGAGAGATAAGTTTTAAAGGGGCGAATCCCAAGATCAAAGGCTTGGCCTATTGATTTGATTGTCCCCACTACTTGTGAGAGTATGAGAAATTCTCCAAATGGGGAAGTTGAATATTTCCCCCTTTCTCCCCATTCCTCCAAGGGGACTTTGCAAATACTTCTTTATTCACTGTCCAAACAACTCTGGAATGTATTGGGACAACACACTAACCTGGACAAACTAACAAAGTCTCATGCCTTGTTCAAAATTTCACGTACTTACGGTGTTCAATTAAACTGATCATACAAGTTAAATTAAGAAATGCACTACCTAAAATAAAATTTTGCTCCAAATAAGGAACTCTCCCTTCAGTCTCACACATAAGTTGAAGTTTTTAAAATATGAATGATATCATCCTTTACCCAGTCTTCTGATATACATCAGTCCTACCCAGATCAGCTTCATTCATATCTCTACTTGATGTTTGGTTACTTTTTTCAACTTTTTAAACAGTTCCTGTGTGGCGTATTGCTGTCCTTCATAGCTCCAGAGCTCTAACTCTGAGTCTCAGGTGCCACATAAATACCTGAAGTTTCTGGGAAAGACCATGTTATATACAAACAGCTCAGAATCTGAGAATTAGAATTAACAGTTACACCTCCTGAAAATAAATGACTACTGTAATAGCTTATAATCTAGGACCCTTTACAATATGCCCCAACCTGATATCACATACTCTCAACTTTAGTTCATCAAATTTTTGTATTATAGTTAGTTCACATGATTGAGGTACGATAATATTTGTCTCTTTGTACCTGACATTACATTCAACATACAGCTCTTAAGTTTCATTCACCTAGTTGCATGCTTCATAACTTCATTCCTTCTTGTGCCCCACTCAGTAGTCCATTGGATGTATACACCAGAGTTCCCCCTTCCATTCCTCAGTCGTTGTACCCTTGGGCCACCACCATTCACTGTGGATCAGGAACACTGCTGCCAGAAACACCAGTCATAGTCACCCCATCAGGTGCTGTGAAGAGCCAACCCATCAGGTGCAGTGAATGGTTAATCTACCAGGTGTGGGTGCTGCAATCAGCTGCTCTGCTGGACGTGGTGTCAATTCCCATCCTGCGGGCCAAGACTGACTGTACCACCACTGCATACCGGGAGCAGACCCCCACCAAGCATGCCATCTTCCCAGCCAGCCACTGCAGTTGGGGATGGGTGGTCCTGAAGGGAGGAGGTGCCTCAGGAGTGCCACCTGCTGGGAAGAAGTGGTAAGAGCTGTCTAAAAACTCCCTATCTGCCTAGTTTTGTTTTGTTTTTGTTTTTGTTTTTGTTTTTAGTCTTTTTTTTTTTTTTTTCACAAGGGCAGGTACCAGGAAACGAATTCGGGTCTCCAGCATGGCAGGTGAGAATTCTGCCACTGAGCCGCTGTTGCACCACCCTGCCTAGTTTTTTAAAAAATATATTTTTTATATATGACTTTTATTTATATATTTATATGTATATATTTTAATTTTCTGTTTCTTCTGTTGGCACCAGTCTGAGTTCATTTCCAATATATCTTGGGGTGTCTCCTTATGACTTAGGGGCCTGTGACTGCTGAAGTGTGTTTTGTGGTGGGAGGCCCTGGGGGAGGCATGTGTCAGGAGTCGAGCCCAGGTCTCCTGCATGACAGGTGGGTGTTCTACCACTGAACTACCTGTGCACCCCTTTTTGGCTTTTAAAAGACCCTCATGTAGAATTATGCCCTGTACATGAGATCCGGGCCTTGTTTTGATGAGAAATTACTGACAAAACAAGTGCAAAAGGAAACTTAAAACCCCAAACCAAGTAAATATGAAATGTTAGATGACTGAAGTAAACCAACCTGCAAAATGATCTTATTAAGATAATCAAATGCCCTGAACACACAACAACAGAAAATCACAAAATATATGAATATCCAGGCAGAAATGGCCCAGATAAACAGTGAAATCAAAACAAGAGGGGACACAGATATTTATAAAGAAATAAAGGATAACAGAAAGAAACTAGAAGACCGTAAAGAATTCAAAAGATTAAACAGAAAAAATAACAGATCTCACAGAGATGAAAGATATAATAGACCAAATTAGAAACATACTAGGGACACATGATAGCAAATATGAAGAAGCAGAAGGAAGAATAAATGAGGTAGAAGAAAGAACAATTGAACTAGAGAACACAAAAGGAAAAATGGCAAGAAAGATGGAAAAAAAATGGAACTGTCCATCTTTTGATGGACAAAAAAAGTTGCACAAATATAAGAATCATTGGGGGCCAAAGGGAGAAGAGAAGAGTAAAGAACTGGGAAGGTTACTTGAAGGTATCATCAGGGAAAACTTCCCAAAGCGTTATAAAAGACATAAATATTCAAGTCAAGCCTAATGTGCCTCAAATAGAATAAATCCAAATAGGCCTACTCCAAGAAGCATTCTAATCAAACTGTCAAAAGTTGAAGAGAAGCAGAAAGTCTTGAAAGCAGCACGAGAAAAGTGATCCACTACATACAAGAGAAAACACATAAGCCTCAATTCAGACTACTGAACAGGCACCATGGAGATGAGAAGTCAGTGTTATGATATATTTAAGATTCCAGCTAAGAATTCCTCATCCAGCCAAGTTGTCCTTCAAAATTGAGAGAGAGATTAAAGTCTTCAAAGACAAACAAAGACTGAGAGAATTAGTCAACAAGAGACCTGCCCTATAAGAAATAATAAAGTGAGCCCTGTCAGCTGAAAAACAAAAAAAAAAAAAAGAAGAGGGAGGTCTGGAGGAGGGCACAGAATTGGAGGGTACTAGTAAGGGTAATTTAAAGGATAAAAAGACAGAGTGGGAAAAAGAATATACAGATCTGACAAATAAAATCCAAAGGATAAGATGATAGATACAAGAACTGCTTTTACAGTAATAATTATGAACAATAACAGATTAAACTCACCAATCGAAAGATACAGGTAGGAAGATGGCGGCTTAGTAAGACGTGCGGATCTTAGTTTCTTCTCCAGGACACCTACTAGGGGAGTAGAAACGATACAGAAAGCGCCCAAAGCCACAACAGAGATAAAAAAGACAGCGTACCCCATCCTGGAACAGCTGGCTGGCTGAGAGAAGCAGCTCGGGTGAGATCGCCGAGGCGCGCGGGCCTTACCGGGCGGGGTGGCAAGCGGCCGGAGTTACTCCCTTCCCCCTTCCCGGGCCGGCTGGGAGAATTGGAGAGGCGGTCCCCTGAAACCAAGGCGGCTGGTGCCCACACCACGCGCAGCCCCCGGACCAACTGAGAGAATTGGATCGGAAACCCCCAGGCCGCGGAGAACGGTGACGGGTGGGGGTGGCCCCTTCCAAACCCGTGACTCCCGGGGAACGTGCACTCTCTCGGGCGGGCCGCTGCCGCTGGCGCCCTCCCGCCACGCTTGTTGCCCAGGGCCGACTAGGAAATTCGGACGGGCTCTTTCCCTGGCTGCGGCGACCAGCAACCCTCCCTGCGTTCGGACCCCGGGCCGGCTCAAGCCGCTTCGGCTAGCGAACCCCCAGGACGGCGAGAGTTTTCCAAAGTTTAAGGTCCCACAGCACCTTTTACTGGTGGGACCCGCAGACAAACGTGTGCCACGAGCGCCACCTACTGGGCAGGATAAGAAAAACAGAACCCAGAGATTTCACAGAAAAATCTTCCAAACTTTTGGATCCAATACCCAGGGAAATCTGTCTAAATGCGCAGACGCCAACAGAAGATAACGGATCACGCTCAAATAATTGAAAATATGGCCCAGTCAAAGGAACAAACCAATAGTTCAAATGAGATACAGGAGCTGAGACAACTAATGCTAAATATACGAACAGAAATGGAAAACCTCTTCAAAAACGAAATCGATAAATTGAGGGAGGACATGAAGAAGACATGGGCTGAACATAAAGAAGAAATAGAAAAACTGAAAAAGCAAATCACAGAACTTATGGAAGTGAAGGACTGTGGCATAATTTTATTCTTGGCCTGGTAGCTTAGTCTCTTTCTCTCCCTCCCTCGCCATTTTGGCGTGTCCGGTTCTTCTAGACCTCTGAATTACAAGCCTCACCGGTGACTAGTGATGATGCAGTCTTGTCTCTTTAACCCTATTGGTCTTCTCCTTAGTCCTCCACCTACCCAACATCCTCTGCTACAAGTACACTCAGGAACAGCATCTCTATGGTCACAGTCACTCATCCGTCCTCCCTGTGTGATTGGCTACCCTCCCCTGGAGGCCACGCCCTAACTCCGCCTCTCCTCAAACTGTATATAATCCAGGGCTCGCCGAGCCTCGTGGTCTTTAGCTTCTGGCGGCCCTGGCATAAGCGTCTACCAACAATAAAGCTACCTCGCTTCGTGCCTTAATTGACTCAGCCTCCAGTCCTTTAGACCCGCAGCGAGGTCTCCTGCGCATGCCCCTTGGACCCAGACCCCCGGCTCGAGCCCCTTTTCTGCGTGTGGCAGTGTCGTCTAGCAAGCAGTGAGAAGCTGAGGAGTAGAGGGTCCCCAATAGTTTAGCGGTTGGCCCAAACCGCAAGTGGCGCCCGAACAGGGACCCCTCTCTCCTCACCCGGCGAACTCCCACGGCACCCTAGGACCTCGTCCAAGGTAAGCGCCCTCGGCACTAGCCACCCAAATAAACTCCCAAGGAAGTCCTAGGCCCTGATCGGAGTGGCTAGTTGTCTCCCTAAATTTTGATGAACATGGGTAGCAGAATTACTCGGCAGCAGGCACCACAGGTCCGTGCCCTAGCGGCACTTTTAGACGCTCATAATTGTAAAGTCTCTGTTAAGCAGCTGCAGGTTTATTGGGATCTCCTGCTTCCTTTTAACCCGTGACTAGTGACTTGCCACCTGTGGAGTATAGACACTTATGATCAGCTAATTGCGAGAGTAATGGACAAAATGGAGCACGAGGGTAAGCGTTTCCCTCCGGGGTTGCTCCCCACTCTCCTTGCCATTCACTCCTGCCTTCAGGGCTCCTCGCCACCGACAGACGGCCGCCCGGCCCGAGCGAGGGCCGCGGAGGCTGACGGCTCCGATTCTGAGTCAGACTCGGTCGCCGAGTCGCTGCTCGATCAGCTTAATAATCGGCTAGAGGTAGATCCCCCGAGGGATACAAATGGCGGCCTTCCGGCTTCTTCCTCGAGTAAAGAGCAAAGCCACAGGAAGAACCTCTACCCCACCCTCCCGAAAGGGAGTGGCCAGGAGCCATCTCGTAACTCACTCCCTCCCAACCCACTTCCGCCTCCTCCGGAGTTAAAAAAGCGGAACGACACTCCCTCGACCCCTCCTCTCACAGGGGAGGAGCCTGGTCCGCCATCTTATGCCCCTCCTCCGCCTTTTTGTGAGACCCGTCCATCATTTTGTGACCCCCGGGGCCACGGCCGCCGGCCCAGTCTGGCCTGGTAGCCCACCTGTTCAGTCCGCTGCAGCGGCATGGCCTACTGAGCCCCAGTGGCCCCTCCCGCCGCCCATGGTTGGATGCTTCCCTATGAATCTCCAGCCGACGCAGCAGCGCCCACTTGCTTGGTATCCTCACAGTGCAGAGGCAATCAAGCAACTGCGCAAAGCGGTCAAGGAAGACGGGTTTGCGAGTCCATACGCGACCCACCTGCTAGAGGAAATGTCCATGCAGCTTAATACACCTCACGATTGGACAACTCTAGCCAGAGCTATTCTCACCCCAGGCCAGTATGTTGATTGGAAGGCGCACTTCAACTCAGAGGCTGAGCGGGCTGCTCGACAAATAGATTACCCAGGAGGGCCCCCGGGCCTCGGCATCCCTCTCGAGTCTTTCCTCGGGAGCGGTTGGTACTTTGACCCAGCGGTCTATGCCGCTGCCCCGTACCAAGTTAATTCAGAAAACAGACAAGGATTTCGCCTCCTTTGTCTCTAGGGTACAAGAGGCTTGCAAAAACAAAATATATGAAGCCCACATGGCAGGCGAAACTAGCCTTACACCTTTTCAATGAATGTTTTGCCTCCAGTAACCTGGGTAGATATCAACCTAATCAGTCACTAATCAAAGCAGCAGTTCAGCTGGTACAAGCAGTTTACCTGGCTGCTACAATTTAATCCTGACATGCAGGCGCTAATGTTCGGCTTCCACGGGGAGGTCTCCAGCAAATACCCTCCTCACAAGCTCTGTCAGGCAGTCAGACACATCCCACTACGGCCAAGCTCGGGTCCTTTTCACCCTTTCCCAGCGTCGGCCCCTGTGCCGCGAGCCACTACTATTTTTACAGACGCCTCTAAAACCAAACTCGCGTTTGTAGCCTTCGTCCCTCACCGTAAAGAGCCTGTCTGCGTTGTGCAATCAAACCATCACTCGGTACAGGTAGGGGAGTTGGTAGCTGTCACCCTAGCCTTACAACAATTCCCTGACGAGCCGGTAAATATTTTCACTGATAGTTTGTACACCTACCAAGTTTGTAAAGTCCTCGCCTTAGCCATGTTCTACCCCGATCCAAGTAAGCCCCTATAACCCTCAGGGGCAGGCCATGGTTGAGGCACTAAACAAAAGGATCAAAATTCAAATTGAAAAGCAAAGAAGTAACATGCCTCAGGCATCACCCAAAGACATTATTACAAAGATGGTCTGTCACCCCTGCACAGGCATTGGGGCCCAGCCAACCGACCTTCAGTGGCCCCCTTAGTCTACTGGCGTGACCCAGTCACAAATACTTGGTCAGGTCCCGCCCCGCTCCTAGCGCAGGGGCACGGTTTTGCTTGTGTTTTTCCAGAAAGTGAGCCGCAACCCCTCTGGATCCCTTCACGTTCCGTCCGACCAGCAACGGCCTCTACAAATAAAGGCAAAGACCGGGAGCCAGAAGAACTCCTGCTTACAGGTTTACCCCATCACTAACATCTCATGAACTATTGGTTCTTATTCATTTGTCCTCTGGCCCTAGTGTGGGCAGTGATATTAGCAACAATTGCCCCAAAAGATTGGAATATTAACCTGTTAGTTTTTCTCCTTTAATTAAAAGAATAATTAAAATAGCTGTGCGGGACAAAGTGATGCAGGCAGTCAGGGTAGCCGGACCCCAGCTGCTGGGCTGTATTCTGTTGGGGCTTCATCTTAAAAGGATTTTAGCAGGTGCCGAACCTCCCAACCCTCACCAACCTGTAAAACAAACTTGGCAAATCCTGAATTCCAGTGGTGATATCGTGGCTACCAAAACTGATAGTAAGCATCCCATGGGACAGTGGTGGCCCTCCCTCGAAGTTGATTTATGTCACTTAATTGCAGGGGCGGATGACTTTGACATTCCCTCTGTTGATCCAAACAAACCTGGGAAAAGTGTCTGCACGAGCAATACATGCGAGTGTACCCGATTCCCTGTTGGAAGTATCGGGTAGGGGCACTTGCATTGGCACGCCACCGGCAGGCTTCCAGGGACTTTGTAGTAGAAATGCATCCAATAAGTTCAATTCCTCAGGACACACCTACCTAATTCCTTCGCCAGGACTTAAATGGGCATGTAGCACGGGTCTAACACCCTGTGTCAGTACTAGTATTTTCAACAACTCACAGTTTTGCATCCTAGTACAGGTTTTGCCGAGAGTTATCTACCAGTCAGCCGAAAAGGGGAGCGCGTTTGAGCCCCCCGTAATTGCATAAAATAAGTTCTCCTTTTAAGTCTTGTTTCTAGGAATCCAGTAACAACTCACCCAGCGCGACACATAGCCCATCGCCGCCAGCAGCTGGTACTGTTGCCGCCGTGACCTTCACTCAAGCCTCTGTCACTGCGGAAACTCTCCTTAACGTGACCCAGACGACCTCTCAAGCTTTGGAGACGCAAGAAAATATCAACCATCTGATGCATAGCGCTGTGTTCAATTTACAACAGCAAAGAGACTTAATTGTTCTAAATGTAAAAGCTGCTTGTAAACTTGCCTCCTCTGTTTGCAATGGACGGTACCCCTTCACTAAAATCTGTGTTACTCCTATCCCGGCTAACCATTCTATGCCCCGTCTCACCTTGCGAGACTAAATCTTCACCGCATAAACCCTTTCTTTTATGCAGGCAACCGGCAGCAAGCGCAGGTATAGTTAGCTAGCGTTGCTCGCCCTCGCAAATTATAGCACTACTCCTCAACATTTCTCGTTTCTAGGCTGCTCATTCTCTGTCGCCGGTCTCGAGCTGAGGCCCAGTTTTGGCTGCTGTTATGCTCAGCCTTCTCGCCCGGACTGTTCTATGGAGGAACGCAGACAAGCCCAGGTTTGACTCGCAGGCCTAGCCTCGCCTGAGGACTGATCACCCTCGAGCTGGGGACAGATGAGGACCGGTCTCTCCTGCTTCCCCTAGGCTATAACAGTCATCGCCTGCCCACATTCCTCACACTCCCCCACGGGGGCTGCATGTTGCCAGAATACGTGCATCTGGGTCCACCAGATGGGCACCACTGGGTGCGACACAAGGATCGCAGAAGAGGGTCACTCTAACAGACCTCCTCTGGCTCTTCTGGGGCACATGAGATTTGCATAAGGGTCGGCTCAGCACATACCCTTCCCCTGAAACCCTGAGCCCTGCACACAAGGGGAATCTTATCACTGCCCCTCCCAGCAAAGGTTCATGCCCGCCACTTGTCACACAAGTGTGTTCTTTAAAAAAGAAAAAGAGAGGAATTGTGGCATAATTTTATTCTTGGCCTGGTAGCTTAGTCTCTTTCTCTCCCTCCCTCGCCATTTTGGCATGTCCGGTTCTTCTAGACCTCTGAATTACAAGCCTCACCGGCGACTAGTGATGATGCAGTCTTGTCTCTTTAACCCTATTGGTCTTCTCCTAAGTCCTCCACCTACCCAACATCCTCTGCTACAAGTACACTCAGGAACAGCATCTCTATGGTCACAGTCACTCATCCGTCCTCCCTGTGTGATTGGCTACCCTCCCCTGGAGGCCACGCCCTAACTCCGCCTCTCCTCAAACTGTATATAATCCAGGGCTCGCCGAGCCTCGTGGTCTTTAGCTTCTGGCGGCCCTGGCATAAGCGTCTACCAACAATAAAGCTACCTCGCTTCATGCCTTAATTGACTCGGCCTCCAGTCCTTTAGACCCGCAGCGAGGTCTCCTGCGCACGCCCCTTGGACCCAGACCCCCGGCTCGAGCCCCTTTTCTGCGTGCGGCAGTGTCGTCTAGCAAGCAGTGAGAAGCTGAGGAGTAGAGGGTCCCCAATAGTTTAGTGGTTGGCCCAAACCGCAAAGGACAAAGTAGAAAAGATAGAAAAAACAATGGATACCTACAATGATAGAGTCAAAGAGACAGAAGATAGAATTAGTGATTTGGAGGATGGAACATCTGAATTCCAAAAAGAAACAGAAACTATCGGGAAAACAATGGAAAAATTTGAACAGGGTATCAGGGAACTCAAGGACAATATGAACCGCACAAATATACGTGTTGTGGGTGTCCCAGAAGGAGAAGAGAAGGGAAAAGGAGGAGAAAAACTAATGGAAGAAATTTTCACTGAAAATTTCCCAACTCTTATGAAAGACCTAAAATTACAGATCCAAGAAGTGCAGCACACCCCAAAGAGATTAGACCCAAATAGGCGTTCTCCAAGACACTTACTAGTTAGAATGTCAGAGGTCAAAGAGAAAGAGAGGATCTTGAAAGCAGCAAGAGAAAAACAATCCATCACATACAAGGGAAACCCAATAAGACTATGTGTAGATTTCTCAGCAGAAACCATGGAGGCTAGAAGACAGTGGGATGATATATTTAAATTACTAAAAGAGAAAAACTGCCAACCAAGACTCCTATATCCAGCAAAATTGTCCTTCAAAAATGAGGGAGAAATTAAAACATTCTCAGACAAAAAGTCACTGCGAGAATTTGTGACCAAGAGACCAGCTCTGCAAGAAATACTAAAGGGAGCACTAGAGTCAGAACCAAAAAGACAGAAGAGAGAGGTATGGAGAAGAGTGTAGAAAGAAGGAAAGTCAGATATGATATATATATAATACAAAAGGCAAAATGGCAGAGGAAAATATTATCCAAACAGTAATAACACTAAATGTTAATGGACTGAATTCCCCAATCAAAAGACATAGATTGGCAGAATGGATTAAAAAACAGGATCCTTCTATATGCTGTCTACAGGAAACACATCTTAGACCCAAAGATAAACATAGGTTGAAAGTGAAAGGGTGGGAAAAGATATTTCATGCAAATAACAACCAGAAAAGAGCAGGAGTGGCTATACTAATATCCAACAAGTTAGACTTCAAATGTAAAACAGTTAAAAGAGACAAAGAAGGACACTATATACTAATAAAAGGAACAATTAAACAAGAAGACATAACAATCATAAATATTTATGCACCGAACCAGAATGCCCCAAAATACGTGAGGAATACACTGCAAACACTGAAAAGGGAAATAGACACAAATACCATAATAGTTGGAGACTTCAATTCCCCACTCTCATCAATGGACAGAACATCTAGACAGAGGATCAATAAAGAAATAGAGAATCTGAATATTACTATAAAGGAGCTGGACTTAACAGACATTTATAGGACATTACATCCCACAACAGCAGGATACAACTTTTTCTCAAGTGCTCATGGATCATTCTCAAAGATAGACCATATGCTGGGTCACAAAGCAAGTCTTAACAAATTTAAAAAGATTGAAATCATACACAACACTTTCTCGGATCATAAAGGAATGAAGTTGGAAATCAATAATAGGCAGAATGCCAGAAAATTCACAAATACATGGAGGCTCAACAACACACTCTTAAACAATGAGTGGGTCAAAGAAGAAATTGCAAGAGAAATTAGTAAATACCTCGAGGCAAATGAAAATGAAAACACAACATATCAAAACTTATGGGATGCAGCAAAGGCAGTGCTAAGAGGGAAATTTATTGCCCTAAATGCCTATATCAGAAAAGAAGAAAAGGCAAAAATGCAGGAATTAACTGTTCAATTGGAAGAACTGGAGAAAGAACAGCAAACTAATCCCAAAGCAAGCAAAAGGAAAGAAATAACAAAGATCAGAGCAGAAATAAATGAAATTGAAAATATGAAAAGAGTAGAGAAAATCAATAAGACCAGAAGTTGGTTCTATGAGAAAATCAATAAGATTGATGGGCCCCTATCAAGATTGACAAAAAGAAGAAGAGAGAGGATGCAAATAAATAAGATCAGAAATGGAAGAGGAGACATAACTACTGACCTCACAGAAATAAAGGAGGTAATAACAGGATACTATGAACAACTTTACGCTAATAAATACAACAATTTAGAGGAAATGGACGGGTTCCTGGAAAGACGTGAACAACCAACTTTGACTCAAGAAGACATAGATGACCTCAACAAACCAATCACAAGTAAAGAAATTGAATTAGTCATTCAAAAGCTTCCTAAAAAGAAAAGTCCAGGACCAGATGGCTTCACATGTGAATTCTACCAAACGTTCCAGAAAGAATTAGTACCAATTCTCTTCAAACTCTTCAAAAAAATCGAAGTGGAGGGAAAACTACCTAATTCATTCTATGAAGCCAACATCACCCTCATACCAAAACCAGGCAAAGATATTACAAAAAAAGAAAACTACAGACCAATCTCTCTAATGAATACAGATGCAAAAATCCTCAATAAAATTCTAGCAAATCGTATCCAACAACACATTAAAAGAATTATACATCATGACCAAGTAGGATTCATCCCAGGTATGCAAGGATGGTTCAACATAAGAAAATCAATTAATGTAATACACCATATCAACAAATCAAAGCAGAAAAATCACATGATCATCTCAATTGATGCAGACAAGGCATTCGACAAGATTCAACATCCTTTCCTGTTGAAAACACTTCAAAAGATAGGAATACAAGGGAACTTCCTTAAAATGACAGAGGGAATATATGAAAAACCCACAGCTAATATCATCCTCAATGGGGAAAAATTGAAAACTTTCCCCCTAAGATCAGGAACAAGACAAGGATGTCCACTATCACCACTATTATTCAACATTGTGTTGGAGGTTCTAGCCAGAGCAATTAGACAAGAAAAAGAAATACAAGGCATCAAAATTGGAAAGGAAGAAGTAAAACTATCACTGTTTGCAGACGATATGATACTATACGTCGAAAACCCGGAAAAATCCACAACAAAACTACTAGAGCTAATAAATGAGTACAGCAAAGTAGCAGGTTACAAGATCAACATTCAAAAATCTGTAGCATTTCTATACACTAGTAATGAACAAGCTGAGGGGGAAATCAAGAAACGAATCCCATTTACAATTGCAACTAAAAGAATAAAATACCTAGGAATAAATTTAACTAAAGAGACAAAAAACCTATATAAAGAAAACTACAAAAAACTGCTAAAAGAAATCACAGAAGACCTAAATAGATGGAAGGGCATACCGTGTTCATGGATTGGAAGACTAAATATAGTTAAGATGTCAATCCTACCTAAATTGATTTACAGATTCAATGCAATACCAATCAAAATCCCAACAACTTATTTTTCAGAAATAGAAAAACCAATAAGCAAATTTATCTGGAAGGGCAGGGTGCCCCGAATTGCTAAAAACATCTTGAGGAAAAAAAATGAAGCTGGAGGTCTCGCGCTGCCAGACTTTAAGGCATATTATGAAGCCACAGTGGTCAAAACAGCATGGTATTGGCATAAAGATAGATATATCGACCAATGGAATCGAATAGAGTGCTCAGATATAGACCCTCTCATCTATGGACATTTGATGTTTGATAAGGCAGTCAAGCCAACTCACCTGGGACAGAGCAGTCTCTTCAATAAATGGTGCCTAGAGAACTGGATATCCATATGCAAAAGAATGAAAGAAGACCCATCTCTCACACCCTATACAAAAGTTAACTCAAAATGGATCAAAGATCTAAACATTAGGTCTAAGACCATAAAACAGTTAGAGGAAAATGTTGGGAGATATCTTATGGATCTTACAACTGGAGGCGGTTTTATGGACCTTAAACCTAAAGCAAGAGCACTGAAGAAGGAAATAAATAAATGGGAACTCCTCAAAATTAAACACTTTTGTGCATCAAAGAACTTCATCAAGAAAGTAGAAAGACAGCCTTCACAATGGGAGACAATATTTGGAAATGATATATCAGATAAAGGTCTAGTATCCAGAATTTATAAAGAGATTGTTCATCTCAACAACAAAAAGACAGCCAACCCAATTACAAAATGGGAAAAAGACTTGAACAGACACCTCTCAGAAGAGGAAATACGGATGGCCAAGAGGCACATGAAGAGATGCTCAATGTCCCTGGCCATTAGAGAAATGCAAATCAAAACCACAATGAGATATCATCTCACACCCACCAGAATGGCCATTATCAACAAAACAGAAAATGACAAGTGCTGGAGAGGATGCGGAGAAAGAGGCACACTTATCCACTGTTGGTAGGAATGTCAAAGGGTGCAACCACTGTGGAAGGCAGTTTGGCGGTTCCTCAAAAAGCTGAATATAGAATTGCCATACGACCCAGCAATACCATTGCTAGGTATCTACTCAAAGGACTTAAGGGCAAAGACACAAACGGACATTTGCACACCAATGTTTATAGCAGCATTATTTACAATTGCAAAGAGATGGAAACGGCCAAAATCTCCATCAACAGAAGAGTGGCTAAACAAACTGTGGTATATACATACGATGGAATATTATGCAGCTTTAAGACAAGATAAACTTATGAACCATGTAATAACATGGATGGACCTAGAGAATATTATGCTGAGTGAATCCAGCCAAAAACTAAAGGACAAATACTGTATGGTCCCACTGATGTGAACGGACATTCGAGAATAAACTTGAAATATGTCATTGGTAACAGAGTTCAGCAGGAGTTAGAAACAGGGTAAGACAATGGGTAATTAAAGCTGAAGGGATACAGACTGTGCAACAGGACTAGATACAAAAACTCAAAAATGGACAGCACAATAATACCTAATTGTAAAGTAATCATGTTAAAACACTGAATGAAGCTGCATCTGAGCTATAGGTTTTTGTTTTGTTTTGTTTTGTTTTGTTTTGATTTTACTATTATTACTTTTATTTTTTTCTCTATATTAACATTCTATATCTTTTTCGGTTATGTTGCTAGTTCTTCTAAACCAATGCAAATGTACTAAGAAATGATGATCATGCATCTATGTGATGATGTTAAGAATTAATGATTGCATATGTAGAATGGTATGATCTCTAAATGTTGGGTTAATTTCTTTTTTTCCGTTAATTAAAAAAAAAAAAAAAGAGAAGGGATAATTGGAGCTGAAGGGATACAGACTACAACGGGACTGGATATAAAAACTCAGAAATGGACAGCACAATACTACCCAATTGTAATGCAATTATGTTAAAACACTGAATGAAGCTGCATGTGAGGTATAGGTTTTTTGTTTTTGTTTTTTTTTGTTTTTTTTCTTTCTATTATTGTTTTAATTCTTATTCTGTTGTCTTTTTATTTCTTTTTCTAAATCGATGCAAATGTACTAAGAAATGATGAATATGCAACTATGTGATGTTATTAAGAATTACTGATTGTACATGTAGATTGGAATGATTTCTAATTGTTTTGTTAATTCTTTTTTTAATTAAAAAAAAAAAAGTCCAATAAATAAATTAGCAAATACAAAACCAAACAACCCACTGGAAAACTGGGCAAAAGATGTGAAGCAGCATTCCACAGAGCAGGAAGCATGAATGGCCCACAGACACGTGAAAGGGCACGGAGTTCCATTAGTAACCAAACAAGCACTGATTGAGACAGCAATGAAATGCCACTTTTTACCCACTGGATTGGCAAAAATGAAGACAAACACCATCGAAGTACTGGAGAGGATCTGTTCTCCAACTAATTGTTACAATGTGCTTTGAAATTATTTTTCTTTTGTATATATGTTATTTTTCACAAAAAAGTAAAAAAGTTGACTGTGATGATAAATGCACAACTATATATGAAAAATAAATACATAAAAAGTCTGAGTAGGGAAAAAAGTACCAGTGAGGGTGTGAGTGAACTGGAATTTTTATATACCATTTATAGGAACATAAATTGGTACAATCACTTTGAAGAAAAATAAGTTGATCCTTTATAACTTAACCATTCTAGAATCCAGAAACTCTTGCACACATGCGCCAAGATTTGTTGTGACTCTTATTCCTAAGTATAAACCCTAGAGAGACTCTTGTACAGGATTTATGTATAAGAACATTCATGGCAACATTATAATAATAACTAGAAATAACACCAGGGTGCAATGTTACCAGAGAATGAAGAAAAATTACTTATTCATGTGATATAATAAAATGTTATATACGTTGAATTGTAACCCATACAAAACTCTGAAATCTGCTCTACAACTAATTGTTGCAATATACTTTGAAATTTAAAAAAAAAAAAAAAAAAAAAAAGAAAGATACAGGTAGGCAGAATGGATTAAAAAATATAATAAACTGGGCAGTGTGATGGTGGCTTAGTAGCAGAATTCTCTCCTGTCATGCTGGAGACCCAGATTCAATTCCTGGCACCTGCCCATGCCAATATATATATATATATGTAATTTTTAATAATAAAATAATCTATATGCTATTTATAAGAGATACTTTTTAGATGCGAGAACTCAAATAGATTAAAAGTGATAGAAAGGACAGCCACCAGATGGGTCCCTGGACCACACAAGCCCTGAAATGCAGAGGGTTCAGCCTCTCCAGAACATCAATCCCCCTATCCCACATTATTGACAGCCCCTTCCAACATGAAGAAGTTAGAATGGGCATAGCCCAAACACCCTTAAAGAGTGGGAGGAAGATTAAAGGTGATGGTGGAATCATACAAAGAAGGTAGGGTTTAACAAATGAGTATGATTGCTGAGTCATTATATTGATATTTCTGTTAGTCTCTAGTATCTTAGAACATCTAGAAGTAAACACCTAAAATTTTGGAATTGTAACCCATATCAAACTCTGAAATCTGTTCTACAACTAATTGTTATAACATGCTGTGAAATGTATTGCTTTTTTGTATATATGTTATTTTTCACAAAAAAGAAAAAAAAAGTTGATTGTGATGATAAATGCACAGCTATATGATGATACTATAAACCACTGATTGTTGGGGATTTTGGATAATTACATGGTATGTGAGGATATAATATATATCAGTAAAAAGTAAGTAATTAAAAAAATGTGAAAGGATGGAAAAAGATGTTCCATGCAAGCCATAAATGAAAGAAAGCAGGAATAGCTATACTAATATACTAATAAAATAGACTTCAAAATAAAGTTGTCATAAGCCACAAAGAAGGACACTATATATTAATAAAAGAGACAATTCACCAAGAAGAAATAACAATCATAAATGTTTATACTCTCAATCTAGGAGCTCCAAAGTACATAGACAAAATTGAAAGGAGTTATAGACATTTCAGGAATAATAGTGGGAGACTTCAATCCACCACTCTCCACTATGGGTAGAACAACCAGATAGAGGATCAACAGGAAACAGAGAACTTAAGACATGTGATAAATGAATTAGACCTAATAGACATGTGTAAGTCATTGGACCCCAAAACAAGGGACCCCAAAACAATATATATACAAGGATATATATTCTTCTCTAGTGTACATGGAACATTCTCCAGGATACAGCATATGCTAGAACACAAAATATGTGTTTATACATTTCATAAGATTGAAATTATCCAAAGCACTTTCTCTGATCACAACAGAATGAAGCTGTAAATTAGTACTCACCAAAGAATCAGAACTTTCACAAATACATGGAAATTAAACAATACATTCTTAAATAATCAGTGTGTCAAAAAAGAAATTGCTAGAGAAATCAGTAAATATCTGGAGACAAATGATAATAAGAATGCAACATAGAGGCAATGCTGAGAGGGAAATCTATTGCCCTAAATGCCTATATTAAAAACCAAGAAAGAAGGCAGACCACTGTGGCTCAGCAGACAGAGCTCTCGCCTGCCATGCCAGAAACAGGGCTTCATTTCCTGGTGCCTGCCCATGCCAAAAAAAAAAGAAAGAAAAAAAAACTTATTATAAAGCCTGAGTGGTCAAAACAGCATGGTACTAGCACAAAGACAAAAGCATGGACCAATAGAATTGAATTGAGAATGCAGAAATGGACCAGCAAATCTATGGTCAACTGATTTTTGACAGGGCCACCAAATTCACTGAACTGGGACAAAATTGTCTTTTTAATAAATTGACATGGGAGAACTGGATATCAACAGCCAAAAGAATGAAAGAGGACCCTTACCTTATACCCTAACACAAAAATTAACTCAAAGGGGATCAAACACCTAAATATAAGAACTGACACCAAAAAGCTTCTAGAAGCAAATGTAGGGGAACATCTTAAGACCTAGTAATAAGAGGTAGCTTCCTAAACTTTACACCCAAAGCACAAGCAGCAAAAGAAAAATTAAATAAATGGAAACTCCTCAAAATCAAATGCTTCTGCACCTCAAAGGACTTTGTCAAAAAGGTGAAGAGGCAGCCAACTCAATGGGAGAAGATATTTGGAAATCACATATCGGACAAAGGTTTGATATCCTATATACATAAACAAATCATACAACTCAACAACCAGAGAACAAACAACCTAATTATAAAATGGACTAAAGATGTGACTAGCCATTTTTCTAAAGAGCAAATACAGATGGCTCAAAAGCACATGAAGAATGCTCATTTTCATTAGCTAAAAGGGAAATGCAGATCAAGGCTACAATGAGATACCACCTGACACCGATAAGTATGGCTGCTATTAAACAGGAAACTACAAATGTTGGAGAAGTTTGGACACCTATGCACTGCTGGTGGGAATGTATAATGGTACAGCTGCTATGGAAGACGGTTTGGCAGTTCCTTAAGAAACTAAGTTTCAAGTTGCGCTATGACCTAGCAATAGCAGTACATGGTATTGCTGAAAACAGTGACACATTTGCACACCAATGTTTGTAACAGCATTATTCACAACCTCCAAAAAATGGGAACAAATCAAATGCCCATCAACAGATGAGTGGATTAATAAAATGTGCTATATACATACAGTGGAATATTACATAGCAGTAGGACAAAATGACATTCTGAAGCACATGACAAGATAAATGAGCCTTGAGGACATAATACTGAGTGAAATAAGCCAGACACAAAAAGAGAGATACTGTATGACTCCATTTTTATGACCATGGTAAAGGTAAAACCAGAGGCTTATAATATAGAATATAGGGGACTTAGAGATACATAGAAGCTAGAAATGGGTAAACCATCAGCTAATGAGGTTGAACCCAAATGTAAGGGAATAGATAGAAGTGAAGGTGATTCTCTAGTGAGTCTATAAGTAATATTACCATATTGAAGGTGAACAAGATTGAAAGGGGTTGTATAGACCTATATGTCCCACTGACACACTATAAATATAAATAAGTTCTTGCAAGAACTACTTCAAAGGTACGATTCATGTACAAAGAGTGTTTAACTCCAGGGTACAGAGGAAAACTGCTATTGCATGCTATGGACTGTGTTTAACAGGAAAACATCAGCCCTATCACAACAACAACAGGGTAAATAATGGGGGAGGGACAAGAGTTTAGGAGAAGTTTAGATTTCCTATTTGGTGAAGGTGTGTTTATTGGTTTTCTTTCTCTTGGGAACAATGAAATCATCTAAAATTGAGAGTGCTGGTAGATTGCGGAATTTGGGCCCTCTACATGATGCCTGATGATTGCAGGTGGCTGAAGGATACACCAACTGAGGAGTAGATTAGTGAAGGATGATACATACATATGATCAAATATTGTGCTGCTACAAAAAGGAATGAAGTCATGAGGCATGCAGTGATGTGAATGAACCTGTGGGACACTTGGAGAGGCAAAATAACCCAGAAATGAAAGAACAACTATTGTATTGTCACCTTTAGAAAATGCTTATAAGAAAACAGGGGCCTAGATTACAAGCTTTTACAGCAGACACATTTAGTCCAGAGTGGTAATTATTATTTCTAGATTTTGAGAGGGTGTTTTATATATCTATAACCTGGTATTCAGAGATAAAAATGAAACCAGTCAGGTCAGGATTAAGGTAATTCAGAACATAAGGGTAAGAAAGATATAGTCTATATATTAGAACCACACCTATTCTGAGACCAAAAGAAGAAAGATTTATTTTGTCTAGAACCTATATTTTCTGTAGCACATAATCTAATTCAACCTGTCTGATTAGCTCATTTGTACAGCTGAAACACAGGAATCCCAGAATAAGAATGATGGCCTTTGCTCCTGTATAGTGTAACGTAATGCCTGGATACATTCCAGAACATATTAAGCAGATAATCAAAAAGTATTGGCAAAGTCCTTGGAGGGATGAGAGGAACAAAATGGAAATGGTAAACTTTACCATTAGGGAATCCCCTGATACTGTGTCAAACATTAGGGACACCCAAATCAATAGGCCAATTCTTTGATGTTGAGGCTTACTGTTGTGAAACTTATGTAGGTCGTGGAGAAGCTTAGCCTACCTATAGGCATAACTAAGAGTTACTTCTGGAGGACCTCTTTTGTTGCTCAGATGTGGCTTCACTCTCTAAACTCAACTCTGTAAGTGAAATCATTGCCCTCCCCACTATGTAGGGCATGACATTCAGGGGTAAAAGTCTCCATGGCAGCATGGGAGATGACTCCCAGGGATGAGTCCAGTCCTGGCACCATGGGATCAACAATTCCATCCTGAACAAAAGGGGGAAAAGAAATGTAATTAATAAAGTATTGGTGGCTGAGAGAGTTCAAATACAGCTGAGAAGCTACTCTGGAGGTCACTCTTATGCAAGCTTCAGTTAGACATTGCTACCTATCATAACTTGCCACATCCCAATGAAAACCATTCTGGCGAATCCTAAAGAATACCTTGGGCAATATATAAGAGTCTACAAAGTTTCCATGCACTAGAGTAACTTTCCAGAAATTTACAACCTCCAGATGAATCCCTAGACCAGATATGTCCTGAAATTTAGAGGGCCCACCTCTCCAGAACATCAGTTAGTTCCATCTCCCTACCCCATATTATTGACTGCCCCTTCCAACAGGAAAAATGTAGGATGGCCATAACACAAACACCCCTAAAGAGTGGAATAGAAAGATCAAAGGTGATGGTGGAGTTATACAGAGAAGGTCAGGTTTAACAAATGAATATGATTGCTGAATCATTAAATTGATAGTTCTTTTAGTCTCCATTATGTTAAAGCAGCTAGAAGTAAAAACCTAAAATTGTAGAGTTGTAACCCAAACCGAATTCTGAAATCTGTTCTACAACTAACTGTTGTACTGTGCTTTGAAATTTATTGCTTTTTTGTGTATATGTTATCTTTCACAAAAAAAGAAGAGAAAGTCAATTGTGGTGATAAAAAAGTATTTATTCCTTCCAGCCTCCTATATTCTGGAGAAGTTAGAAGGAAAAATAAGAGATGATGGTATGGTAGCCCATGACAAGCTGTGGGATCTGTCCTGTAACTACTTGTTGAAGAGTGCTTTGAAAACTATTGCTTTCATCTTTCTTTGCTTTATATATATGTTACACAATTTAAAAAGTTTTTTTTAAAATGAAGAATGCTGATCTCGTTGAGACTAAGGTAAATCAGAATACAGGGTAAAAGATGATAGTGCTATGTACTCTATACCTTCACCTACTACATGAGACCAAAGGTAGAGAGTTTTATTGTGTCTAGAATCTAAATTTTCTGTAACACATAATCTAAATCAACCTATCTGGAGAGCTCATTTAAATAACCCAAACTCCTGCAGTCTAGAACAAGAATAAGTCCTTGTAGTTTTGTATAACTCCTCCTCCTCCTTTGACCCTCCTCCCAATCTATAGGGATCTTTGGGTAATGCCTGTTTGGACTTTTTCACGTTGAGAAAGGTTGTCCACACTAAAGGATAAGGGGATGTACTTAGTTGATAATTTCAGAAAGGCTGGTCCCTCTGGGTATCAGGATTCATCTCGCCTAGGAACCCTCTGGAAATTATATGTTCCAGGAAAGCATACTTTGTGCATGAAACTTTTAAGAGTCTCAGTTCGAACGCTAGGTGTTCTTAAGAGTTAACAGGAGTGATGTTGGTTGGGGTTTAGTAAACCACGGCAATTATACAGAGAAAATAGGATTTAACAAATGAATATGACTGCTGAATCACTACATTGATATTTCTTTTAGCCTTTATTGTTTTGGAGCAGCTAGAAGGAAAAATCTGAAGTAGTGGAATGGTCACCCATAACAAACTCTGAAATCTGTTCTGTAACTACTTGTTGAATTGTACTTTGGAAATTATTGCTTTTTCTTTCTTTTCTTTGTATATATGCTGTATTTCACAATAAAAACATTTAAAAATGTAAAGAAAATAAAGTAAGGGCCCCAGTCAAATATTTAAATACACAAAAGAAGGCTATAATAAAAATTCTAAGAAATAAGGACAAAATTGTTCACAATCAGTAAATAGAGAAATCTATCTAAGCAGGACATGAAACCCAGAATCCATAAAAAAAGAAAAGCTGATATATTTTACTTTGAAATATTTCTGTATGACAAAAAAATTTACTACCAGCAAGAAGAGAAAACAACTTAAAATTGGAATAATCTATTCGTTACATATGAGGCACAAGGGTCTAATTTTCTATTTCTTTAGGTGCTAATACTAATTAATAAGAAGAAAAAATCAAGAAAACAAAGGCCACTTTGGTAGATGCACATCCCGTACAACCCTGGTTAAGCTAGAACTCAATTTCCCAGTATTCCCTCCCTGCGCCGTTTTGGGTTAGCATGGGCCACAAGAGACATTTTGTGCAGCACTTGAAAAGCGAAGTGAAGTAGCAGCCATTTACTTTTTACTAAGAAGGTCAGTGCAGATCGTGGGTCCCTATGGTAGCTCATGACATTGTATTTTATCTGCCGTCTGACCTTGTTGGTGTGAGGCAGCAGCCAGGCACACAAATCCCCCAGCTCCTGCCAGATCCTCCGTCTTAGTTGTTTTAGGGGCCAGGCGCCTATTTGATACCAGCTCCTCCTGCAAATCACTCCCATGGGAATTGGAGGTTTGGAGGCCCTGGGAGATTGGCACAGTTTCCTCCATCCGCATGTATTCCAGCCCATTTCCATGGATTGTAGTTCGCCTTGCTTCCTCCACTTCGTATCCTACTTTCCTTCCTGACTGCTATAACTGATACCTTTAGATGTCAGTATGAGATACGAAGCCACAGCATTACATAGACAATCTATATGTCTTGGTGGTTCTAATTGAACCCTGACTGGTACAGAATTGGTTCTAGATGTGGGTTTGAAAAAATCTGTTGACATTATTATAGCTGTGTAACAAAGCATTCAAGGTCCAAGGCTCAGTTCATTCATGTATGAAAATGACAATCATGATATTGCCTTCTTCAGAGGGTTGTTTTGAGGATAAAATGCACATACAGTATTTAAGACAGATCCAATAATAGGAAAAAAATGCTAAGTAAGCTAGCTGCTTTACTAGTATTGTTAGTATTTCAAGCAGTAATGCATGTATTAGTTGCCAGTTTTAATTTCAGTTAAGCTCCAAGAGTCTTTGGATTTCATGTCATTTTCCCCCAGATTTTGAGCTGAAGCTCAGTGTTACTGCTGTATAACAAACCACTGCCCAACTGAACTTGAAATAATGATTCATTGTTTTCTCATGGGTCAGCTGGGCTGTACTTGTGATTGCATTGGCCAACTAATAAGACAGAATGCCAGCTGGTTCCAAATCTAGAACTCAGAAATCTTATATGCTTTCCTTTCTTTTTCAAAATGCTGCAACCACCTTGAGAACCAACCCAGGCTAGACTTCCGGAGGTTGAGAGGCCATGTAGAGGAGAACTCAGCTCTCTGAGCTGAGGCACCAAGCATGTGAGAGTACGCTAAGCCTCCTACCCAACTGCATTTGAACGCAGACACATGAGCAAACCCCACGAAGGCCAGAAAAGCCACTGGTGAGTCCAGTCTAAATTCCAACCTCAAAACCCTGAGCTAAATAAATGGATGGTGCTATTGTTTTGTATGTTTGTCTGTTTTGTTTTGCTTTATTAGTTATGGGTTTGCAGAACAATCATCCATAAAATATAGGCTTCCTATACACCACCAGCACCTCACATTGGTATAGAACATTTGTTACAATGGATGATAGCACATTTTTATAATTGTATTATTAATTAAAGTCCATAATTTAACTTAGGGTTTTCTGGTTGTTAGTGTAGGCCCATGGATTTTTTAAACATTTTATTCTGTTACCATATATGCAGACTAACATTTCCCTTTTGATCATATTTCAATATATATATATTACAGTGCTATTAATTGTATTCATAATATTGTGCTACAATTACCACCATTCATTACCAAAACATTTCTATAATTACAAATAGGAACCCTGTATATATTAAGCTTCAACTTCTCCACTCCATCTCCTGGTAATCTATATTCTATATTTTGATCTTATGAGTTTGTTCATCCTAATTTTTCATTTCAGCTATTATGATCTTCAACTCCAGTAGTTCTGTTTTGTTTCTTTTTAAAATTTCTGTCTCTTCCCTTGGACTCTCATATTATTCATTCATTGTTTTTCAGATGTCCTTTAGTTCTTTCTCAGTATTTTTCTTCATTGCCTTGAGCGTTTTTAAGATTACTTTTCAAAGACTTTCCTCAGTATATCTTTTTCACTGGTGTTTCTTATATCTTTAATCTTTGGATGGGCCATGATTTCCTATTTCTTTCTTTGTCTTGTACATTTTCTTCATCTTTTTCATTGGGTTTTCTGTGTATTTAACCTCTTCCTTTGGAGGTCACTGTTTCCTATTTCTTTGTTTGTCTTGTACTCTTCCGTTGTGCACTGTACATTTTTATTTATTTGTTTGTTTGTTTTTGCATGAGCAGGCATCGAGAAATGAACCCAGGTCTCCGGCATGGCAGGTAAGAATTCTGCCAGTAAGCCACCATCACACCGCCCCATTTTAATATTTTAAAATGTTACCTCCTGGATCTATTCCTTGAGATCTGTCTTTCTTGGTTGTGTAACCAGCTAGATTAAGACAGATTTTCTGAAGCTTCAGCCCTCCTCTCAGAAAAGTCTGCCCAAGATGAATGCAAGGTTTTCCTGTCTTTCTGAACCTCTGTCTTGTCCTGGACTTTTGCTTGCTAGTTGTTTTGGAGTTCCCCTGTCCACAGGAGTTTGGTTGTCCCCACTGTTTCCCAGGAGATGACCTCCCTCTCCAGGGTATTTGACACCAGCAGGCCTTTGTCTCAGACTGTCTGCCTCTGTCGTTTTTTTTTTTTTTTTTTTTTTTTCACACTCCTTTCTTTGCATCTCAAGCTGCTTTTGCCTGGAGGGCAAATTCTGGGGGCAGGATCCCCTAGGAGAGGACTTTCCCAAGTCAATCTTTCCTAGCCAAAGGAAGACAAGGGAAGACATGGGGTGGTACAGACCAGCTCCAATGTACCCTGGGGAGAGGATCAGGAAGGACTGTACTAGCCATTCTGATGGTTCCCCAAAGCTGAGCTTTCCAGGCCTTCCTCGCAAATGCACCCCTTCAGCTCACTGTCCTCTGCAGTTCTGAGGAAGTGCTTCATCTTTAAATCTCCCCTGCCTCTGCCCCTGTGGCTGCCACAGCCTGTGCCCAGGGTAGGTTTAAAACAATAGCTGCCATCAGAGCTAGGAACCAGTGATCTGAATTCACTAATCAAAAGCTGTGAGCAGTGATCAACCATGCCCACCCCTGGTTTTGAGGAAGAGAATTTTTATGTCCCTTTCTGTTTCCAGCAGCTAGCAAGGGACTGGACTCTGTGGTGTCCTGCCAGGAGAATGGGGGATGGCTGGTGGTAGCCACTGCACAGAGCACAGTTTAAGTTCTTTACCTCTAATTTATCTGCCTCTTCCTCCTACTGTTTCCTGGATGCTGTGCAGTGTTCTTCTGGCCTCTGGAGTTTCAAAATAGTTGCTTCAAACAGTTACTGCTTGTTTAATAGTACTCCCTACTCTGCCATCTTTCCCAGAAGTTGATGATGCAGTTTTGATGGGCTTCATATGCAAATATAGTTTAATGATAGTCTTGTTATGGGTATTTCTGAACATTGGTGAGAAGTGAGTAGAGGTTGATGCCAGGTCAATTTGCCTAGTGCTCAGAAAGAGTTAATTCTATAATAATGAATATACAATTAGTCACCCTAAAAATGATATAGGATCATATATGCAATTTAAGACACCATTTCTCAAACTGCCCTTCACCAAACACTAGCTCAGAAACTAATGGAAAGCGGGATCTCCATGGTGTGACAGTTTAAGAAAACATGTGTACTACATTCTATTAGAGAGCTTCACGGTTCATGTTAGCCCATAAATCTCTGAAGAGTTGTTCATTCTTGATCTGAAACTAGAATGTACTTAACACATTCTTGCTTTACCATCATCACCATCATCGTTTTTATTCTTTCATTTGCTGGCTGCAAATTAAGTCTGTCAATTCAGAGCCTTGGATCTTTATAGTTCGTTGATTTCTTTCTGATTCTCCCAGTTGATTTCTAATCTTAGTATAGATAGATATAAAATATAATTTTGCAAAATTAGTAAAACTTTTGATTTTATGTTTTTGGACATTTAAAAGAAAAATTGAAACTTTATTGGTATGGTTTGGGTTATTCTTTATGAGATACAAATCTGTCAAAAGCAAGCAAATGCAATTCTTATAAATAGCCTATGGACCTAGAATTTTGTGAAACTTTTGAGATTTGCTACTCTGAGGTGATGATGGCTCAATGGAAAATGTCACAGGCAAAATGCTCTCTGGTCTTCTAGGGACTACATGAGTAAAAGGCAGATAAAAGTTAATTATCTCCTTTTCTACCAAAGAAACAAAGAACTGTCAAAGAAAGTTTTAAAGTAACTCTGGAAAGTCCCTTTGGAGGCCCAGTTGTAATGAATGCTAGCAGTGGTCACGCACTGATGTAATGAATCCTCACAGGGCAAAGAAAGGGAAACATATCTTCTCAGAATTCAATTTAATCTATAAAAGCAATGACCTTTATTGAAACAAATGAAAACAAAAAGCAGTTTTCATTGCCAATCTTCTGATTAAGCATTTCTCATTCCCTAAATTCCTCCCTTTTGGCATTTATTCTTATTGATTATTCAGTTTGGTGGGTTTTTTCCCTGCCTTTCTATTGGGTAAACAATTGTTATAAAATCCATTAATTTTTATCTTATAACTATTTTCCTATTTGATCTACTGACCTAAAACGGTCACTTGGCAGCCCTTAATGGTCAATAGAAATAAGAAATGACATAGATTTAGGTGTTTACATAATTCTCCTGCCTAAGTTGTAAGAATGCAGGTCACAGCAAACTTTACATATGTGGATAGTAACCATTCAGCCTACTTAGATATAATCTCCAGTCAACTAGTTGTAGAATTGTGGGATGAATCTATCCATCTATAGTCCTAAACCCTTATTCTACCAAACACCTTTTACCAGCTTCCATGGTTGTCTTCTTCCTTAGTCATGTCATGTAACCTCTCTGCTCTCCATCTCCAAAATGGGGGTAATAGAGCATTTAGAATAATGCCAAGAGCACAATAAAGACTCAATAAGCCTTAGCTGGTACTATGATAGTCCAACTATTATAGGCTGGATCTGTCAAATGAAGAGTATAGCAAAATTATCGTGGGTGGAGAATAAGTTGGAGAAAATGAAGCAAACTGTTAAGAAAACAGGTTCTGGAGTCACATTAAAACACAGCAAGCCATGCAACTTGATTCACTACTGAAGTCTTACTTTCCATTTTTCCCATAAGGTTGTTGAAAGGATTAAATGAGATAATGCATGGGAAGCACATACAGATACCTGGCTCACTCTAGTAGTGGATAAATAACAGTTGTATTATTATTAAGCTCCCTCGTGCTTTTTACTTCCCTCAAAGAAGTGTATGTGAACATTTCTTAAACTAACTAAACACTGTTATTTTCATTAAAGAATGATAATCCAAAGAAATACATCCTTTTCATTTTGGGAAGGGAAATGATGACTTTATAAATATACAGTTTGCAAAGAGTTGTTCGGTGTAAACCACAGTCCTTAGGCTTTGTAGGTTATTCCTTACGTTACGCCCGCAATTCGCAAGAGTACAATACATCATCCAATACAAATATCAGATGTTCAAGATTCACTCACAAAATAATTTACTATTACCTGAAAAGGTTTCCAATAAGTCCATGTATTAGATATAGTAGAAAGGCTTTTATGAAATAATCAAACTATTTTGGTTTTAAAATTTTGTGTCTTTTGAAGATGCGTGTAAGTGTATAAATTTTATTTTAGAAATAGTTTTGATGACAATCTCCACAATCAAAACAAATTATATGGATAAAGTAAATTTTCTGAACATTATAAGCATTTTAATTTCTAATACAAGACCCTTTGAAAAGTATTTTGGAGTCATGTTTTAGCCATTATATAATAAAAAGGGGCAAAAGAAAAACACATTTCTGAGCTGTTAAAAAGAAAGTAACTACCAACATCATCTGCCATCAAAATGAAGAAAGTAACACCTAAGCAGTATATATTTCAGATGTTTTATTTGCTTCAAGATTTCTAAACATAATAACACCATTTGCTTTTTATCTAACTTCCATTGAATTGAAATGATATTATGATAAAATAAAAACTCACTCTAGAAGCAATATAATAGTTCTCAAAAGATTGGAATCACCCCTTTTCTCTGTGCTACAGATGCCTCTAACAAGCTTCGATCTGTAGTTTATTCATCTTTTTAGTAGCAGGGACTGCTGGGAATGAATAATAATAATTGTATATCTACTGAAAGAAAAATTGGGCAGGAATCATTTACTCAGCCAAATACAAAACTCCCTTCACCAAAAATTCTCCAGACAAACAAGGTGAATTAGGGTGGTTATCCAGCAAATTTTTTATGAACATCTTCTCCTCAACTGTGCTTGGCATTAAGCAGATTTGTCAAAAAGCTTATTTATTGCTCCATATCGTTAGCATTCTAAGAGGAGAGTGAGGAGCAGACAGTGAAAGAGGTGGCTCCCACATTAAATATTCAAATTTTATATCTCCATCAGAATCTTTTGCTATTTCCAGTAACAAACCTACTGGTAACCCTGTAAGCATATATACAAAAACAGTTCTGCTTAAAATAATAGACTCTGACTACTTTAAGCTGAAAAGGGAGAAATATTGCAATCCACAAGAGATCACAGAGTCAACAGAAGAGGGAAACAAGCAGGTCTGGGGAAAGCCAGGTGCCAGGGAAACTTTAAGGATTTCAACAGCAGGAACTGCAGCTGACCTTAGAATCCTGGCATGGGAATCTCCCACAGCAGTCTCTTCGGCCCATGTGGATCCCTGTTCAAAATTCAGATTTATGGGAGAGGATCCATCAGCCCTAGTTTGGACATGAGTAAATCATTGTGGTGAGCTTGTGGGTGAGTGGGTGGGGGTGGGGGAACAGAAATGGGGGAGGGCAGCGACAGAGGGAGGGAGGACAGTCATGTCCAGGGGCAGTCTCGCATGTCCCATGGAAGGCCTGAGGCAGGGCGGTTCGTAATATGTAAGGAGAGCATTTTTACTAGAAGGCAGAAAGAGATGCTGGGTAGACAGCCCCCACCCCCAGAAGGAAATAATACAAATAAACTCCTCAGCCCAGTGATTAGGACATTGCGGTACTGAGTAAATGCTAATAATATTAATCGCTTTGGATATATTCTGGATTATCAATAGGCCTAGAATAAACTAAAGAATGCAAGAGTGCATTTAATCTAGAAGGTGTGTCTTATTTGTGTCCTCAAAAAACAGTGTGAAACATTTCTGCCATTTCATACACACATCCCCCATTCTAGTCAGTACTGTTATCCTTTAGGAAAAACTCACATATTCTTTGGTATAAATAATTTTCATTTTCTTCAACCTTAACTGGAATAAGAGGAGAGTTTTCCCTTCTAAGAAGGGCAGACTTAGGCAAAAATGGAGCACTGCCGTGCTGGTCTTCAGCTTACAGGTGTCATGACATTTTCTGAGGTTTCCCTGCCCTCAGAGAAAACTCTCCTCAGAGGTAACTCTCTCCAGAGCCTTTTCTAGCCCCAACGGCCAATCTTGTCCTGCTCTCATCAACCAGCACCCATCAAAGCCCTCTTTGGTGCTTTCCTAGGACTGGCTCATTTTAATAGGATTAAGAATCTTAAGGAAAAAGAAGGAAGCTCACCAGGGAATTAACAGCAGTTCTCCTGAAGAGACAGGATTTGGCGGTGAAGGGTCGGTGCTCTATTGGGTCTTTCCCAGAGGAATTGCTAGGGGAAAAACACATTGGCACACATCAGAGCCTGCTCTAATGTAAGCCATTCTTATTGCCTGCAAACTCCGAGTGAAATCAAGATTTTCCTAAGTAATTCTGATTTGAGTTGTTGATCTCCCAGCCCCTCCATTCCTTGTTTTCAGAGCCCCATCACCATAGGGGTACAGGCAAATGGATGGCTTCAATTTGAATTCTCTACAGGTCTGCTCTGGGTCATGCACTCTGTCTCCTTGCATTTTTTTGTTTGCTTCCTCCCTTGCTGCCTTTTCCCTCCTCCCTCCTTCCCTCCCTTCTTTCCTCTTTTTAACTAGGCACAGAAAAATGCTATACAAAATCTGAATTTACTGAGGAAACAGTAGTGAGGGTGGGCCACAGTGGCTCAGCTGGCAGAGTTCTCACCTGCCATGCCGGAGACCCAGGTTTGATTCCTGGTGCCTGCCCATGCAAAATAAAAGTCACTTAGGGAGATAAGTTTTACCATTTCAAGATCTGGGTGGGGCGCTAACTAGATGTGGGATGACAATTTCTTAACCTATCTGAGAATCAGTTTTCTCATCTCTGAATGGAGAGGATTATTTAAAACAATGATCACTAAGGACACCCCATCTCCAGGCAGTTCTGTCCAGCTAGTGTATCAAAATGCCTTGCTTGCACTGGTGGCAAGGTGTTCTTTTAAAATTACACAAGCCCCCCATCTCCCTGCAAGGATTCTGTAAGGTCCCTCAGTGGGCTTTCCCTGCAAAGAACCCCCTCACTGATATTTGCTCTCAGTGTTCCTACCGGAATGTGTGGTTTTCTTCAGGTGGAAGGGGCAAAAGTAAGGTTGGGAACCACTGCTGGGGACTATCTCAAAAGTTCCTTCCAGCTTTGACATCCATTCTAAGTAGTTGTGTTTTGGTTATGTTCTTAAATCTCTGGGGACAAATCAAAGCCTCTTCTCAGTACAAAAAAGTAAATATGCCAACTGTGCACAATTAAGCTACTGTACTAATGGGCGTAACGTCATAAACTAAAGAAATTATAAATAGCACAGGACTGGGGTGGGACAATCCTTTTAAAAACTGCTTTTCTCATCTGACTCCACTCTTCCTCCTTCTTTCCCATGTGGCTAGTGTAGTAAGAACCGTCCCTGCTTTTGGAAAGCAGAGTGGCACCAGGGAAGGGTGAGAAAAAGGAAGTCATGGGCTAAGCTTTTTGTATCTACTTTTAACGAAATGACCTTTATTCTGAATCCATGGATTATCTCAGCTCACCAGGGTAGGAGACCAGCCAGGGACTCAAGGGCTGAGACTCAGGTGGGTATAAAGATGACACATTGGTCTGTTGTGCACTTTCTACAGATATTCCTTGGAAACCTAAGGAGCATCTCAGATAATCTAGGAGTCAGAATTTAAAAACAGGTTATTAGGGTGGGCCATGGTGGCTCAGCAGGCAAGAATGCTCGCCTGCCATGCCGGAGGACCCAGATTCGATTCCCGGTGCCTGCCCATGTAAGAAAAAAACAGATTACTAATCAATCCTAATTTTTAATGGCCAGAATCATAGCTGGTTAAAAGAAATTATTAAATCATGAGAAAGGGAACTGCATCATGTGGGTATTCTGATAGTACTTAGCTTTTCAAATTCCTTATTATAAAGCCTGCAGTCGAGAAAACAGTTGAGGGTGTTTTCCCCCTAGATAATGTGTAAACATGCAGCCAAATCTTCCATTTAAAAAATGAGAATTTTTAATAGCAAAGTATTAGGTATTCATGACTTTTTTTAACTTTCAACTAGTTCAAGATTATAGGGAACTATTATGTTTGCAATTAAGATTGTATCTGCAGCAAAGTCCAGTTCAGAGGGGAAAAAATACTCTTGATTTTGGTAAATATCTGGTTAATTAGGACAACAACTGTTTAGGAAGTCGTTGGCCTGCATTAGATTGTTTTCTCCATAATAATTGGTGCTGATAAACAATTAAGTTCAAGCAACACTGACTGAACACCTACCATGGGCCCAGAACGGTAATCAGGATAGACTGAGTGCCCTGAAGGAATTTAGAATATAGCAAGAGAAACTGAGTTGAAAAATATCTTATGTAATATAAATCTTATGAGAAGGGTATGGAGAAATACCTTCAGAGTCACTGTGAAGCCAGAAATGGCCTATTTTAAAGGCAAATCATAATACTCGGATATTGAAATCCCAAGACCTTTGTATGACAAAAATGTCCCCCTCGCATCTGACCCATACATGCATTTCCAATCAGTTCTTCTTGTTCCAATTTTCAGCCCAGGAATATTAGCCTTCATGTGGTTTCTAAAGGTGTGCCATGCTCTCCCATGCTTCCTTTTATGTCAGCTTATTTGTTTATCTGTCCGTTTCCCAATTAGACTATGAGAGTCTTGAGGGAAGGAGAAGTTTCATTGACCCCTGTAGCACTGGCACATGGCACACAGCCTGCTGTTTAACTGTCATCCATAAAACTATGAAATGGAACTAATTATTAGTTTTCCATGAGGGGAAACTATTGCTTCTTTCACAGTATTTTATTCTTTCTACTCTTGTGTTCTGTCTTATCTTTTATCACATAATTGGAGGATATGGTGAATGTGCTTTTTCTTCTTTTTTGCTCTCCTTTTGCACAGAGCTCACCACATACCTGTGCCAAATATATTAATTGAATTAATTATCAATGGACCAGCCCATGGTTCAAACAATACCTTAACCAGTACTATCAGTGGATGACTAATTATTTTTCTTAATTATCATTGTTGTGTGCTTCCAAAAATTTCAGACAGTGTATTGGATGCCATAATAAAGTTATACCTATGTTCAGGATACTTAAGGTCTACTCTGGTGAGAAAATCAGCAAAGCAAAATATTTAAGGGGTCAAAAAATAAAATAAAGATAAATAATATGTGTTTTTAAAATTAAAAGCCCTTCTTAATTAAGCCTTTTTCTCAGAAGTACACCTGTTGGGGCTCAAATCATGTATGCCAAAAAAGGCATATTTCAAGTGTTAATTGGTGTTCCTGTGAATAGAAATTCATTTGTAAATAAGATCTTTGAATAGGTTATTATTAGTTAAGGTATGGCCAAATTGAATCAGGGTGAATCTTAATCTATATGGCTGGAGGCCTTAAAAAGAGGAAATTCGCAAGCGTTCAGTCAGAAGAAGTCAGAACCAGAGAGGAGAGAAATCACCATGTGAAGGAAGGCTGACATCACCAGAACGCTCCTGACTGTGCCAGTTTGAATGTGTGGTGAACCCTAGAAAAGCCATGTCCTTTAATCCTCATTCAATGTTGCAGGCTGGGAGATTTTTGGTTGTTTCCATGGAGATGTGATCCACCCAGTTGTGGGTGGTAACTCTTGATTCGATGGTTTCCATGGAGATGTGTCTCCACCCATTCCAGGTAGAGTTGCTGACTGGAGCCCTTTAAGAGGGAGCCATTTTGGAAAGAGACTTAGAGCCACAAGAGCTCTTGCAGCCAGAGACCTTTGGAAACGAAGGAAAATGCCCCCAAAGGAGTTCATGAAACAGGAAGCAGGGAGAAGAAGCTAGCAGACGTGGCCATGGGCCTTTCCAATTGAGAGAAATGTTCTGGACCCATCAGCCTTCCTTGAATAAAGATATCTTTCCCTGGATGCCTTAGTTGGGATACTTTCATGGCCTTATAACCGTAAACTTGCAACTTAATGAATTTCCCCTTTTAAAAAGCCGTTCCATTTCTGGTATGTCGAATTCCGGCAGCCTCCAGACGAAAACACTGACCCTGGGGGAAAGTATGGCCTTGCCACTATCTTGAATTTGGACTCCTAACCATAAGACAGTAAATGCTTGTTGTTGAAGCAAACCTGTTTTGTGGTATTTGGCATAGTCACTCTGGCAAACTAAGATAGCACCCACTCAGGGTTTTGTTTTTCTAAAGTTTGTTCCCATGAAGATGATTCCAGGCCTGAGGAATGGTGACAAAAACCCAGATACCTCCCTCCAGTCCAGCATGCCTGTCGTCAGGTGCTGTGGTCCCTTCTTTCCAGTTACAGGCTGTCCACAGAGAAGCCAGTTTCCATTTAAGTTATCAACTGACAGAAATAGCACCCTGGCAATGCCTCACTGTCCCTTACTCTGAGCTAATCTTTAAAGGACTTGAGATAACACCAAGTTGGCATTTCTTCAGTAATTCCAGAGATATCTTCTCCACTGCTCCACCCCCTAAACTGTCCCAGTTGCAGATACCCTCAGTTCATCCTTTCCAACTGAGAAATAAATATAAACTTCTACTAGAAATATTTATATATTTATTTTTCAAGAGTTTTATAAGGTAAAGTTATAAGCCAAAATATTCAAACACAAAGACCCCAAGCATAATGTAATATAATCTAATATAATTGAGTATAATCTTTTATGCAGGTTATTATGGAATCAGAGTCTGCCCCAGGAAGGGGTAACAAAGCGAAGTGAGTATTGAGATGGAAGTTAGAATTAGTGAGGGGTCAGGGTAGAGACAAGGCAAACTGGCAGATAGGAGGGCAAATGAATACATTTATCTTTTGTTATAGCAAATAGCCTCTGCTTTAAAGCAGTTCCTCCCCTGGCTGCCCCCTGCTTCCCACCACCTCAATCAACACAAAATTTATAATGATGTAAAATTGAACCACAGATAGAAACACTGGAATGTTAGTTCCTACTATCAGCTTTTTTTTTTTTTTAATCAAACAAACATGAGAAATGTAATTAGCTGACTCTTTGTGACAGGCTTTTTGAAAGCAGTTTTAATCTCTCACTTGATTGAACAAAGTATTTGAAATTTTGCTTATTGGTGAGAACTCTACCTATTTCCCTCTAAATTCTAATTTTGTTACTCATGTGATTATCAAATTCTTATTAGAACTTAGGAATTACAAAGAATCTCTAGGCCTTCCTCTTTGAAACGGAGATTTATAATGGCAAGCCTGGGGCATACCTTATTTGTTGTCATTTTTTTCATTTATTTATATGGTTTTGTATAGTAGCTGACAATGCAACAGGCATTTGGGGGGAAAGATATGCCATTTGTAGCTCACAAGCTGTACAGTCCTGGAGTCCAATCTGTGAATCAGTGACCAAAATATATTACAAAAGTCCACTATCCTTCCTGTTTTGGAAAATTCCAGGCTCAACTGCTGGGCTTTATGATGTACAATGTACAATATAAATGCACACTATCCAGTATAATGTACAGTGATTATATTGTGCTTTTCAATAAATTACTCGTGGCCTTTGTACTGAAGACATTGTGATTAAATTAAGGAGGAAAGTGTCACTGTTGTCCTATTTTTCAGTATGGAGGGAAAGATTCACTGGATCACATCCATATCATGCTTTGAGCAATGCAGTAGCCTGGAAATATGTTACAATTTCATTCATCATTCTTCATTGTCCACATTAGAGAGTCCACAGCAGCGTGAGGTTCAAAATAAACCATTCTGAGGCTGAAATCAGGCCGTGAACATCGAGAGGTATATTCTGAAGCAAAGGGAAATTCAGTTGATCACAACAGCATGATATAAAACACACTGAATTTTACCAAGCCTTCATCTCAAATTCACTTTTGAGACAAAACCAAGCAAGATAAATTATACACTCAAAGGTGATTTTCTGAGAAAGCGATAAATAGAGGCTAGCTTTCCATGGCCTCGGCAACCTTCACTGGGGCCTTGTTACACTCAAATGCCTGTTACATTGTCAGCTACTATACAAAACCATATAAATAAATGAAAAAGCGACAACAAATAAGGTACGCCCTAGGCTTGCCATTATAAAATCCTGTTTCAAAGAGGAAGGCCTAGAGATTCTTTGTAATTTCTAAGTTCTACTAATAAGAATTTGATAATCACATAAATAACAAAATTAGAATGTAGAGGGAAATCAGTTTTCCAGAGAGTTCTGTTGCTGCTCAGTGCTTAACCTTAACATCACACACCACACAACTGCTAACAGCAGAGCAAGCAATCAGATCAGCTCCAGTGGGTATATGATTTCTGTTTTAAATATGTTAAGGGTTTGGGCTGCAAATAATATTAAATAGCAGAAACATAGGTATAGCATACCATAGCTCTCTTTATGGTACTCCATCTCACTCTGATTTGGGGATGGAGTTGGGAATTGAGTTAAATCAGAATCACCTGGGGAGTTTTTAAAGCATCTAAATGCTTATATTACTGATTCAAGCCCCCATTCCCATCCTCTAACTTTCTCGTCTCATAAGTGTGTGTGATTTGAAAAAAAGCTATCTGATGTTTTGATTCCCCATCACTTTCCAATGTCACAAATGACAGAGATTGTTGGGTTGGGTTGGGTTTTATGATGCCTAAATTGGAGCTGAAATAATATGGGGTTTCTCAGTAGGCAAAAATGACAAGAAGGGAATGTCTTTTGCCCCAACTATAGAAAGGAAAATCAGAGGGACATGGGACCCCCAGAGGTCTCTAATGCTTGTGTTTTTGCAACTCTAGGTCCCTGCCGATTATGGGGATCCACACCCTAAAGTTAGTCTGGTAATTGTTTTTGAGGGTGAAAGATCAAAGTATCATTTGCCTCACCGCTATATCAATCGTTACTGTTTTCTGCAACTACAGCCAAGAAAAAATAACCCAATAAATATCGTTATCCACATACTTTTTCTTTTCGGTATTAAATCATTGAATTCTTTTTTGCTGGAAAGCAGGAAAAAATGCAAGTAAGTATGAAAATATTCTAGTATCCTTCTGGAAAATGGCCAGGCCTAAAAAGCCTATTTGAGACTCAGAGGCAGTTGTTGAGTTACTAGAATCTGTCATTTGATTTCATTTTTTTTTAACTTTATGAATGAGTGATGATGAATCTCTCACTGTTATTTCTATTATAGCCATATATTTGGGAAGTGAAAGAGACACAAGAAGAAAGCAGATCCATGACAGCAAAGTAAAAGAAGGAAAAAGGTGATAATGGAAAGTTTCTGTCAATGCCAGAAACCACTAGGGAACATAGCTGTGGTTGAACAAGTTAGTTTTTTTGGCCTATTACAACAAGGGCTCATACACATCATGGAGAACCAAAGAGCATCTTGGTAAGAGGGTGTCAGGAAGGACTGGGCTTTTGTTACATGATATGAGAAGGTTTCAAGGATTCAGATATCAGCTCTGAATTGGATGCTTTCAGGAACTGGGGGTACTACCATGATTGGAAATGTTAATACATCTTATCTAGAAAGGAGAACACTAGACTGTGGCTAAAGCTATAACTTGTAAAAGTTTTCCATCCTAACCAGGATAGGGGAATTTTAGATCATTTTGGTGTGTGGTCAATATTGTGTTCAGACATAGTTAAGAAGGAATGAACCTGTTTATATCTTGATCTGTCATGGTCACCTCATGGTCTTGTCCAGTGTTGGTGTCCTAGTACATTGTTTATACTCACCAAGAAAAAGCCTTAGCTGGGAGATCCAGGCTTACTCCTAGATGTCAGGAGCTGCCTTTGCCTCTTTCAGTGCAAAGTGAAAAGAAGCGGTCATTTGCTCCACCCAAACAGCAACAGTTTATCATAATGAACCCAATATAAAGAGAGCACTTACTTTCTGCTAAGCACTTCTAATCTCTTTACAAGTGGTATTCTACTTAATCTTCCAAACAAACTGATGAAGTAGCACTCTACTTATTGCCATTTTTCACATGAAGAAATTGAGTCCTGGAGAGCTTGAGATCTTTGTCCAGGATTACAGATGATCTGACTTCACAGCCTAAATACAGCATCATGTTTCCACTAATAAGTAAGTGAATAAATGCTTCTGCTCCTATGGTCGGCTTCAACATTTTGAGCAGATATTGTTTATTAATTATTGTTACCCAATAATCGGCCTTGCTTCCTCCCTAATGATCGTCAGGGTTTCTCCTTTAAGTATTTTACAATTTGTACCATCTCCACAATGTGCCAGAGGCAGGAGGGGCAACAATTTCGATAACTCTGCTGGCCTGATAAGTAGGGTTGCTGGATTTCGCACACACACACACATCCATGCACACACACATGCACATACACAACTACACATAACTACAGGACACCCAAATCATTTTGAATTTCAAATAACCAGCAAATAACTATTTTTAGGATAAGTATGCCCCAAATACTGTATGGGACATAATCATTTAACTAAATGATCTGTTTCATTTAAAGTCATCACACATACATACGTCGACACACTCCTCTTATTACTAAAGTGCACACAAGTGTAGCAACACACAAGAAAATCCAGCCTTCTGTCCCTTTAAGATTAAAGCTGTGCTGTCACTCATTCACTCAACAGTCTTTTATGGCACCCCCAACTCTGTGCCAGGCTCTGTGAGGCAATGGGGGTACAAAGAAAATCTCACAGTATAATGCAAACTCAAGCAAAGAGAGCAAAGATTAGCTAATCTAGTGGACATTTTCCAATCCTCTTATCTTTATTTATCTTACACATCCTTTAATGGAACATTTATTCTTTGGTTTTGTAAAACAAATATTCTTTAGCAGTTTGTTTTGCAGAATGTGTAATTAATTTTCTTCTTGGCCTCTGCAAGACTCACGCAGATGTCTGGACTATTGACCGCTGCCTGTTATGGGAGTTTGGTACTAATTCAGCCAGCAAGCTTTTCCTAATTATTACTGCATCTCACACAGGCTTGGGGCATAGAGTGGATTTATAAGGATCTGGACTTCTGTCTACTGCCAGAGAACATTTATTATAACATTTATTATAACATTTATTATAACATTTATTATAATATTTATTATAACTACTACCAGAGAACATTTATTATAACTAAAATAATACTTTCAAGATTTACTCATTACGTGATAGACAAGATTTACTCATTACGTGATAGACTGAAGACCTCAACAGGAGAAACTGGATGATTTGAAATAGTTTACTGGAGAAAAGAGAATAGCCTTGTTTGAAAGGAATAGTCTCATTAGCAAATCTATGCTAAAAAGAAAAATTAGATTCCAGTACTAAAAAAAAAAGGGGGGGGGATACTCCTATAACCACTATAATTTTCCCAGAAAGCACTAACTGGATGTAGGAATGTCTGTAGCGCAGATTTATTTTCCTAGTTTATGGCATATGTGTGCAATATCATTCTATAAATACTGACTAATATTTGATTGCTTCAAACATCTTTGATTAAAAAACAAAAACTCCTCACGATTGCTTTCCACGGAGTTCAGGGAGTACCTAAAAGATTCTCTGGAGCAGCAAAATCACCTGAGGTAATGATCTGAAATATGGCAAGGATAATTACAGTACACAGTGAGAAATTGCGATGGAAGCATCTAGCATCACCCACAGTGTCTGGCACATGGGAAAAGAATGATAAACACCAAATGAATGATGTAATTGCTATAAGAAGGGTCCATGGGCACACTGTAGTATTTGATAAGCAGGAATGCAACATGATGGATAAAGCTGGGGTAGAGATGCTTAAAATACCTGCGGGTTGCTTCCAAGATCCTCTGCCTTACCATTGGGGGATTGAGCAGCCTATACTCTGTACACTGAGAGGCTTTGAAAGGAAGGAATGTCCTACCCAAGAACACAGAACTGTTCTCTGTTACCGTGCTGAAAACCTGCACAATCAGTCCCATACCCTCACTTCTCAATATTATTTGCCCACCTTATTAGCCTGGAAAATTGTCTTGAGCTGTCCCTGATGATGTTTACTAACATTGGTCACAGATACACACACCCTACCCTAGTAAGCACTCCTACCTTTTTTTCTTCCTTTTTTTTTTTATCTTTTTTGGCATAGGCAGGCTCCAGGAATCCAACCTGGGTCTCTGGCATGGCAGGTGAGAGTTCTGCCACTAAGACACTGTTGCACCGCCCAGGTGTGCTACCTTTTTTTGAAAAGACCTATAGAGTCTTAGATTTAAAGGATTTATGTCTTTGACTTTGGACCATTTGGTGATCAGTCTAAGTCAGGATTGTAAAATGTGGTCCGTTTGAATAATCACAGCTTGTCAATAGGGTAAATCACATGGGGGAACTAAAAATACTGGTGTGACCATTTGCTGTGTTCTTCTGACCATCAGGCCAGTGAAATAAACTGGCCAAATGTATTCTTCCTGTCTAATCACCCATCCCCACGTAGTAGACCTCTTGAGCTATCCACATTTTTTACTAGTAAAAATTTACAAATTTTACTAGGATTCAAAATATGCAAGCAATCTATTAATATACAATGTGTCCTCTAACAATTTTATCAACATTTTTCCATTATTTATCACGCCTTTATCTAATCATAATTTTAAAGCAAGTTGTCAAAGCAATTCCAGTTGGCAATATAGTATATTGAGGTACAGAAAACAGAGAAGTGAACACCATAACTTTATATAAGGAACCATGCCGGCATTTAAATATATTATATAATTTAATATCACAGCAACCGAGAAAGTTAGGAATTATTATACCCATTTTACAGATGAAGCAATTCAGCCTCAAAGAAGATTATGCAACTTGCCCCAAGTAACACAACTAGAAATTGCACTTCAAAATTGTTATTAAAAATTATGGCCAAAATAAAATTATTTTATGCAATTCTGTGTCAAATTTTGACTGGGTCAGATATCGTTTTGTTTGTATTTTATTCGTTGTTTCTTTTACTAGGGTATTTACTTACCTTACATTTTAAAAGTATATTTCACTAAAATTGCCTTTCTCCAAAAAAAAAAAAAAAACATGAAAACAAATCCAAGGATTACATCATGAATCAATTTGCTTTACCAAAACAATGGATGTATACTTTCTGGAGAAAATTCAATATTTTTATTTCACATTTTTAGGTCCAGGGCCTAAAATTTTAGGTTTTTTTCTAGGGCCTTTAATTTTAGGTTTTAAGGACTGCACCTTTAGAGAGAGATGCATGAAAGAGTAGCTCTAACAGAGGGAGAGAGAAAACTGAACAGCATCAAGTTGCTCATAAACATTTATTTATGACACATTTATTTATTCACATAGCAAACCGGCTGAACCCCTCGAGGACGTTTACAATTCCTTCTTCTCTCCTTGTAGAAACTTCTCTCTTGAGCAGGGTAATTCTTTGAATCCGACTCTCTGTCCATCCCATTTTCCCTTTCTGCTCTGTTAAAACAAAGACGAAAAAAATTTCTAGCCCCATTGCTCCGTGATGACAGCAGTGAAGTTGCGTCTGTTCTGAGCAAGTCATTAAAGTCGGGCAAACGGTCCTATAGATGGGCCTTTTGGTCCTATGAAAGAGCCACTGGCCCTCCAGAGGAACTCGCCAAGCCAACTCCCTAGACTTCGCTTTGCTCGTTTGCCCCTTTTGTCTGGATGGGACAGATCCATTTAAATGAAATTACTTCAGTTAATCTTTCCTGCATATCCTGCTTTGCTGCCTGGATCTAAATCTTACCAGGTTCACCCCTCAACTGCTTCAGGGGTGCTTATATTGTCACACCAAACTGCTTGGTATGATTTGCCAGGCTGGCATTACACAGAATCGGTGGCTAAACTTGGAATGGATTTCCTAATTTCTAAAACTGTATCCTATCCTCTCTCCCTGTCTGTATTTTTTCCCTGATAACATTATTCTAGCTAATTACTGGACTAGAGAACATGTAAGCACGTGTAAACTTCCCCAATGGCAGCGAAGGTTAAAGGGGAAAGAAGCAGGTTGACTTGTGTGCTGGTTACCTTTGGAGGACAAAAGTCTTTTTGGAAATCGTGTTCTTCTCCAGCAATTACCCTTACAATTCATCCCCACCCTTGGAGATTAAAAGGCTTGAAGTCTGTAAAGTAATAATCAGATCAGAATCTGTTAAAACCTCAGACAGAGAAACTCAATGAGAAACCTGCAGAGGGAAGCAGATAATAAGCACTGCATCCAAGGGAAAATGTCAGTGAAGCGTTTTGTCTCTGGAAGCTTTTCTTCTTCTTCTTGAATAGAGGAGAAAGTACTGATTAGAAATAGAAAATGTGTGTGCATTTTAAATACAAAGATGTCCCATTGAAGGTATATCTGTCTGGCAGTCCCTTTTCCCTGAGCATCTGGGGCTTCCCAGGAGTGCAGTTTCTGGACATTTGGGGAAACTATCTTCTCCTGTGTCATGGCAGCTTGCCCTTATCTTTTCAGAAAAGTAGGAGATCAATAAATAAACGTCAGTCAGGTAGAAAAGTAAATGTTAATTCATGATCAAATTTAATATAAAGGAAAACATATGGATAAAACATTCCTCAGATCCAAAGTTTGGCTATCAGACAACAAAAGTTAAAATGCGGATTTATTTCACATAGCCTCATATAGGCCAAAGAAGTTGCCAAATATAAAGAGAATAACAAGGTCAAGGATTTCCACTCTGTAATTCACCTATCACAGAACACCACTGTAGCTGGTATTCTATTTTTAGTGTGCTTGCTGAAAGTTTTGATTGCTTAGGAAAAATATGAAGCGATTCTCTGATATAGATAAATGTTGTTTCTTTGCCTCAACACTTGCTTTTACCACTTCTCTGAGCCACTGGCTCATTTTTTAACAACTTCATTGAGGGATGCTTTACATATAATAAAATTCATGCATTTTAATTGGACAATTTCTTGATGTCTAGTAAATTGGGTTGTACAGCCATTGTTACAAGATTATCTTTTTGTCTTTGGTTTTCCGAAATTTGAATATGATATGTCTAGGTGTGTTTTATTTGGTATTTATTCTGATTGGTGTTTTCAGAGTTCTCTGGACCTGTGGTTTTGTGTTTGCCATTAATTTTTTAAAGTTCTCAGCCATGATTACTTCAAATATTTCTTCTGCTCCTCTCCCTCTTTCTTCTTCTGATATTTCAATTATTCTTGTAATGCAGGTGCCTCACAGTTCTAGGATGTTCTGCTTTGTTTTTGTTTCCTTCTTTTTTCTATTTGTATTTCAATTTGGGAAATTTCTGTTGTGCTATTGTGTGCTATTGTCAAGCACACTAATTCTTTCCTTAGCTGTGTCAAGTCTACTGATGGAACAAGTGGAGATATTCTTCATTTCTATTAAAGTGATTTTTATGTCCAGCATTTCCTTTGGTAATAGTCAGGGTTCCCCAGAGGAATGGAACCAACAGAATATATATATGATAAATACCCACTATACTAAGAAATATATATGATTTATTATAGAAATTGACTGATGTGACTGTGGGGGCTGGCAAGACCAAATTCCATAAGGCAGGATACAAGCTGGAAACTCCAATAAAGGTGAGGTTGAATTCCCCAAGAGAAGCTGGGTTGCTGAAGTAGAGGCGGTAATTATTCTTTCTGACTTTTGAAACCTCAGTTCTGTCTTTTAAGTTCTCCAACTGATAGGATGAGGAGACTCTCCACATTGCTGAGGGCAATCACCCTTGTTGATTGAAGATACAATCAGTTGTAGATGCAATCAACAGAATTTAGATGCAAATTATTCTATTAAAAATACCCTCACAGTAACAAACAGGTGAGTGCTTGTTTGGTTGCACTACTGGACACCATTAATTAGCCAAGTTGATACATGAAATTGACCATTGCGCCTTTTGACTCATCCTTTGAGTTTCCATCTCTCTGCTTACATTACCCATCTGTTCTTGCATGCTTTCTTTTTTTTCATTAGGGCCCTTAATGTATTAATCATAGTCATTTAAATTCCTTTTCTGATAATTTTAGAATCAGTGTGGTATCTGAGTCTGGTGCCAATGATTGCTTTATCTCTTTAAACTTTGTTTACCTTTTAGCATGCCTTATAATTTTTTGTTGAAAGCTGGTCATGTTGTATCAGGTAAAAGGAACTGAGATAACTAGGCCTTTAGTATAAGGCTAAAGACCCACTATACTAAGAACTTGGAAATTGAGGGGAGGATGGGCAATGGTGGCTCTGGGGCAGAATTCTCATCTGCCATGCTGGAGACCCAGGTTCAATTTCTGGACCCTGCCCATGCCAAAAAAAAAAAAAACAGGAAAAGGACCAAAATCCTGAGGGAAAGAAAAAAAAATACCTGAATTTACAATTCACCAAAAGCAGATATAAAAATAGTCCTCAAATATATGGAAAACTATTTAAATTCACTCAAAATGAGGTTTTCAAATTAAAATAACACTGAGATAACCATATTTCACATATTAGATTGGCACAATTCCTTTTTTTGTTTTACTTTTTTAATTGTATAACATATATACAAAGAAAAGAAATAAAAAAGCAATAGTTTCAAAGCATTTTTCAAAAAGTGGTTACAAGATAGATCCCAGAGTTTGTCATTGGCTACCACATGATCCTCTCATATTTTTCCTTCTAGCTGCTCCAGAATATAGGAGGCTAGAGGGCTTAAATACTTTTTTATCACAATCAACTTTTTTTTCCCTTCTTTTTATGTGAACAATAACACATATACAAAAAAAAAAGTTATAAATTTCTAAGTACAGCACCACAATCAGTTGTAAAACATGTTTCAGACTTTGACATGGGTTACAATTTCACAATTTTAGGTTTTTACTTCCAGCTGCTCTAAAATACAGCAGACTAAATGAGATGTCATTTTAAAGATTCAGCATTCATATTCATTGGTTAAGTCCTATCTTCTATGTATAATTCCACCACCATTTTTTATCATTCCATACCTTTCATTGGTTGTTTGGGTTATGGAAATTCTAAATTTTTGCTATTGGAAGGGTCTGTCATCAATTTGGAGTAGGAAAATGGAAGTAGTTGATGTTCTGGAGAGGCTGGGCTAGGTTTCAAGACTTATCTGGACCAGGGACCCATCTGGAGGTGGTAGGTTTCTGAAAAGTTACTCTAGTGCATGGAACCCTTGTTGAATCTTATAAATTGCCTTAGGTGTTCTTTAGGATTGGCTGGAGTGGTCCTGGTTGGGGGTTGGCAGGTTATGATAGGTAGCAAGATCTACCTGAAGCTTACATAAGAGCAACCTCCAGAGTAGCCTCTCGACTCTATTTGAGCTCTCTCTGCCACTGATACTTTAATTAAACTTCTTTTCCCCAATTTCGTCAAGATGGAATTGTTGTTCCCATGGTGCCAGGTCTGGATTCATCCCTGGGAGTCCTCTCCCATGTCACCAGGGAGACTTTCACCCTGGGATGTCATGTCCCACATCAGGGGGAGGGAAATGATTTCCCTTGCAGAGTTGGACTTTGAAAAACTGAGGCCACATCTGAGCAACAAACATCCTCCAGAAGTAACTCTTAGGCATGCCTATAGGTAGTCTAAGCTTCTCTGCTACCTACATAAGCTTCACAAGAGTAAGCCTCATGATCGAGTGCATGGCCTATTGATTTAGGTGTCCTAAAGTTTGACACAGTATCGGGGGATTCCCTGATGGTAAGGTTTAATAGTTCCATAGTCTTTCCCCCTTCCCTCAGGGGACTTTGCCAATACTTTTCGATTATCTGGTTAATATACTCTAGGATGTTTTCAGGCATTATAATAATCTATACAGGATTAAGGGACCTCTTTCTCATTCTGTGCTCTCTGTTTCAGTTGTTCAAATGAGCTATACAGATAGGTTGAATTAGATTATGCACTATAGAAAATTTCAGTTTCAGATCAAATAAACCTTTCTTCCATTGGTCTCAAAGAGCATGTGTGGTTCTAAAATATAGACACTATCTTCCTTACCCCTATGTTCTGAATTACTTTAACCCCAACCTGTTCTGCTTCTTTCTTATCTCTAAACATCAGGTTATACATATAAAACAGCCTCTCAGAATCCAGAAATAATAATCACTACTCCAGACTTAATGTGTCTGCTCTAAAAGCTTGCAATCTAGGTCCCTGTTTTCTTATAAGCATTTTCTAAAGATGCTTTAGAACATCAATGACCATACCATTGTTTTTTTTGCTTCTGGCTTATTTTGTCTCACCAAATGTCCCACATGTTCATTCACGTCGTTGCATGCCTCATGATATTGTTCCTTTTGGTAGCAGCACAGCTTTTGTTCATAAGTATACACCATCGTTCGCCAATCTACTTCTCAATCAGTGCTTCCTTCAGACACCTGCATTAATTGGGCATCATGTAGAGGGTCCAAAGTCCACAGTCCATCAACATTCTCAATTTTAGATAATTTCGTTGTTCCCAGGAGACAGAAAAACAGCAAACACACCCTCAACAAATAGGAGATCTGAACCTCCTCTTAACTCTCATCCTCCACCCCGTTATTTACCTGTGCTGTTTCTGTGGTAGTGCTGATGGTTTCCTTTTGAACATAGCTCATAGCATGCAATGGTAGTTTTCCCCCTGTACCCTGGACTTAAACACTCTTTATACAAGAATCATATCTTGGAAGTAATTCTTACAAGAACTCATTCATATCTCTAGTATATCAGGGGGTCAATAGTAAGACTATACAACTCCTTTTAATCTTGTTCATCTTCAATATGGTAATATTACTTCTACACCTACTAAAGAATCACCTTCGCTCCTATCTATTCCCTTGCGTTGGAGTTCAACCTCATTCGCTAATGGTTCACCCATCTCTAGCTTCTATGTATCTCTAAGTCCCCTGTATTCTGCATTAAAAGTCCCTAATTATACCTTTATGCTGGTCAAAGTGGAATCATACAGTATCTGTCCTTTTCTGTCTGGCTAATTTTGTTCCGCATTATTTCCTCAAGACTCATCCATCTTATCATGTGCTTCAGGACTTTTGTCTTACTGCTGCATAATATTCCATTGTATGTATATACCCATTTGTTGAGTAGATTGGCATAAGTTCACAATCTGTTGGTAAGGAGGCTGTGGGGAAGTAAGCAATCCCATACATTGTTGAAGGGAATGCAAACTGCTACAACCCTTCCAGAGGGGCATTTGGCAAACTGCCTATGAGCTTACTTTCTAGGAGCAATCCTTTTCCAGGAGTCTACCTTGGAAATGCACCTCCAACAATACAAAAATACATGTGTACAAGGTTATTGATTGTAGCATTGTTTATAATTGCAAAATATTAGAAATTACCAAATGCACATACCTAAAAGTATAGTTGAATAAACTACAGTACATCTGTAGAGTAGTATGTAGTTATAAACAGGTGACTTCTCAGAACTGATATGGAGTGTCTTCTGTATCTATACCAGTCCTCCTCCACCTATGAAAAATAAGGATATAAGAAAATATGTGTATCTTCTCATTTGTGCAAAAAAATGCATTTATGCAAAAGAAACTTATCTATAGGGACTGGGTGGAGAAGCAGTTGAAAGAAGGTGGAATAGGAACAGAGAAGCAGAAATGAAAAGGACATAGCACTTTTGAGTATACTCTTTTGTATAGCTGTGACTCTAAAAACCATAGTGATGTTTAATATGGCACAATAATAAGTAAATAATTAAAATCATACAGGATTTGGTGAAACCAAAATGGAAAAAAAACAGTAACAAATGAACCTATCTGCAATATAAATATATAACATAACCACCCTTATGTTATAAGGGGGCAGGAAGAGGTACATTTACCTAAGTAACTTTGGGAAACACTATTTTGACTCTATACTGTAAAGCTGAAAACAGTAGAATGGTACACATATAATGTACTTTTAGGAGTAAATTGGCTTTTCACAGGGGTATGGATTAGTGATTCTGAAATTATTTAATTGTTTATACTAGGCTTGAACAAATAGGTTAGCATATTGTAAACAATCAGAGCCAGGTTTCTGATTGTTGGAGAAATAAGTTATGAATAAGGAAAGGCGGAAGACTAGAATGAACCCTGGTGTGCTGTGGTATTCGATTGGAATCAGAGGTATTAGTATGAGATCATTATAAGTACAGAAATAAATAGATGTGTGTACACATGGATTTGTGTATATATGTATATGTGTGTGAATATATATGTATTTGTAATGTGAATATGTGTGTATGTACATGCATGGGAAAACATGTGTGTGTATATATGCATGCACATATATATGTATGTTTATATATATATATATATATATATATACACACACATATACACATACATATTTCCTAGCTCTGTCATTGAAAGACCCGGAAGTCACAGTAGTCCAATAGCAATGTGCACACCATTTTGGTTTCTAAATAACATCCCTCAACAAAAGGAATTAGAACTCCTCCAAAAAATGGTTGATTCCAGGACAGGAGCAGAAAACATACCTGATGAGCCTGAAACATCTTGCAGTGTGAGAAAGTGACGACAGGCTCAAAGAAGTTTGGGTGCACGCTAAAAGCACACAGAATCCATCCCAAAGAAACCCTCAATGGCCAAAACTGGAACAATTTGAGCAACAAAATAAATATAGTATTGGAATATAGACAGTAAAATAAGTAATCAGAGTCCATACGGATATAAATAATTGAAAAATATTTTAATGGGAAAGAAAGGATTTACAGAAGAAATCCAATTGATAAATGGACAGGAATGTGGAGAAAAGGAATATCACCGTTTGGCAAACATTGTAAACCATTATTGCAAGCAGATCCATCAATATATACAAAAAAACAGCGCATTAAGTTTGAAGAGAAACAAGATAGTTTCAAAATCAACAGACTATACAAGCCCTCTGTACTGCTTCTGTAATGCTTCTGTGAGTCTAAAATATCTCTCAATGAAAAGCTAAAAGAAAAAAAAACGTGCATTTGATCCTCATTCTTCATGGATTCCATATTGACAAATCCACCTACTGGCTAAAATTTATCTGTAACTCCAAAATCAATACTTGTGGCATTTTCACGGTCATTTGTGAACATGTACAGAGCAGAGAAAAATTGGAGTCGCCTTCTGTGCACGTTACCGGCTGAGCTGGAACAAGACTCTGCCTTCTTGTTTCAGATCTTATCCTGTAAACAAGTGTCCTTTTCACAGTATATTTAGTGTCAAGTTTTAAACATTTTTATGCTTCTTATTGGCGATTTCACTGTTTAAAAGGGCTCCTAAGCCTAGAGCTTAAGTGCTATGTAGCATTCTTAACCACAGAAAGACTGTGATTTGCCCTGGGAAGAAAATATGTCAATTAGATGTTGCAGTCAGGCATGAGTTCAAGTGCTGTTGGCCATGAGTTCAATGTTAAGGAGTCAACAATATATTTAAATAAGGTGTTTTTAAACAGAAATACACATAAAACATGGCTACATATTGATCTGATAGGAAAATGTTGTGATCAGAGGCTCACAGAACTCAACCCTGCATTTCCTCCAGGAGCAGTGGCTCAGTATTCAGTAATTCAGGGTTTGCGGTGATTTTTTTGGCCATAACCACTGCCAATAACAAAAATCGACTGTATTTTAAGTCACAAACATTTTCGGTAACATTATTTAAGTCATCATGAGGAAATGATAAATAGATAACGCAAAATAGTTGGGACCATCTGAGAAGAAAAGCATGGGGAATAGATGAGAAGAGCACTCAGGGGGCTTCAAAGTAATTTTAAAGTTATTTTCACAATGAGTGGTGGATACATGAGTGTTCAATCTATAATGTATTTTATACTTTTCACATTTTTGAAATTTTTTTGAATAGATATTAAATAAATGCAAATACGTGAGATTCTAGTAGAACTATAAATGGTTTACATTAGGAACAGGCTCATTTGTAGCCACTTGAAGTTGGGCTGCATTAAATCTGAATAGTCCTATAAAGATCGTGCAATGTTATAATTTAAAGTGTTAGGTTTATTTATTCCTTCATCTGTAGGTCCCTGATGTGAGTTGGCTTGCATGTGAGGATAGCAAAATCTTGGCACTAATGCAGGTTGGTTCTGATATGCTATCTATGGAGAAAGAGGAGCAGTTGGAATATTTGCCTTTGGATACAATTTTAAGAGCAAATGGAAGAGAGAACTTACTGGCACATACTGAGAAAAATCCCCCTGCCATGAGTCTCAAGATACCCAATTAAGATAAAATTAAATCATGCAAATATTGATCCAGTGAAATTTGCCAGGAGTAAGTCTTATTATCTGTCAAACTTCTTTGCATCAAATTGCACAGAATTGTGGAAAAGCCGAAATTGTTATTTTTTTTCGATCAGGTGAACAATAATAATAATAGAGAAAAACACATTTTGTTTCACTTTTATTCCTTGCATTGATTATTGACTTGCAATTTTGCTTATTATGACCAATGGCATTTAAAATATCAGATTCTAACCCAAGTGTTCAGCACTACCATAAATAATGCTCCTACCCTCAAGAGCTGACAATTTTGTTTGAATAAGATGCACACAATTTTAGGTGATTTGCACAGAGCTAAATGCATACAATGGACCAGAGAATAGCCATAAGCACCAAATAGCATGTAGGAATATCTCTAGGAAATAACTACTTGTGATTTCATAGATCAAAGTCATCGATTACACATTCATCACTGATTGAAATCACTCTTTGGGGAACTTCATCCCAATTGATCGAGTTTCTCAGTAGGAGAATGTGCTTAATTCCACAAGTGTGCTTAATGCAAGTCTAAATTTTCTTAGTAGGATTTTTTCTTCCAGGATATAGTTTGCAAAAGCAAAAGTCTCATTAACGCACACTCCAAAGGAAACTACAAGCAATTAAGCATGACTTTGCTAAACTTTGTCTTCATTATGTAGGTCATTATTCCAAATTGTTAGCCCTCATCTCGTAGGTGTTCCAGATAAGGAAAGTAGCTGTTTTTTTCCAAGTCTATCAGAGTTTATACATCAGTGTAAGCACAGATCACATCCAAGCAGTCACTTTTGGAGGTCGAATTTACCACTGATGGTGACCCTTGATCAAAAAGCTTTTGGAGTTCCTCATCTGGAATTGCTTTCAGAGCTTACAACATTCAGGAAAATCGTCAGTGGAGATGAATCTTAGCCCTTTGACAGCATATCTGAGTTTGGAAGAGAAAGTTACGGGAATTCACAGGGCTCTACCCTGAATTCCCACCACCTTCTCTGGCCTGGGTAAAGGGTGGAACACACAACTTTGAAGGTTCCCTTTACAAAACAGAGTTGGCAGCCCAGAGGCAACCTCAAATCAAGACTGCCTCAAACAGGTGGAGTACATGACACCTAACAGTGAAAACAAGGTCACCTCTATCCCCACCCCCCAACCTACTAATTTGGTGAAATCCGATTAAAATGAAATGGAAAACAAGTTCACTAAAGGAAGGCATACAGTTGAGAATGTCTGGGGAGGGAGCCAAGGATTTTTTTCACCCAAAGAAGCTAATTTTTTGTACGCAGACCTCAGTTTCAGCCCTGAATCAGTCGGCAGAAACTTTTCTTCTCTGGTCCTGATTGCAATTTTTCTCCACAGCTCACACTGCTCACTTACCTCTCCTGCCTCCTTTCGTCTCCAGCCTGCCTGCTCCTTCCTGGGATCCCCACAGTGCTTAGGGCAATTGCAAGGCAATAACTAATTAGTCATACCCTGTTTATCTGATTTTCTGCTTCCTCTCCTCTTAACTCTTTGATTCAAATTCCTTCCTTTTCAAATTCCTTCCTCATTAGCTTGCCAGTAATATAGCAGAGGACCAAATCTGAATCCCAGACCGCCAACTTCTCAGTGTTGTTACCAACTCACAGAGGTGTTAGGATTGAAAGATTTAGTCCCCATACATAGAGCATGAAGAGCAGTGCTTGGCCCAGAACGGGACCTCAATGACTGTTAGTGATTATCATTAAGACTTTATTTTCACAGCTCTCAGTAAACACTGCCGTAGCCTCTCTATACCACAGCTTTACAATCTCCTGGCTACAATGGTTGAGGTTGTCTCCTTTTCCCCTTGCACTAAGGGATGTGACAAGGAAGGAGAACAAATGCCTGTCACCTTCCAAGACTTTCATCTGGAACTGTCTTTACCTCTTTCGCCATGGGGATTTTCCCCAGGCACTTTTGTTCCTTATTGCAGAGTTTATTTTGCCTCTCCTTTGTGTTGCATTTGCTTCTATAGGGGGGTAGAGTTGCCCTATTTACAAGAGTAGCTATCACCATGGCAACTTGTATTTTGATACAGGCATGAAACAATTCTGAGGGGAAAATAGGTCCCTTATTTTTCAACTTTGGCATGTACATATATGGAAATCAAAATGCTTGCCCAACATTATATAGTTGGTTCAAATGTCAAAGCAAAGAAACAAGTTCTGTTGATGTTTTAAAAAAAAGTATTGAGTAACCACAGCAAGTTCTCATTTGAGCAGAACATTCTCACAATTAATTTCTGCCTCTTAGGCACTAATGCTTGAAGGCAATGTGACATAAACTTTAGTGAATGCATTCTCTGAATGAAAAAATTGGTACCCAGGTCAGAACAAAGAATTGTTGTGTTTGCTCAAATTGCAAAAGGCTTTGTGAAACATCCTATTTGGAATTTCTGGGATATTTCGATTGCAAGTCAGAAAACTAAAAAATATGCCTATCCTAGGAATCAGAGGAAACTGGTTGCTGTAGATATCCTACACTGGATATGGACAAAAGAGCAAGCTTGCTTTGATTATTAAATGCCTACTGGGTGCGGGGCTCTCACTATAAGCTGGTAACAAATTAATGAGCTCCTGCCTTTGGTACTCCTCATTTGATGAGGAAACAAATAATAGCTATACGACGTGACATGACTCTATAAAGCCAGCTACAATGTTGCTTTGAGAGAAGACAGGAAAGAAAACCTCATAGAGATGAATTTTGAGTTGTGTTTTTAAGGATGTCAAGCTGGCAATATTAGAGGGAGTAGATTTTGCCTAAGTCTCATCCTGGTGAGACATATAGTATGTATCCAGACCACGCACTTCTTTTATTCCCTCTGCCAAACAAGGGCAGTGGTGTGTATTGAAATAATACTGATCTTGAATCCCCAAAATATTGTAAATACAACCACAATTAGAATACAAGCAAATTGAGAAAAAAATGTTTTTGCAAAAAGTGATAATGAACATTTGTGCAAGTATATGAGATGCACTGGCCTGATGCCAGCTCAAGGGACACTTCCCATAAAACTCAGTGCAGGTGCCACATGGTTAGCATTAGATTGAAGCAGATTGACATCCAGTCACTCTGACTCCTGGCTTCAATACCTGTGCTGTGCAAAGAACCACCCTGTCCCTCTCACCACTGCACTGACCAGCGCCTCCTCTCACAGGCTATGGAAATTGCTCTGGTGCAATAGTAGAACTTGCTCCTGGGACCTCTCCTTAGACGTATCAACTGCTTTGTTTCAGCCCCTGAGCCATGGGTTTTTGAGACTCTGGGATCCTCCATCTTTATACATGTTCTGTGCCTTCAACTTGGTTATCATGCATTGGTTGTACTGGCAGTTTGTGATAAAACAAGCAAATGAACGCCATTGAGCATCCAAACCCTTGTTGTGTTGAATCTGCTTTCGAGTGCAGAATTTACTTTCGAGGGCTGAATGTACTTTGATTTCCATCTGCTTTGGGTTTGTTGTCACAACTACATTTACAAGACAGGGAAACATTTAATCTCGCTTTCCAAACACTTATAACTGGTATTCTTACGACCAGGCTCACAGGCCCTGTGTGGACTCCCATGCTGAACCATTTGCAGGTTGCCAGATGCCATCTTTTTTCTTACGTTTGCTTATTTTGTTTCATCTGCTTGAAAACTCCCAGTCCCACCACGCTTCCTCTTATCAATGTCATCAATTGTATCAGTAATGTTCTTCATAGCTATTTTTATCCAGTTCAGAATCCAATCAAGGATTATTTCATTTAGGTATCATATTTAGTTTTCTTTAATCTGAAACGGTTCCTCAGTTTCTCTATATCCTTCTATATCCTGAGACTTGAAGGATGCAGGAAAAGTTATTTTGCACAACAATGTCCCTCAATAGCTGGGTTAGTCTGATGTCTCCCCACGATTAGATACAGCTTGTACATTGTTGGTTTTTGTGATGTGAAACCAACAATTATGGTTTTATTATCATGTGTATTTAACCTGCATAAACTTTTTGGATCTAAAAGTTATGGTTTTCACCAAATTTCCAAAAATTTTTCTTTTTCTCCTCTCCATCCAGGACTTCAACTATAAATATATTAGACTACACGATTTTGTACTATAGGTCACTGAAGCTCTATTTATTTTTTTAAAGATTTTTTTTTTCATCTCTATTCTTTAGATTTGATACTTCCTAATAATTTGTATTTAAATTCACTGATTCTTCTGCCATCTCCAATCTGTAGTTAAGCCTCTTGGGATTTCGTCTTTTTTTTTTTTTTTAATATTAGATAAACATATGTTGCTTTCTTTAGTTCTAAAATTCCTAGCTAGTTCTTTCTCATTGTTTCTCTCTGTTAATTTATTACTGTCATATTTTTTAAAGTCATTAACATATTATAGCTGCATTAAAGTCCTTATTCAACATGTCATTTATCTTGGAAAGCATACTATTAATTGATTTTCTATAGACTTCCCGACACATTTTTCTGATTTTTTTAGACATTTCTCGTATTTTACTATATACTTAATGTTGTGATATTGTGGATGATACATGTAGAGATTCTGGACTCTTATAATCCACTGAAATGTGTTGGTTTTTGTCCTGCCAGGGAAACAACTTTGACTTTAACTCTAAACTCTCTCTCTTCTTTGACAGGAATCAGTTGAATTCTTTGCTCAGTTCTTTCACCCTTCTAGCTGTTACTTCTGTCTCCTTTGGAGACACTGCTTTGTATACTTAGTTCAGAGGTTAGGCTAGGATTTGAGAAAAGTTTACACGCAGGTTTCTGGAATAACCTTTTAGACAGGTTCCTCCATTCTGGGACTGCTTCTCTGAGTTTCCTACCATTGTGGCAGTCCTGAAGCCTAATCTCTGACCCCTCAAGTCAGAAAGACTGAGGCTTTCTGCTTAAGTTTTTTTTTTTTTTTTTTTTTTTAATAATCTTTTTTTTTTATTAATTAAAAAAATTAACTAACACAACAATAGAAATCAATCCATTCTACATATGCAATCAGTAATTCTAAATATCATCACATAGGTGTATGGTCATCATTTCTCAGTACATATGCATTGATTTAGAGAAAGAAATAGCACTACAACAGAAAAAGAAATAAAGTGATAACACAGAGAGAAAACACAAATAAAAATAAAAAGTACAAAAATATATAAGAGAAAAAAAAACAAAACAAACAAAAAAAAACTATAGATCAGATGCAGCTTCATTCAGCGTTCCAAGATAATTACATTACAATTAGGCAGTATTGTGCTGACCATTTTTTTTTTTTTTTTTTTAGACGTCATACCATTCTACATATGCAATCAGTAATTCTTAACATCCTCACATAGATGCATGATCATCGTTTCTTAGTACATTTGCATCGGTTTAGAAGAACTAGCATTATAACAGAAAAAGATATAGAATGTTAATATAGAGAAAAAAAATAAAAGTAATAATAATAAGAACAAAACAAACAAAACAAAACAAAACAAAAACCTATAGCTCGGATGCAGCTTCGTTCAGTATTTTAACATGATTACTTTACAATTAGGTATTATTGTACTGTCCATTTTTGAGTTTTTGTATCTAGTCCTATTGCACCGTCTGTATTCCATCAGCTCCGATTACCCATTATCTTACCCTGTTTCTAACTCCTGCTGAACTCTGTTACCAATGACATATTCCAAGTTTATTCTCCAGTGTCGATTCACATCATTGGGACCATACAGTATTTGTCTTTTAGCTTTTGGCTAGACTCACTCAGCATAATGTTTTCTAGGTCCATCCATGTTATTACATGCTTCATAAGTTTATCCTGTCTTAACGCTGCATAATATTCCATCGTACGCATATACCACAGTTTGTTTAGCCACTCGTCTGTTGATGGACATTTTGGCTGTTTCCATCTCTTTGCAATTGTAAATAACGCTGCTATAAACATTGGTGTGCAAATGTCTGTTTGAGTTTTTGCCCTTAATTCCTTTGAGTAGATTCCCAGCAATGGTATTGCTGGATCGTATGGCAATTCTATATTCAGCTTTTTGAGGAACCGCCAAACTGCTTTCCACAGTGGTTGCACCATTTGACATTCCCACCAACAGTGGATAAGTGTGCCTCTTTCTGCGCATCCTCTCCAGCACTTGTCATTTTCTGTTTTGTTGATAATGGCCATTCTGGTGGGTGTGAGATGATATCTCATTGTGGTTTTGATTTGCATTTCTCTAATGGCCAGGGACATTGAGCATCTCTTCATGTGTCTTTTGGCCATTTGTATTTCCTCCTCTGAGAGGTGTCTATTCAAGTCTTTTTCCCATTTTGTAATTGGGTTGGCTGTCTTTTTGTTGTTGAGTTGAACAATCTCATTATAAATTCTGGATACTAGACCTTTATCTGATATGTCGTTTCCAAATATTGATTCCCATTGTGTAGGCTGTCTTTCTACTTTCTTGATGAAGTTCTTTGATGCACAAAAGTGTTTAATTTTGAGGAGTTCCCATTTATTTATTTCCTTCTTCAGTGCTCTTGCTTTAGGTGTAAGGTCCATAAAACCGCCTCCAATTGTAAGATTCATAAGATATCTCCCTACATTTTCCTCTAACTGTTCTATGGTCTTAGACCTAATGTTTAGATCTTTGATCCATTTTGAGTTAACTTTTGTATAGGGTGTGAGATATGGGTCTTCTTTCATTCTTTTGCATATGGATATCCAGTTCTCTAGGCACCATTTATTGAAGAGACTGTTCTGTCCCAGGTGAGTTGGCTTGACTCCCTTATCAAAGATCAAATGACCATAGATGAGAGGGTCTATATCTGAGCACTCTATTCGATTCCATTGGTCGATATATCTATCTTTATGCCAATACCATGCTGTTTTGACCACTGTGGCTTCATAATATGCCTTAAAGTCTGGCAGCGCAAGACCTTCAGCTTCGTTTTTTTTCCTCAAGATGTTTTTAGCAATTCGGGGCACCCTGCCTTTCCAGATAAATTTGCTTATTGGTTTTTCTATTTCTGGAAAATAAGTTGTTGGGATTTTGATTGGTATTGCATTGAATCTGTAAATCAATTTAGGTAGGATTGACATCTTAACTATATTTAGTCTTCCAATCCATGAACATGGTATGCCCTTCCATCTGTTTAAGTCTTCTGTGATTTCTTTTAGTAGTTTTTTGTAGTTTTCTTTGTATAGGTCTTTTGTCTCTTTAGTTAAATTTATTCCTAGGTATTTTATTCTTTTAGTTGCAATTGTAAATGGGATTCGTTTCTTGATTTCCCCCTCCGCTTGTTCATTGCTAGTGTATAGAAATGCTACAGATTTTTGAATGTTGATCTTGTAACCTGCTACTTTGCTGTACTCATTTATTAGCTCTAGTAGTTTTGTTGTGGATTTTTCCGGGTTTTCGACGTATAGTATCATATCGTCTGCAAACAGTGATAGTTTTACTTCTTCCCTTCCAATTTTGATGCCTTGTATTTCTTTTTCTTGTCTAATTGCTCTGGCTAGAACCTCCAACACAAGGTTGAATAATAGTGGTGATAGTGGACATCCTTGTCTTGTTCCTGATCTTAGGGGGAACGTTTTCAATTTTTCCCCATTAAGGATGATATTAGCTGTGGGTTTTTCATATATTCCCTCTATCATTTTAAGGGAGTTCCCTTGTATTCCTGTCCTTTGAAGTGTTTTCAACAGGAAAGGATGTTGAATCTTGTCAAATGCCTTCTCTGCATCAATTGAGATGATCATGTGATTTTTCTGCTTTAATTTGTTGATATGGTGTATTACATTAATTGATTTTCTTATGTTGAACCATCCTTGCATACCTGGGATGAATCCTACTTGGTCATGATGAATAATTCTTTTAATGTGTTGTTGGATACGATTTGCTAGAATTTTATTGAGGATTTTTGCATCAATATTCATTAGAGAGATCGGCCTGTAGTTTTCTTTTCTTGTAATATCTTTGCCTGGTTTTGGTATGAGGGTAATGTTGGCTTCATAGAATGAGTTAGGTAGTTTTCCCTCCACTTCGATTTTTTTGAAGAGTTTGAGGAGAGTTGGTACTAATTCTTTCTGGAATGTTTGATAGAATTCACATGTGAAGCCGTCTGGTCCTGGACTTTTCTTTTTAGGAAGCTTTTGAATGACTGCTTCGATTTCTTTACTTGTGATTGGTTTGTTGAGATCATCTATCTCTTCTTGAGTCAAAGTTGGTTGTTCATGTCTTTCCAGGAACCCGTCCATTTCCTCTAAATTGTTGTATTTATTAGCGTAAAGTTGTTCATAGTATCCTGTTATTACCTCCTTTATTTCTGTGAGGTCAGTAGTTATGTCTCCTCTTCCATTTCTGATCTTATTTATATGCATCCTCTCTCTTCTTCTTTTTGTCAATCTTGCTAAGGGCCCATCAATCTTATTGATTTTCTCATAGAACCAACTTCTGGCCTTATTGATTTTCTCTATTGTTTTCATGTTTTCAATTTCATTTATTTGTGCTCTAATCTTTGTTATTTCTTTCCTTTTGCTTGCTTTGGGGTTAGCTTGCTGTTCTTTCTCCAGTTCTTCCAAATGGATAGTTAATTCCTGAATTTTTGCCTTTTCTTCTTTTCTGATATAGGCATTTAGAGCAATAAATTTCCCTCTTAGCACTGCCTTTGCTGCGTCCCATAAGTTTTGATATGTTGTGTTTTCATTTTCATTCGCCTCGAGGTATTTGCTAATTTCTCTAGCAATTTCTTCTTTGACCCAGTCGTTGTTTAGGAGTGTGTTGTTGAGCCTCCACGTATTTGTGAATTTTCTGGCACTCTGCCTATTATTGATTTCCAACATCATTCCTTTATGGTCCGAGAAAGTGTTGTGTAAGATTTCAATCTTTTTAAATTTGTTAAGACTTGCTTTGTGACCCAGCATATGGTCTATTTTTGAGAATGATCCATGAGCACTTGAGAAAAAGGTGTATCCTGCTGTTGTGGGATGTAATGTCCTATAAATGTCTATTAAGTCTAGTTCATTTATAGTAATATTCAGATTCTCTATTTCTTTGTTGATCTTCTGTCTAGATGTTCTGTCCCTTGATGAGAGTGGTGAGTTGAAGTCTCCAACTATTATAGTATATGAGTCTATTTCCCTTTTCAGTGTTTGCAGTGTATTCCTCACGTATTTTGGGGCATTCTGATTCAGTGCGTAAATATTTATGATTGTTATGTCTTCATGTTTAATTGTTCCTTTTATTAGTATATAGTGTCCTTCTTTGTCTCTTTTAACTGCTTTACATTTGAAGTCTAATTTGTTGGATATTAGTATAGCCACTCCTGCTCTTTTCTGGTTGTTATTTGCATGAAATATCTTTTCCCAACCTTTCACTTTCAACCTATGTTTATCTTTGGGTCTAAGATGTGTTTCCTGTAGACAGCATATCGAAGGATCCTGTTTTTTAATCCATTCTGCCAATCTATGTCTTTTGATTGGGGAATTCAGTCCATTGACATTTAGTGTTATTACTGTTTGGATAACATTTTCCTCTAACATTTTGCCTTTTGTATTATATATATCATATCTGATTTTCCTTCTTTCTACACTCTTTTCCATATCTCTCTCTTCTGTCTTTTTGTATCTGACTCTAATGCTCCCTTTAGTATTTCTTGCAGAGCTGGTCTCTTGGTCACGAATTCTTTCAGTGACTTTTTGCCTGAGAATGTTTTAATTTCTCCCTCATTTTTGAAGGATAATTTTGCTGGATATAGGAGTCTTGGTTGGCAGTTTTTCTCTTTTAGTATTTTAAATATATCATCCCACTGTCTTCTAGCTTCCATGGTTTCTGCTGAGAAATCTACACATAGTCTTATTGGGTTTCCCTTGTATGTGATGGATTGTTTTTCTCTTGCTGCTTTCAAGATCCTCTCTTTCTCATTGACCTCTGACATTCTAACTAGTAAGTGTCTTGGAGAACGCCTATTTGGGTCTAATCTCTTTGGGGTGCGCTGCACTTCTTGTATCTGTAATTTTAGGTCTTTCATAAGAGTTGGGAAATTTTCAGTGAAAATTTCTTCCATTAGTTTTTCTCCTCCTTTTCCCTTCTCTTCTCCTTCTGGGACACCCACAACACGTATATTTGTGCGGTTCATATTGTCCTTGAGTTCCCTGATACCCTGTTCAAATTTCTCCATTCTTTTCCCTATAGTTTCTGTTTCTTTTTGGAATTCAGATGTTCCATCCTCCAAATCACTAATTCTATCTTCTGTCTCTTTAAATCTATCATTGTAACTATCCATTATTTTTTCTATGTTTGCTACTTTATCCTTCACTTCTGTCATGGTTAGGGACAGGTGTCAACTTGGCCATGTTGTGGTACCTGTTCGTCTGATTGGGTAAGCACTGGCCTGTCTGTTGCAATGAGGACATTTCATAGGATTAGGTTATGATCACGTTAGCTACATCCACAGCTGATTCCATTTGTGATCAGCCAAAGGGGAGTGTCTTCTGCAATTAGTGATGCTAAATGCAATCATGGAAAGCCTTTTAAGGAGGACTCAGAGGAGATAAGTTGCATTCCTGCTTTGGCTGGCGAGCCTCTCCTGTGGAGTTCATCCAGGCCATCCATTGGAGTCATCAGCTTCGCAGCCTGCCCTGTGGATTTTGGACTCTGCGTTCCTACGGTCACGTGAGACACTTTTATAAATTTTATATTTGCAAGTGTTCCCTGTTGATTCTGTTTCTCTAGAGAACCCTAACTAATACATCTTGGTACCAGGAGTGGTTCTTAAGGAACAGAATCTTAAAAATGGGTTTTTATGAATGGTTTTCTACTCTGACTGGGCTCAGAGACACTAAGGACTCTGATTCCCATAATCAGAATGACACTCCCAATCCATGGACTGAGTTGGCAAAGGAGATAGTCAAAATATCATCATTTGATTCTCCTAATGCTTCGCTTGTACGAAGCCAGACTCTGGGGGATAATGTTCTTGACACCTTTACAGAGTTTTGTAGAAATAAGAGTTATAGAGATGTTGGTTGGTTGTTGTTAGATACACTGTCTGCATTAAAGGGTGAAAGGGATGGGCTTAAGGCTTCAAACAAGAAGCTTAAGTGCCGTCTGAAAGATGTAGAGGTTTCTATGAGTATCCTCAAGGAAAATTTTATTTCCTGTAGCCGTAGACTTGAGATCTCTGAAAATCAGACTCAGAATCTTATTGTTAGAGTAGCAACTTTACAACGTAAACTGAAATCTCAGTCTTGCATGGTGTCTGCCGTTAAAGTGAGGGCATTGATTGGAAAGGAGTGGGACCCTGAAAAATGGGATGGTGACATATGGATTGATAATGATGTTGGGGGTGAGGTTGAAACCCTAGACCATGCTGAGCCTTCTTTAGATAACCCTGTAATAGTCTGCCCTGAGGACATAGCCGCCCCACCTTCAGCCTGCCTTGAGGAATTGGCCACCCAACCTCCTCCTGAAGGGATTAGCCCTAGAGTTATTAATCCTGTTTCACCAGATGAAACTGCAAATGAAAGCCCTGAAGCAAATGGCTTGGAAGATATTTCTAATTCTTTTCATGACCCACCCCCACCACCCCTCATTTCTTCTAGACCTATAACTAGACTAAAGTCCCAACAGGCCCCTAAAGGTGAGGTACAAAGTATCACACATGAGGAGGTACGTTATACTCCAAAAGAACTGTGTGAGTTTTCCAATTTATATAGACAGAAATCAGGGGAATATGTGTAGCAATGGATTTTAAGAGTGTGGGATAATGGTGGGAGGAATATAAGGCTGGATCAGGCTGAATTTATTGATATGGGCCCACTAAGCAGAGATTCTGCATTCAATGTTATAGCTAGAGCAGTTAGAAAAGGTGTTAACAGCTTGTTTGGGTGGTTGGTTGAAACATGGATCAAAAGGTGGCCAACATTACCTGAGGTTGAAATGCCAGAACTGCCCTGGTATAATGTAGATGAGGGGATCCAGAGGCTTAGAGAGATTGGGATGTTAGAGTGGATTTATCATGCAAAGCCTGCTCTTACACCCCAGGAATGTCCAGAAGATGCACCTTTTACCAGAACAGTGAGAAATAAGTTTGTGAGACTAGCACCATCATCCCTCAAGAGCTCTGTGGTTGCAATTCTCTGTAGGTCAGATATTACTGTAGGAACTGCTGTCACTGAGCTGGAATCCTTAAACACAATGGGGATGACAGGATCCCGAGTTGGCAGAAGCCAGGTGGCAGCACTTAATCACCAAAGACAGGGTAGACGTGGGTATTATAATAGACAACAAACTCAAAGGAGGCATCAAAATTATATGACACGCAGAGATTTGTGGCATTGGCTAGTAAATCATGGGGTGCCTAGAAATACAATAGAAGGGCAGTCTACTAAATTCTTGTTGGAGCTGTATAAACAAAAGAGTTCTAGGTCAAGGGAACAGAAGTCTAACCTGAATTACAAAAACACAGAATCACGGCCCCTTAATCAATTTCCAGACTTGAAACAGTTTACAGACCCTGAGCCCCTTGAATGAAGGGGAGGCCAGGTCCCTATGGGGAAGAAACCTGTTACACTGCCACAAATTTATACTGTTGACCTTCCTCTAAGTCTTCCTCAAGGAGACCGACGGCCTTTTACCAGGGTAACTGTGCATTGGGGAAAAGGAAATGATCAGATATTTCGGGGATTATTAGACACTGGTTCAGAAGTGACATTAATTCCAGGGGACCCAAAATGTCACTCTGGACCACCAGTCAGAGTGGGGGCTTATGGAGGCCAGGTGATCAATGGAGTTTTAGCTCAGGTCCGTCTCACAGTGGGTCCAGTGGGCCCCCGGACCCATCCTGTAGTTATTTCCCCAGTTCCGGAATGTATAATTGGTATAGACATACTGAGCAACTGGCAGAATCCCCACGTTGGTTCTCTAACTCGTGCAGTGAGGGCTATTATGGTGGGAAAGGCCAAGTGGAAGCCACTAGAACTGCCCCTCCCAAGCAAAATAGTAAATCAAAAGCAATACCGTATTCCTGGAGGGATTGCAGAGATTACTGCCACTCTTAAGGACTTGAAAGATGCAGGGGTGGTGATTCCCACCACATCCCCGTTCAACTCTCCTATTTGGCCTGTGCAGAAAACAGATGGGTCTTGGAGAATGACAGTGGATTATCGTAAACTCAACCAGGTGGTAACTCCAATTGCAGCTGCTGTTCCAGATGTAGTATCATTGCTTGAGCAAATCAATACATCCCCTGGTACCTGGTATGCAGCTATTGATCTGGCAAATGCTTTTTTCTCAATAGCTATTAGTAAGGACCACCAGAAACAGTTTGCTTTCAGCTGGCAAGGTCAGCAATATACTTTCACTGTCCTACCTCAGGGGTATATCAACTCTCCAGCCCTATGTCATAATCTTGTTCGCAGAGACCTTGATCGTTTCTCCCTCCCACAAGACATCACACTGGTCCATTATATTGATGATATCATGTTGATTGGACCTAGTGAACAAGAAGTAGCAACTACTCTAGATTTACTGGTAAGGCATTTGCGTGTCAGAGGATGGGAGATAAATCCAACAAAAATACAGGGGCCTTCCACCTCAGTAAAATTTCTAGGTGTCCAGTGGTGTGGGGCTTGTCGAGATATCCCTTCTAAGGTGAAGGATAAATTGCTGCATCTGGCCCCTCCCACAACCAAAAAAGAGGCACAACGCCTAGTTGGTCTTTTTGGATTTTGGCGACAACATATTCCTCATTTGGGTGTGCTACTCCGGCCCATTTATCGAGTGACCAGAAAAGCTGCCAATTTTGAGTGGGGACCTGAACAAGAGGAGGCTCTGCGACAGGTCCAGGCTGCTGTGCAAGCTGCTCTGCCACTTGGGCCATATGATCCAGCAGATCCAATGGTGCTGGAAGTGTCAGTGGCAAATAGAGATGCTGTCTGGAGCCTTTGGCAGGCCCCAGTAGGAGAATCACAACGCAGACCCTTAGGATTTTGGAGCAAAGCCTTACCATCTGCTGCAGATAACTACTCTCCTTTTGAGAAACAGCTTTTGGCCTGCTACTGGGCCTTAGTAGAGACTGAACGCTTAACCATGGGCCACCAAGTTACCATGAGACCTGAGTTGCCTATCATGAGTTGGGTGTTGTCTGACCCACCAAGCCATAAAGTTGGGCGTGCACAGCAGCACTCTACTGTAAAGTGGAAATGGTATATACGAGATAGAGCCAGAGCAGGTCCTGAAGGCACAAGTAAGTTACATGAAGAAGTGGCACAGATGCCCATGGTTTCCACTCCTGCTGCCACATTACCTTCTCTTTCCCAGACCAGAGCTATGGCCTCTTGGGGAGTTTCTTACAGTGAATTGACTGAGGAAGAGAAAACTCGGGCCTGGTTTACAGATGGTTCAGCACGATATGCAGGTACCACCCGAAAGTGGACAGCTGCAGCATTACAACCCCTTTCTGGGGTGTCTTTAAAGGACAGTGGTGAGGGGAAATCCTCCCAGTGGGCAGAACTTCGAGCAGTGCACCTGGTTGTTCATTTTGCTTGGAAGGAAAACTGGCCAGAGGTACGTTTGTATACTGACTCATGGGCTGTTGCTAATGGTTTGGCTGGATGGTCAGGGACTTGGAAAGACCATAATTGGAAAATTGGTGACAAAGAGGTCTGGGGAAGAAGTATGTGGATAGACCTTTCTGAGTGGGCTAAAAACATGAAGATATTTGTGTCCCATGTGAATGCACACCAGAGGGTGACTTCAGCAGAGGAAGATTTTAATAATCAAGTGGATAAGATGACCCGTTCTATGGATACCAGTCAGCCTGTTTCCCCAGCAACTCCTGTTATTGCCCAATGGGCTCATGAACAAAGTGGTCATGGTGGTAGGGATGGAGGTTATGCATGGGCTCAGCAGCATGGACTTCCACTCACCAAGGCTGACCTGGCTACAGCCACTGCTGAGTGCCCAATCTGCCAGCAGCAGAGACCCACACTCAGCCCCCGATATGGCACCATTCCCCGAGGTGACCAGCCAGCTACATGGTGGCAGGTTGATTACATTGGACCACTCCCTTCATGGAAGGGGCAGCGATTTGTTCTAACTGGAATAGACACATACTCTGGATATGGGTTTGCTTTCCCTGCACGCAATGCTTCTGCCAAAACTACTATCCGTGGGCTTACAGAATGCCTTATCCATCGCCATGGTATTCCACATAGCATTGCTTCGGATCAAGGAACACACTTCACAGCAAATGAGGTGCGGGAATGGGCACATGCTCATGGAATTCTCTGGTCTTACCATGTTCCCCATCATCCAGAAGCAGCTGGATTGATAGAACGGTGGAATGGCCTTTTGAAAACTCAATTACAGTGCCAACTAGGTGGCAAAAACTTGAAAGGCTGGGGTAATGTTCTCCAGGAAGCTGTGTATGCTCTGAATCAGCGTCCACTGTATGGTGCTGTTTCTCCCATAGCCAGGATCCATGGGTCCAGGAACCAAGGGGTGGAAATGGGTGTGGTGCCACTCACTATTACTCCTAGTGATCCACTGGGAAAATTTTTGCTTCCTGTCCCTGCTACCCTGAGTTCTGCTGGTCTACAGGTTTTAGTTCCAAAACGGGGTGTGCTTTCTCCAGGAGAAACAACAGTGATACCACTGAATTGGAAGTTAAGATTGCCACCTGGCCACTTTGGGCTATTTATGCCTCTGGATCAACACACCAAGAAGGGAATTACATTATTGTCTGGGGTAATTGACCCTGACTATCAGAAGGAAGTAGGACTGCAACTACATAATGGAGGTAAAGAAGAGTTTTCTTGGAATATAGGAGATCCCCTGGGGCGTCTATTAGTACTACCATGCCCTGTGATTAAAATCAATGGAAAACTGCAACAACACAATCCAGGCAGGACCACTAATGGCTCTGAGACTTCAGGAATGAAGGTTTGGGTCACCCCACCAGGCAAAGAACCACGGCCAGCTGAAGTGCTTGCTGAGGGGAAAGGGAACATGGAATGGGTAGTGGAAGAAGGTAGTGATAAATATGAACTTCGACCACGTGATCAGTTACAGAAACGAGGACTGTAATGCTGTTTTGTTTGTGTTATACTATTTAAGTTGTAAGATATCAAGTTTAAGAATGAATGTTGTCCAAGGATTTGCACCCTATTCTGGAGAGATTTAATGTGTTTCCAGTTATATGCAGGGCAGTTGAGTATTGTCAGGTAAAAGAAAAAATGTGTGCTTATTTTTGTTTTCATTTGGAAATCTAAGGTATAGGTGCCAAGTTGACAAGGGGTGGACTGTCATGGTTAGGGACAGGTGTCAACTTGGCCATGTTGTGGTACCTGTTCGTCTGATTGGGTAAGCACTGGCCTGTCTGTTGCAATGAGGACATTTCATAGGATTAGGTTATGATCACGTTAGCTACATCCACAGCTGATTCCATTTGTGATCAGCCAAAGGGGAGTGTCTTCTGCAATTAGTGATGCTAAATGCAATCATGGAAAGCCTTTTAAGGAGGACTCAGAGGAGATAAGTTGCATTCCTGCTTTGGCTGGCGAGCCTCTCCTGTGGAGTTCATCCAGGCCATCCATTGGAGTCATCAGCTTCGCAGCCTGCCCTGTGGATTTTGGACTCTGCGTTCCTACGGTCACGTGAGACACTTTTATAAATTTTATATTTGCAAGTGTTCCCTGTTGATTCTGTTTCTCTAGAGAACCCTAACTAATACAACTTCCATAAGTTCTGCGATTTGTTTTTTCAGTTTTTCTATTTCTTCTTTATGTTCAGCCCATGTCCTCTTCATGTCCTCCCTCAATTTATCGATTTCATTTTTGAAGAGGTTTTCCATTTCTGTTCGTATATTCAGGATTAGTTGTCTCAGCTCTTGTGTCTCATTTGAGCTATTGGTTTGTTCCTTTGACTGGGCCATATTCTCAATCTTTTGAGCGTGGACAGTTATCTTCTGCTGCTGGCGTCTGGGTATTTATTCAGATTTCTCTGGGTGTTGGACCCAGCAAGATTGTAAGATTTTTCTGTGAAATCTCTGGGATCTGTTTTTCTTATCTTGCCCAGTACGTGGCGCACGTGGCACACGTTTGTCTCAAGTGTTTGGAATGGGTCTCCCCCAGTCACCGATCTCCGTGGCCTGGGGCTTTCGGATCCAAATCTCTCCGTTGGTTCAGGGGCCGCGCGTGGTGGGGGCGTCAGCTGCCACGGCTTGAGGGGACCCTGTGGCTGGTTGCGGGCCGCAGCGGGCCTGGAGGATTCCCCACCGGACCAGGAAGCCTCCCGTGGGGGGGGGCTTCCGCGGCTTGGATAGCCCTCCTATCTGAGACTCGTATCTGCGGACTCGAAGCAGAGACTCGAAGCCGCCCGCAAAAGAGGGGTGCCACCTACCTCGGCTTGGGAAACTTGCTTCTCCAATACTCTCAGCCGGCCCGGAAAGGGGGGAGGGAGTAGCTCGGACCACCGCAGCTGCCGCTGATCGGGAGATCGCACGCCGCTCGGGGGTCTCACTGCAGCCGAGTCTCGCAGTCAGTCTAGCCAGCCCAGACTTTGGATAGCCCTCTGATCCGGGACTCGTAGCCGCGGACTTAAAGCCGAGACTCGAAGCCGCCCGCAAAAGAAGGGTGCCGCCTGCCTCGGCTTGGGGAACTTACTTCTCCGATACTCTCAGCCGGCCCGGGAAGGAGGGAGGGATTAGCTCGGACCGCCGCAGCTGCGGCCGCTCGGGGGTCTCGCCGCAGCCAAGACTCGGAATCAGACTTGCCAGCCCAGACTTTGGATAGCCCTCTGATCCGAGACTTGTAGTCGCGGACTCGAAGCCGCCCGCAAAAGTGTGGCGCCGGCCGCCTTGGCTGGGAAGCTTGTCTCTCCGAGTCTCTCAGGCAGCCCCGGAAGGAGGGAGGGATTAGCTCGGACCGCCGCAGCTGCGGCCGCTCGGGAAATCGCCCGCCGCTCGGGGATCTCACTCACCGCAGCTGAGTTTCGCAGGCAGACTAGCCAGCCCAGACTTGGTTACGCTGTGTGTCCATTCCCTGCTGTAGCCCCGGGAGTTGTTTTGTACTGTTTCTGTTCACCTATTAGTTGATTTGGAGTCGGAGGAACTAAGACGCATGTACCTTACTAAGACGCCATCTTGGATCCACTATCTCTGCTTAAGTTTTAACTGCTCCATCCCATGTAGACCGGATATGACTTTGGGTGAAATGTCATATAAACCAAATCTCACCCAGTGCCAACTCCCCTCCAGTTTCAAAAGCCAACTTTTTCAAGAGCTAATTCCCTTCCAGTTTCTTCCTGATTTTAAATTTTATTTCATTTTTAACAGACTTTATTTCTCAGTTTTTTTTTTTTTTTTGTATGTGGTATGGCAGGGGTCACATTGCATTCTTTTTCCACGTAAGTATCCCATTATTACAGCACCATTTATTGAATTTTTGTTTGTTTGTTTGTTTTGGGAAGTTGTTCTAGTTTGCTAGTTGCCAGAATACAATATACCAGAATGGGAATGGCTTTTAAAAAGGGAAATTTAATAAATTGTTTGTTTACGGTTTTAAGGCCGAGAAAATGTCCCAATTAAAGCAAGTCTATAGAAATGTCCAATCAAAGGCATCCAGGGAAAGATACCTTGGTTCAAGAAGACTGATGAAGTTCAGGGTTTCTCTCTCAAGTGAGAAGACACATGGTGAACACAGGGTTTCCCTCTCAGCTGGAAAGGCACGTGGTGAACACGGAGGAATTTGCTAGCTTTCTCTCCTGGCTTCCTGTTTCATGAAGCTCCCTGGAAGGTATTTTCCTTCTTCATCTCCAAAGGTCACTGGCTGGTGGACTCTCTGCTTCTCATGGCTGTGTCCTTCTGCTCTCTCAGGATCTCTTGGCTTTCTCCAAAATGTTTCATCTTTTATAAGATTCCCATAAACTAATCAAGACCCACCCAAATGGGTGGAGGCACATCTCCGCCTAATCCAGTTTAACAATCACTCTTGGCTGAGTCACATCTCCAGGGTGATGATCTAATTATAGTCTCAAACATACAGTACTGAATAGGAATTAGAAGGAACAGTTACCTTTACAAAATGGGATTAGGATTAAAACATGGCTTTTCTAAGGTACATATATCCTTTCAAACCAGCACAGAAGTGCATGGGCTGGGAATTGAACCCAGGTCTCCCACATGGCAGGCTAGAATTCTACCACTTAGCTACACTTAAGCCCCCACAGTTTTTAAGTTTATAGAAAAATTGGGCAGAAAATACTGTGGGTTTCTGTAAAGTCTCTTCCCCAATACACAAAGTTCTTCCTATTACTTATTTACTATAAGATTTATAACACATTTGATGCATTTGTTGCAATTGATGAGCCACTATTGGTACATTATAATTAATGAAAGTCCATAGTTTATACTGAGGTACAATTTTTATGTTGTACAGTTCTATGGGTTTTGTCAAATGCATAATGTAATGTATCCACCATTATAGCATCATGCAGAATTGTTTTACTGCCCTAAAAATGCCCTATGCTCCCATCTACATTGCTGTAGCTGCTCTGGATTTTTCTCCAGTGTCTTCTAATAGTCAGTTTTCGGATTTTGCTGAAAGTTTATAATTGTCATGTTTGGGAAGTTTAGTCCTATAACTTCTGCTATTGCCAGGTGTAGACTCCTCCAAATTGACCTTAATCATTTTTACACATATTTTTTTCTAATCAAAATATGAAAAAGATCCAGCAACCCATTTAAACCAAACTTTAGAGTTTGAATCAAGATTTCTTCTTGGTCTTATAATCTTTCTGGGTAATTTCATCTAAATTTTAGTTTCCTGGTTACTGTAACAAATAGCATACAATGGCTTGCGTTAAACAATGGGAATTGAGTGGTTCACAGTTTTGAGATGAGAAGAAGTGTAAAATAGAAGCATTTTGCTTTCTCTTAGGACACTGGCATTCTGGGACTGGCTGCTGGCGATTCTTGGCCCTTGACTTTCTTGTCACATTGCAATGCACATGACGAGTCTTGTCTTTTCTCTTTCTGTATTTCTAGTGTCTGGCAGCTCCAGTGGCTTCCTCTTCATATCTGATTTCCTTTGCATAGATGGACTTCAGTTACACTGGATTAAGACATATCCTCATTCATTTTGGGCACACCTTGATTAATAACATCATCAAAAGTCCTATTTACAAGTGGGTTTGCACCCACAGGACCAGGGGTTAGGAACCGAACATGCGTTTTGTAGGGACATGATTCAATCCCTGTGCCAGTTTGAGAGGATTTGTATACCCTAGAAAAGCCAGGTTTTAATCCTAACCAATCTTGTGGGAGCAACGGCTTCTTCTAATCCTTATTCAGCACTATGGGTTCAAAACTTTATTTAGGTTATCTCCATGGAGATGTGACACAATCAGTTCTGGGAATTAAACTTGATTAGATGGAGACGTGTCTCCACCCATTCTATGTGGATCTTGATTAGTTTACTGGAATCCTTTAAAAGAAGAAGCATTTTGGAGAAAGCTTCAGAACACCATAGAACCGTGAAGCAGAGAGTCCATCAGTCAGTGATCTTTGGAGATGAAGAAGAAAAGCACCTCCTGGGAAACTTCATGAGGCAGAAAGCCTGGAGAAAAAGATAGCAGACAGTCACCATGTTTGCTATGTGCCCTTCCATCTGAGAGAGATACCCTGAGCCTCATCGGCCTTCTGTAAACTTGCAACCTACTAAATTTCCCTTTTAAAAAGCCATTCCCGGGGCGGGCCGCGGTGGCTCAGCGGGCAAAGTGCTTGCCTGCTATGCCGGAGGACCTCGGTTCGATTCCCGGCCCCAGCCCATGTAACAAAAACGGAGAAACAAAATACAATAAAACAAGAAAATGTTTAAAAGATGTTTCCCTTTCTTCCTCCCTTCCTTCCTTCTATCCTTCCTTCCTTCTCTCTGTCTTTCCTTTAAAAAAAAAAAAAAAAAAAAAAAAAAAAAAGCCATTCCCGGGCCACTGTGGCTCACTGGCAGAGTTCTTGCCTGCCACGCCAGAGACCTGGGTCCGATTCCCGGTGCCTGCCCATGTTTAAAAAAAAAAAAAGCCATTCCATTTCTGGTACATTGTTTTCTGGCAGCTAGCAGACTAGAACAATCCCCAAGAATATCCATAACCTCTATTATCTTCCTTATTGATTTTTTCTTTGGGTCTTACCATTCTCCTGAGCTCCAGATCCAGACTTTTAACTGTCCCCTGTACATATTCAGAAAATGGCATTTTCTTTGTAAAACCTTGCCCAGTCATAACCAATCGAAAATTAACACCACTAACTGTGGGCCCTGAAATCATTTTATTTTCTCCTTCTTTCTCATCAGTTATTGATATCTAATTAATGTTTTAGCGGTTTGCATGTACCTGTCTCCCCTAATGTATTCCCTGTTGTCTTATTATACCATTAGTGCCTAACCCATTATTTTGTCAAAAAAATATTTGTTGAAAAAGATTTCAAAAGGAACAAATGTTTACATCATTGGGGGTGTGTGTGAAAACAAAGGTGCTGTTGTCACAGGGAAGTCTTTTACTTCTTAGAAGGTTAAAATTCTTTGTTGGTTGGCCTCTGTGCCAATTTGGATCTGTCCTGTATCCCAGAAAAGCCATGCTCTTTAGCCCTCATTCGGTATTGCTGGGTGGTATCTTTTTTGTTGTTTCCATGGAGATGTGTCTGCACCCATTCAAGGTGGGGTTGCTTAGTGGAGCCCTTTAAGAGGGAACCATTTTGGAAAAAGGTTTAGAGCCCACACAGTGAGAGACCTTTGGAGGGGCAGAAGGAAATTGCCCCTGGGGAAGCCTTAGGAAATGAGAAGAGAAAGCTAGCAGATGTCATCATTGCCTTTCCAGCTGAAAGAGGTGTTCTGGAGCCATCATCCTTTCTTGAATCAAGTTATCTATCCTGAATGCCTTAGTTTGGACATTTTCTCAGCCTTATAACTGTAAGCATGCAACTTAATAATTGCCCCCTTTTTAAAAGGCATTCCATTTCTGATATTTGGCATTCTGGAAGTTTTAACAAACTAAAACAGCCTCTATGGAGGCTGAGTGAAGTGACACATTTTGCCCCACTACATTCAGAGACACTTAAAGACACATATTTAGTTGTGAATTAATGAAATATTAACGTTCATCTGATCTGTTAGTAAAAGAGAAGGAAGCCTTCATTTAAAAAAAAGGTATTTGATGAATTCAAATGCTGTTACATATACTTTGGGAAGAAAAATGTGATATATTATCTCTTTCTATCAAAGGTTAAGGGACTACATGGTATTCTATTGAATGATCGCTTTCTGAGCTCTCCCATGAAATAGTGTAATAACAATAGCAAGAGCTAACATTTATTGAGGTCTTACAGTATTCAAGGTATTGTTCAAGGTGTTTCACCTATATTAACTCATTTAATACTCAAAACAATGCTACAGTATACGTACAATTATTCATTGTAATGTAATTCTTCATGGGTGAAGAAATCAAAACTTAGGTAGAATAAGCTTAAGGTATTTTGAAGTTTGTGTTTAAATGAGAGTCTATTCGGTGAGGATTGATTGTAATCCCTTTCCTCATATTTATTTCTGTTACCTTTATTTTACCAACTCTTTGCTCCTCCCAATAACTTGGGTTTGGCCTTTCATTCATTTCACATGACGCTATTTTAAAAGTTAACTGTGATGGATTGAACTGTGCACCCAAGTTTGGGTGGGTTGCTGGTCTTGGTCTGCATGCTGGTGGGTGTGGATCCATTGTAAATAAGATCTCTTCAAGATTTTACATCAGTTAAGGCATGGCCCAATTGAATCAGGTGGTACTTTAATCTGTATTTACTGGAGTCCTTTATAAACAGAGTGAAAGTCAGATGGAGGGAGAAGCCACAAGGAGCAACCAGAAACTGGAAGTCAAAGGAACCCAGAAAATAAAGCAGAAGACGCTACCATGTGTATTGCCATGTGACGGAAAAGCCAAGGAACCCCAAAGAGTGTCAGCCAGCCAGAAGATACCAACCTGGTAAGAAGCAAGCCTTCTAGCCTCTGAAACTGTGAATCTTTTTTTTTAAAAATCCTATTATTTTAAAAGCCAATTCATCATATGGAATTTATTTTAGTGGCCAAGGTACAAAAATATTAACCAAATTCTAAAATTTCTATTGCTTATAAGTTGTTTCAAATCTTAACAAATATTTCCTTATCCACATCACTACAAGTGAGTTTCCATTTTGTCTTTTGAACTGCACATCTGCCTGTCATAAATAATAATTTTGACTTGAATAAATCATCTTTTCCAGTCATAAGAAGCTGAAGTTTATATCCCCAAAACAGCAGTCCTCAACGTGCTTTCATCGGCTTCCTCCATGTTGAATTGTGTGTAATAATGTACTGATGCAAGTTGCTATCTAGTAGGGATCGATCTGACACTGCTGATCTCATTTCATCAAGGTCCTAGGTTCTGAGACCTTATGAATGGGGATGATAAGTCCTTTCTTTTGGGGGTTATCAGGTCATCAGGTGTTTAGAATTTGAAGTTTTCTTTTTATAAAAGACTGAGTAAAAAATTTTGCACCCTTATAAGCATAGTCTTTTCTAGAACACAAGAAAGCAGTGCTCTTTACAGTTGTATAAAGAGCAATTGAATAATCACCAATATTGCAACACTGTGCATCACCTTTGCTCTAGTTTTAGTGACTCTTATTTAGCACACCATCTTGATATGGGAAGATTGGGTATATATTTAAATCAGGATTTTAGTTAAATTTAAATCAGTATTTTTGGTCCAATCTGTAAAGAGTTGGCACACATTAATGAACACGAAAATGGAAACTGACTAAAGGGAAACAGTTTACTTCTCTGAGACGCCTAGATGAGAAAATACAATTAACAATGATGGGAGTTAGTCATTCACATTAAGAGGGCACTACCCTGCAAATGTTCTTGAAGTAACGTGTCGTATTTGCCTAGTTCTGAAGTTGTGCTACATGCAATGCCTTAGTCACTGTGTAATAATATCAGCCCCTGGAGTGCATCCTAACAATTATATCAGCAATAACCACCTCATTTTGTTTATAAAAATCATAGTGAGTGAGTGGGTGGGTGGGCAGTTGAAAGGTCATTTCCTAGATCAAAGACCAAAACAATTGATAATGTCTTTGTGATTCTCCTTCTTTCATTCTCAAACCCCATGTTAGAAGGCCAAGATTTCTATTGGTAATATTTCTAAACTATGCTGCCCCAGAAAGTAATGGAATTATGTGAATAATGAAAATTACACATACATTTAATGAAGAGCATTTAAAAAATATATTAAAATATAAAAGCACCTCAATTATTCAGCATAATTTTAGAGCATGACATCCAATTTCATTAAAATTTTGGTTTTATGAGGTTTGACCCATTAGTACTAAAAGTATGAAACATTTCACTTACTTTGTCTCATTGTGTCACTTTATATTTTTTTAAATATAGAGATTGATCACCCATGGGTCTTCTACTTGGAAATCAAAATATTCATTTCATGGCCAATAGTCTTTAAAAAGTATTGTAAAAACAGAAATCTAAAAATTTTCCCAAATCCTATAGGGGTAAGAGAGTAATGTTGCCAAGGAATAATGATTTTAAGTATTTCAAATATAAATTTTAATTCAAAATTTGATGCATAAAAAGTTTTGAAAAACAATTTGATAATTTAGAACTCATGTAATCTTGTTTAAAAAGGTAGTGATAAAAATGCAAATATGAAATTGCCTCTGGCTCTCTTAGCTAGCAGAATAAATCTTACTTGAATCATTTATCCCTCTTTATACATATTCATACTCTTGCTGCAGCCTGAAAACTCAGAGGTAAAAAGTAAAGGCCTTTAGAGATGTCTGGGACTTGATTTGTAAACAGATTAAAAGTCATAATATTTGGCATTGTGCCTTCTTGTAGTCTCTTTTTCTCATTGCCTATGCTTATCTCCATATGGTGCCCCTGTCTCAAGCTAGACTCTATCTCATCTTCCTCTGGCTAAATGAACCAGAATCAAATTCATATTTTATTTTAATCTGCTTATTCTAAGAAATGACTGCCACCTGCCCCACTTGCAGAATGGCATGCCTTCTTTTGTTTGAACTGTTAACATCATATCTGGCTTTGCCTGCTTCAAATGACATGTTTATTTATTGGGCTTAATATAGTCAACTTAATTCAAGTTGACTAGAGATTTTCCTACTATTTCTTTATGGCAGTTGACTGATATAATGTCCTAAATAAAACATTGAAATGAAATTTCCTTTTTTTTTTTTTTTGCAAGAATTTTTAGGTCAGACTCTTTAGGGATCATGTACTGATTAACCCTCACTGATTTATCGTTGAGACTTCTTGGTTCCCCTTATGTTTCTTAGAACTTTTCGTTTTAAGGAAAAGGAAGTCACTTGAGCTGTTCAAAGCAGTGTCAAATTTAGTGCATAAGGAATACCTGAAAAAGAGGCACTGGACGGCTGGCCAAGGGAACCTGCTGTCCACTTTCAATGCTGTCTCTCTGTGTGCAGCTGCTGGGTTGGTTCCTCATTGTAGATTAGCTCTCCTTGTTTCTCAGTCCATATGACAGAGTAGCTGTTTAGTAACTTCCACATTTACATTGCTCATATTGAGAGATGTGCAAGATGGAGCTGAAATCTTGTTTTCAATGGCATGTTTTTTAGAGGTGAATTGGAATTAGCCCAGTCCCCTTTGCTCAGAAGGCTGACTTGGGACTTGTGTTGCACAAGCATAGCTGTTCTTGCTGTTAAATATGCAGATTGGGGGTTGGGGTGGCTTTGAAGGCAAGACAGGATGCCTTGATATTAACTCCCAAATTATTCACAAAAAATTTACACTTGCCAAACAGACATGTTAGTGGAACATTAGGCTGATCAGTTCTATGAATTGATTGTTAGCATTCATCAGTAATCATTGAGATATCTTTCAAATAAATCTATTGCTTTATCTAAGGGAAAGCTAGAACTGGCTTTGATTTGCAATCATGACTATTGAGTTCTACTATAATACTTATTGCCCAGAACCATTAACAGTATATGCCCATATGGAATCATATTGCTTGCAAATCTCATAATATATTTGCTCCTCTTTCTTTTCTTTCTCTTTTGCTTTTTAGGAAATAAATAACAGACAAAATAAATAAAAGGCTATAATATTGCTGAAAATGCAAGCATATAGGTTCATGTGTAGTTGTAACTCTAAAATATTAATTGTCCACTATGACACTCTTCTCTGATGTAATATGGTTCATACTCATTAGGTCAGAAGTCAGGGATGATAGATGCATTGCTGAGATCATAGTGACAAAGAAGCCAAGATCGAGGTCATGGGTGTGAGCTCTGTGTAGGCCAGGATTTCTGTAGAGAGAAAATGGAAAGTCTGCATCCTTGACCTCAACCATTCTTCTTATTAACACTTACCCTTAGACACAAGGAAACCTGGTGATAATGAAAAAAAAACCCTACTTAACTAAAAATGCATATCTTCTTTTCTGTATGCAATATCAATTTTATATGCAAAAGGAATTTCTTAGTCAACAGAATATCTTTGCTGAAGAGCAAATCAAGCAAACCCATATACTCTAGCTTTTATGAAAATAGAACTTTTTTACCTTCAAAGATCAGTTTTGAAAAATGTCCAGGTGTGGGGTGGGTTTAGCTATTCACATAACCTAGATAATCAAAATGTGTATCACTCCTAATGGAATTCCTATGGCATTTCATCAGGGCTTTAATTTTACTACAAAAGCATAGCTATCTGCTTGAATTTGCTTAATTCCTGTTCTTCAGTTAGAAAAAGGGGGAAGTGGATGAAGAGAGAAAGAGAATGAGATAGATCATTGTAGAATAAAAGATATGTCTCAGGGTGCAACATACTGGTTTGTACTTTGAGGTGTTAATCCTCTCATAATGCTAACCTATTTTGGATACCCAAAGTCAATAGTGTCTTAAACTGATGAGTCAGATATTTCAGAAGAAGCAAGCTGGAAGCATCTGGGATTTAAGCAACATTGCATGATGCTTCAGTATATATTTTTCTTGGAAATTGAAGTCATTCTTAACAAAGGTTTTCCAAACTCAGTTAAAAATTTTATGAGAACATGTTGATTTTGATGCCACCATGTATTAGCAAGTACCAAATTTTATGTAGCTCTGATTGAAGAGCTTGGTCTATTCAGGATTCATGTGTAAAGTCTCCCTGGAATAACATAAATTAAAGAAAGACAAGACATTATCAGCTTATACACACAGCTAAAGTACTTCTTCCACAATTATCAAGGGTGAGATGACGAGTAAACTTCTAATGCCCTTTTTAACAAAGAGCATTGTTCTAGTTTGCTAGCTGCCAGAATGCTATATACCAGAAATGGAATGGCTTTTAAAAAGGGGAATTTAATAAGTTGCTAGTTTACAGTTTTAAGGCTGTGAAAATTAAAACAAGTCTATAGAAATGTCCAATCAAAGGCATCCAGGGAAAGATATCTTTGTTCAAGAAGGCTGATGAAGTTCAGGGTTTCTCTCTCAAGTGTGAAGACACATGGTGAACCCAAGTCAAGATTTCTCTCTCAGCTGGAAGGGCACACAACGAACATGGCATCATTTGCTAGCTCTCTCTCCTGATTTCCTGCTTCATGAAGTTCCCCGGGAGGTGGCCTTCTTCATCTCCAAAGGTCACTGGCTGGTGGACTCTCTGCTTCACGGTGCTGCAGCATTCTCTTCTCTCTCTGAATCTCTCTCATTATCCAAAATGTTTCCTCTCTTATAGGATTCCCATAAACTAATCAAGACCCACCCGAACAGGCCCTGGCTAGCTTCTAATCTAATCAAATTCAGCACCCACTCTTGATTGAGTCACATCTCCGGATGATCTAATCAAACATACAGTATTGAATGCAGATTAGAAGAAATGGCTGCCTTTACAAAATGGGATTGGGATTAAAACATGGCTTTTCTAGGGTACATACATCCTTTCAAAGTGGCACAGGCATATATATATTTCCATAAAGAAATATATAATAGGGCATAATATAGTAAGCAATATTATGATTCTTCTATTAATCTCATTTACTTTTAGTTATTTCAGGTGTATTAAATACACACTTACGTTGAAATATTCCTATTCTGAGGTCTGTTTCACTTCCTAGTTCTGCTCTACTTCCATTTTAGATCTGACTTATGCTGTTGTCTGTATCTGTGCCCATCAAGAAAGCCAGGAAGTCATGTCAGTTAACTCCCTGTTGCCTTCTGACATAATTCTGAGAGTAATCTGAGTGCCATTTATGCTTTGATGTACAGATTTCCTTTCAAGCCAGTGAAGATTCCATTACTGTAAACCAGGAGGAATAGATTTCTTTTTCTACCAGAATCAGAGTGGTCTATTGTCTCTTGGATACTGTTGAACTTTCTTTCAGGGACTCTTTCCAATTTGAACACCATATCCCTTTTCTGCACTAAAGGTCATTTATTTTTCTAAACCAACATCTCCCTTAAATGTCCATATAAAAATTTTCATTATACATTTCCCAATATAACACAATCACGCTAAGTGCTCAACTATCCTAATAGCATCAAAATGCAATGAACTAGGCATACAACTGTGCTCTCCATGGTCATTGACCATGGGAATATATGAGAATCAGGTCTGGGGTAAGAGTCTGGAGAAGAGTCTTATCTGCACTGGAAGTAAGAAGGGAACAGTTCTTACCTGGGATCCTTGGCCTAGAATTGTGGATTTCCTAGTGATTGATGAGATTTGCATGTCAAATTCTGACACTGTCCACACGGGTGGATTATAATTTTATTGCTCTTGAAAGACTAGTAAGGATGCCAACATTTTTCTTCTGTGGCTTTCTCGTTCTTCTTTTTCTTCTTTTAGACAGGGAGAGGAAGAAACTAACCACCTATAGGATATTTCTGTTGGGTATGCTTGCAAGCCCATTATGCTATCGGCAATATACATTTCCTCTATTCCCTAGGCTGACTAATGGCACCACACTTCTATTTGCCAATTAAAAAATCTAGTTACCAAACTCATTGTTGACCGATCTTTCTCTCTCTGCATCAGGCATCACTAACTCCTACTCACCCTGACTCATGAATTGTCTCCCTGTTATATTTTCTCCTTATCCTTATATTCGTTTATTCAGACCATATTGGAACATGCCCTAAATCTAATATTTCCCTTTTCCTCAAGCCCCACAATCAAAACCAAACTTCCATGTCTTCATGTGTTCTTGTTTGGATTCACCCAGTAGACACCTAAGTCATCTGTCTATTGTAGTCTCAATCTGCTGCTTTTTTTTGTTTGTTTGCATAGGCAGGCACTGGGAATCGAACCCGGATCTCTGTCATGGCAGGCGAGAACTCTGCCTGTTGAGTCACTGTGGCCTGCCCAATCAGCCGCTTTTAATTCTTACTATGCTGGACTAGGTATCAACATATGGGAAGATGAAGAAACAGTGGAAATGATTTTATAGTTAACATTTCAAAAGTGCATTGAGATAATCAGTAAGAGAAAAATCAGAACTTGGTCACATATCTTCACATTTAGTTTTACAATGAAATGTTTTTATTTTTCAAATATGGCAGAGTCACCATAATATTTTCAGTGTCTAGGACCTCTAAAGATTTTATTTAAGCCTGAAGCTTCACAGATCTACCAGTGTGAGTACTCGGGAAAGTAAATCTGATGATATCTTTCCCTCATTCCAAATCCTTCCACAGCTTTCCATAACCTAAGGTATAATATCTAAATCCTTAAGCATTCTTCACAAGGCTGAGGATTATCTCAATATGTCCCCACTTTGAGCCTTATCCTTCACCATTCTGCTGCATTCTTGTCAAATGACTTGAACGTTCTCAAAATATGCCTTGAGATGACACCATGTGTTTATTCATACTGTTTCCTCTTAGAATGTTCTTTTTTTTCTCCACCCTTTAGATTTGGGAAACTTATCCTTCAAACAGTCTTCTAAAGCATTGCCTCAATGAGAAAGTAGGGCAAAAGGGAGTCAGATACTCCTTTTAATATGCTGCAGGGGAATTGGGCTCTCTCTGCGATGGTACTATAATATTGGCAGAAAATAGATCATCAAGGGCAGTTCAGATATTTTTAGTTTCATGTTTCTAATTTCACTCCTCTTTGACCACGGAGCAGAAGTTAAGGGCCCAGTTCATAGGCACATACGTAATGGACAACTGCTGTGATAATCACCAGTCAAGGTTAGAAGATCACAATTAATATTTATATACATTTACATTCTGCAAAGCTCTTTCATATAGATTTTCTTTTCTTGCCTCTCATAATAACCTCTTAAATTAAGTACATGGCAGGCATTATTATGCCCATGGTACAAATAAGGATTTAGAAGTTGACAGAGTTTGTGTGGTTCATATGTGGTCATGTTGCTAGCAACTGGTAATGCTGAGACACTAAGGGCTCCTGGCTCAGAAACCCTTTCCTTTCTACTAAACTATACAGCATCTCTGATTCCACGAATCTGGTTATCTGCAAATTCTTTTTAATGAGCTGAACAAGCTATGTCTCATTCGGTCTTCCATAGATAATGTGTTTGTCTTTCTTATCCCCTCTCCTGCCTTTTGAGCTATAGCAGCTACTTCTGCCTGGTCTGGAAAAATTTTGGGTAGGAGACTGACTTATTAACTTTACTCAAAGTAATAAAAACACCTTCAAACTTTTAAGCTATTCTAGCTCAGAAGGAAACCTCCATTAATACCAACTTAATGTTCTAGTATAAAGAAAATGTGTGAACTTAGTAGGTGTAGTCATTCAAATTCAACATTCGGAGTAAATTTTCTGTTAGGATAGCTAACATTCTGAAGTCCCACATTTTATTTCTCTTTGCTGGAGACATAAATAGCATTGAAATGATGAGGTGAATTTTCAAGTATATTGACATCTCTCCAAAATATTCAAAACTTATGAGCAAAATCTGAAAATTAGCTATATTGGAGATAAAAATCAGTTTTTATAAATATTTTATTATAATTAAAACAAAAGCTTAATCAAAGGGATATGAAGTGACGAGAATATGGATTTTAGAAAATGACACGCCTGAATTTGCTCCCAAACTCTGTAATTCTCCAGGTGATTTTGGGTAAGTTGCTTAGTCCTTTTGAACTTTAGTTTACGTAACTGTAAGCTGGATTGATGATGAATCAATTGAGATTATTTAAAGCACATCGATAAGCATAGGATTTGTGCAAAAAAAAGTGTTATTTAAACATGATAAATATTATCACTACTGTGACATTAGGTCAGTTCACCTCTTCGTTATTGTTAAGCTACCTTTTTAGTATTCATTCAGTAATCATTGATCTGTATCCCTGTATAATATGAAAGTGATTTACACACTCAGCTGTCTGATCTAATTTTCTCTCAAAATTCTGTTCACTATTTATCCAAAGACCAATGGTGTGCACAATCCAATGGAGGATTAGAAGGGAGTCAAAGGTGTGGGAACTACATTTTAAGCTTTCTTAACATAAATTGAACTAATGACCCAGGACTTCAGTTAATCAAGAAAATATATGATTTCTCTTTTGCTTCAGGAAGAGTTTATGCAGATCTAGATAGTCAGAAAATTATCAGCTTTAAACGGAGAGTTGCAGTTTGTATTTAATTTTTAAAATATCAGTAAATATTTTTGCCTTCTGGAAAAATATTGGCATACATTTTGAAAATACATATGGTTTTTATAAATTGAATATGCCATTTAACCATACAGACAATACTTAAAGACAATGTTTGACTGACCTCACATATTGACGTATATTAATGAATTTTAAAATGCATAATTCTTATCTTGGACGTCAACATTCTTAAGATGACCAAAATGTTGTAGGAGAATAATAGGATGAATTAACCTTTGGATTATCTTTTTCCAGTCCAAAGCTGTATCAGTTAGGATTCTCTAGAGAGACAGAATCATCAGGGAACACTCACAAATATAAAATTTATAAAAGTGTTTCATGTGACCTTGGGAACGCAAAGTCCAAAATCCGCAGGGCGGACTGTGAAGCTGACGATTCCGATGGAGGGTCTGGACGAACTCCACAGGAGAGGCTCGCCGGCTGAAACAGGAAGAGCCTGTCTCTTCTGAATCCTCCTTAAAAGGCTTCCAGTGATTAGATTAAGCATCACTCATTGCAGAAGACACTCCCCTTTGGCTGATTACAAATGGAATCAGCTGTGGATGCAGCTGACATGATCATGATTTAATTCTATGAAATGTCCTCATTGCAACAGAGTGGTCAGCACTTGCCCAACCAGACAAACAGGTACCACCACTTGGCCAAGTTGACAAATGAACCTGACCATGACAAAAGCATTTCTTTCAAAGCTTTGTGTTTAAAGTAAAATTCAGTGTATTCTTTTAAAAGATGCTGCTTCTATCTATTAAATAGGAATTAATTATATGCTATATCCTGTTTCTGTAACAAATTATACTTTCTTATTTTCTGGCTATTTCTTTTATCTTGAAGAACTAGACCCTTAAGATGTTTTTTAAAAATAAGCTCCTAGGCAGCACTGAGTACCATAGTGTAAAAATCATTTCTAACCTTTTATATGTATAATCTATTAGAATTTAAAGCTTACACACCAATTAATTGGTCCACTAACATGCACACACACACATGCAAATCTTATCTGCTAGATTAACATTTTTGAAGAAGAGCAAAAACATTTTTAAGAAGAAATTTAAATATTCAGGTGGCATGATGGTGTTTACAGTCTGGATAGAAGAAACTCCATTAAATTTTGTAGAAATAAATGCACAGTAACTTCTCTCCATTGGTCAGGAGAATGTTTGTGGGTTTTATGGATCAAGAAATTTTTCTTTCTTCCCCCAGAAACTTTTAGGGAATTTGTTCTGCATTTCCCTGCCCCCTTCTTGGGCTTCTTCTTCTCACAGCTTAGCTGTGCATTAGGGCCTAATGAGTTCCTGTAGCATTCCCTTCCTTGCAGCTACCCAAAGCAAGCACACAGGCCCTCCAGTACATGAGCTCAGTGCTGCGGGCAAACCTGGGAGTAACAAAAATAACTGCAATTTTTGATGTCTCCCAGGATCTCAGTGTCCCTATGGCCTAAGTTACTTCCATCTCAATCTGCTGTCTCCTTCCCCGCACCAGGATTTCTGCTCATTCTTTACCACAACAGAATAAAACAAAATCCCCCAAACCAAAAACCTCATACATAATCTTTATGGTGTAAATTGAAGAGGTGTTTTATATGCGACAGTGCAAACAAATTGAAATAGAATATCACATATCCCTGATACTAAGCTTTCCCTGTAATGTTTAACCATGCATCTTCTCTCCTTTTTTCCTTTTTGCTTTCTCCACATCTCTCCACTCCTGTGCATTTCGAATGTGGCATACTTTATTCTGCCTCGTTGTTTGCAACCAAGCCTTCTGATCTCAGACTGTATGCAAAGAGGCTTCTGAAGTTATCTTCCTAAATGAAGCTTGCCTTCCTTCTTGAGAGAGGAATTTCTGTGCTGGCATTTTGGTTTTGTTGTCACTACATTGCACAATGTAATGGCTAAGTAACCAAAGTAAAAAAAAAAAGGGTTCGGTAGTGAACACTGGGATATGCCTCCTCAATCCTTCTCGAGAACTGAGGCACCTATTTCCCCATCTGCTGAGAGTGTGGCTGGCAGAGATCCCTCTTCCAAGATTGCCTTGAGTAAAGAAAGTTTTTCATGCAAAGTCAAAAACATGCCTGAGGAAACACACAGCCAATGGCTGGTCTGCATGGGGCTATGAAGGCAGGGTCTCCTCATCCCAGCGTGGAACAACCCAGAAGGACCATCGCAACTTTAGAGCTGCCCAAGGCATCACCTGAGGCCTCTGATGAGACTACACAGCAGCCCAACTTCTTCTTCTGCTTAATCCAGCTTTTGTCCCTTCCCTTTTACAAGCACTGGCCCTAAACACCCTCTCTGGCAGACTTTCTGCTTGCTAATCTGCTAATCTCCATCTCTTCCTTTGGAATCCTGGGACATGCTCTTAATCAGTGTTCCTGCTTATGGTTCCCAGCTGTCTAGGTCAGATGGGAGCCCAACAGTTGTAGACAATGCCAGACCATTTCTTTTCTTGGGCAATTCTGCATGGCAGGTCCAGTTGCTTAGACTATGGCCTGGTGTATGTTGGGTGAGAGTCATGCATTATGTTTTTTGAAAATCCTAATGCGCAGGTAAGTTTGGGAACCATTCACCAATAAAGGACACCATTTTTCAACTGGTCCCTCTACCTCACAGTGGTTGTATTCCCTCTTGCTAAAAAGCCTGACTCCTTCTTTGGAATTCTTGTGTTGGATCTGGAGAGTAAACTATTTAATGCTCATCTGGGCAATCATGTTTTTCCCTGCCTGAGACTAATAAGCGACCTGGGCTCAGGATGACCAGGTTTATTAAAATATTGCATCCTTCTTAGAGGATTAGTCATTTGATAATTATCATTTGACAATAGAAGAATTAATTTAACATGAGAAACAGTAAAAGACCAGTACCCTTCAAAGGAAGGGTGTGTCACACTATTTCATCATTTTATCCCACCAAAATTAACATGCAAGCAATCATGAAACAAATGAATAAACTAATAGCTCCATCTCTATCCTTTTTCTATTCTGTGGGTTGTAACATCAGTACATTCTAGTATAACTATTAGCTTTTATAAGAGAGAGGTATTTTAGACTTCAACTTAAGTCATTCTTTTCTAAGTTATTGACTTAATATTTAAAGTCTAACATGTGTTCATCCCTTTACAGTTTATAAAATACCTTTGCACCAATGATTTCATTTGGCATTCTTCAGTTGCACTGAGTGATTTAATAAACTGGGTGATACTAGCATTAAGTTCTTGTAAAAAATGTGATCATAATTAACAAAAAGCAATTTAGCATGTTTGCTTCTATGCCCTGTATATCCAGTTATTAAAATTTAATGTGGCATGATGACCTAATTTTTGAAAGCTTCCTATGCATGCAGTCAAACGGTTTAAGAGAAATGGCCCTATTAAGAAGGGAAATATTAAAAAGTGGATATAGAATTAGGTGAGCCAGTCTGAAATGGATGATTCTGCTAGCATAGCTGAGTTATTAAATCTGCATTTTGGAAAATCTCCAAAATAATAAAGTTTGATCTCTTTAGGATCTATCACTGCCAGGCACTTTAATTGATGTTTAGAATTTCTGTGGCTCCAAGTTTCCTGGATATACTTGGATATTCTTCTTGAGCTTGTGACAGAGGAGCCAAAGATGAAGGTATTATAGCATTCTGGAATCATGCACTATTTTACTTCAATAAACTTGACTATGAGAGCCAAATATACTATACAAAACATACAATACTGTTTTCAATAACAGTAAGAATTTAAAACAGAGATGAAGAAACTAAGGTGGACACTTTGTTCAATTTCAAGAAATAAAATAAAGTAGCTTACCAAGGTAAGTGTAACTTGAAGGGGCAAAGAAAATGCGTATCCTGGAATTGTAAAGTTCTCATGAAAGTTCTGACCAAAGCTCTGTCAATAGTGCTTGAAAAAAAATAAGAGATTTAGCTGAAACTTCAAGTGAAAAAGCTTCTCGAGAGTGAAAATGTTTTCTTCTCTCGTAAATTATAAAAGTAAATGAAGGGGAGTGTAAAGGTAGGTTGGTGGTAGAAATCTCACCTGCCAGGCAAGAGACCTGGGCTCGATTTCTGGCCCGCACACTTTCTCAAAAAGCAAACAAGCAAAATAAACAAACCAAAAAACCCAAACCCACAAAAATTCAACAAATGGTGCTGCAATAATGGGATGCTCATATGGAAAAAGAATGAAAAGTGACCCCGCCACACCGCATACAAAAAAAGGGGGGGGGGGGCGGGGAAATGAAGCAAAACTCTGAGTATGTTGACAAATAGGACCGCGTCTTAAAAACCAGAGGTAGCGGTGGGTACTGTTCCAGGCTTTGACCTGACAACAGAAAAGGACATGGAAAGACTAGACATTGCTGGAAGTTATGCAGCTATTACTGGGCAGAGGTGGGACTTGAATCCAGCGAGAATCATACCCGGCTCTGCCTTCTGGTAAAGCTTAGTTTGTCCTCAAGGCACTGGGCGGATGCCGCAGTGTTCTAGCGAATCAAGTTAGTCTATTGGAAAAACAAGCCAGCAAGATGGGATAAAGAAACAGAATAAAGGATTCATGTTTCTTCACGGAGAAGACAATGAGTTTCTACTAGAAGATTAAATGTGCCCCCCGAGCCTGGAAATGCTACTTTGGTTTCCAAAACAGCCCAGTTTACAACCGGAGAATGAAAACGCTTGGGCCAGAGATGGCAGGCAGGTCCCGTCACCCGTGTGAATGGCGTCGAGGAAGGAGGGGTTCGCCAGCCTTCTGGGCCCTGTGTGTGGTGGCACAGAACTTGGGGAGAGCCCAAAATGAGTAAGAAAGGTAGGAATATTCCAGTCTGGGTGTGAGCAGTGAGAGAAAAAGACTTAGCATAAGAAAATTTTAAATTAAAAAACATTTTCCCTTTGCTTCTCTCCCAACACCCTCCCTCCCCATACAGCCACACCGATGAGCTTAGTGTATATACTAGGTTATGTAGGTTTCTTTATAAAAGTATGATTGTGTGTGTGTGTTTTCCAAAAAAATTTCTGCTGAACTAAATTAGAAATCGAAGCTAGGTATATGAAATTACAGATTTTTCTACTGTCTGTAACATGAAAACATGGCAATTTTATATGGCTTGCCCTAATACATAAGTGGCATTGTGCAATAGAGCTATTTTCTCCTTTGTTCTCTGGACCCTAGTTTTTTCACTGGGTGCTGGTGAGGCTGTGTGGCACAGATGAGTATAAGCTCTGGAGCCAGACAGCTTGGGCCGAAATCTTGGCTCTGCCACTTACTAGTTTGTTGTCAGTGGGCAAGCCACTCATCTTCTCCTGTTACAGTTTCTTCAACTAAAAAACTGGGGAAAATAAAACTGACCTTATAGATCTTAACATGCATTTCATAGATTCAGACCGTCGGCTTCATGGATGGTCCCAAAATGTGTCACTATAAAGTTTTCACACAACCACATCATCACAGCCACCTGGCTGGAATACATCCATTGGGGCATGCTTTTTTTTTTTTTCTCTCAGTCATTAATATGTGGGGAAAAATAGCGAGTCTATCAGAAATGATAAAATACGGTCATTATTGTAAGGATTAAGTGAATTAATATGTGAAGTGCTCAGAACAGCATCTTTTGCACATAGAGAGAGCTCATTAAATTCCATCCATGTTAACTTGTCTCTGTGTGGTGCAAACTAGCAGTTTTGTTCACTGTAGTCCATGAGGACATAGTTTCTCCAGTCACAAAAGAAGTAAACTACAATTAATAATTCATAATGTTCAAAGGGGGCTGGGAAAATAGGGAATTGAGTCTGTGTGAATTATTCCTAAGGTTGCAGAGATCCTTAGTGCAATAGTATGAAGCAAAGCATCTGTGCTGAAAAGGCTCCGAGGCAAGAAGTTCCCCTTAGTTTGTGGTTGTTGATGCTTTATTGATGCTTAAAAAGCAAAATGGCATTAAAAGAGGAAGATAAGAAAAATATCTAGTGATATAAAAAAGCATTATTAAAATATAATCTGAAAGAGCTCCAAAATAAGGAAAACATGTAAAATTAAAATTAAACAAAAATAATTCATCCGATAGTCTCATTTCTCAATTGACACTGGATGTTAACATAATATACATATATATAAATTTACTGCAAACAATTAAAAACCCCATTATAAATCAGTAGAAAACTCTTAACATTGTACTATGCAAAATAATTTTTGCCTGAAATAGAAACTGAAAAAATTGTCTTGAAAATATACATACCTTTGAGAATTATTCTTGAAGTTACAATGTTTCACACTTAAAACCTGAATAAATGAATCTAATATTTTAAATGTATGATTTAGAGCAACAGACTTCCTCAACAATGTCACCATTTTTGTTTCACACACAAAAAAATCTCTGGTGAAGAGATTCGCCTTCACTACTTGCTTCGCCTTTCCCATCTAAGTGTAGGTATTTACATAACAGTCATATAATTCTCATGTACTTATATTTTGTTTAAACAAATTTTTTAAAAAACAAATATTTCTCAAACTTTAAATTGAACCTGTAATCGCACAATCATTTGTTGTAGAAAAAATTCAGGGAACTGGAATTATTTAAAATTTACAAATAATCCTTAAACTCATTTAGCTACTATAGCATCATCTCTTTTAATCCATTGTACTCTTGACCAGATTGGCTAACAGAAAAATGGTGACAAGTGCTCTTTTACTACCAACCTTACAAAGACACTAATGATCAATCAAAAAGTAATATCCACAGGTAGAGTGAATTGGCTACATCAAGAAAGAAATGATTTCACTAATTCTTCCCCCAATTGCCTTTTGAAGGGGAGATGATTATTACATGGTAACAACACAATGGTAGGATATTTAGTATTTGTATTCTCTCAATTTCATCATGTTTATGACTCAAAATAGTGGCAGTTCAGGATAATATCTTAGTTCTTCCAGGTTTCCCTTTGAATATAAAAATCATACTTTTATTTTCCAAGGAAGCACTACAGTGGATTTTGAATGACCAGTTGTGAACTTTTGATGTGGTAAACAGAGAGGAGGACACCTGACATTTTTAATGCCCCCTCTGCTCCCCACCCCAACCCTGCTTTTCACAGTGTTGATTGGGTGGTGGCTGGGAGTTTCCAGAGGGCTGTGTGAAACCATCAGTGAGAGTAGCGTCTACATGACCGGTTCAATATCACCTCCAAAAATACAAGACTGGAAGTGATAGATTGGCTGCAAAGAGGGTAAAGTGTAAAAACCAAATCATCAAGACTGTTATTTTGGACAATCTGTTACACTTTTTGAAAATAACGGTGAAATAAAGTGGAATAAAGTTTAAAAATGTATATGTTGTTTACAAAGATGTAAAAGGAAAAATACTCAGAAATGCCTAACAATAAAGATATGAACCAAGAAAAGGCGGACATATGCTAAAACAAACACAATGGAATTTAAAGCCAAAAGCATTGAAAGAGACCAAGCAGATTATTTCCTACTGATTAAAGTTTCAATGCAAGTAGAGGATATAACAATTTTAAGCATGTTTCAATACAGCCTGGAAATAAACAAATCTACAAAACTATTAAGAAACATCTCTCAGGAATAGACAGACTAAAAATAGGTAAAACACGATGTATCTGAAAAACAAAGATAACAGGTTTGGAGAAATTTGTACCCCAAATAAAAACGCTGGATTCTTTTAACAGGACAATATATAGACACTTTTGACTACTCTGATCAAGAAAAAAAGCAGAAAAAAACAAGTCAAGTGAGAAAGGGAAACATAGCTAAAGGCATGGAACAGAATTTACAACATAAGATTGCATTCAAATCTATCGATAAATTTTTTAAAATACTAGGTGATATAGGTGATTTTTCAGGAAAATGTAAATTGTGAAAATTGGTCAAAAGGGACATAACACCTAAATACACCAAAACCTAGTGAAAGGATTGACAAATCATTTCACAAAAGACTGACTTGACAATATTGTAGGAATAGATAATCTTAATATGTATAAACTATTCCAGAGTACAGAAAAGAATGCAATTTCCCTAATTCCTTATTTGAGAATAGCATAACTCTCAGACTAAAACTGAGCAAGAATCGGGAAAAAATCAAAAGTATAAGTGAATCATTTATAATACAAAATTCCTAAGTAAAATAGCAGCCAATCAAACACATCAGTTCACTGAAAGAAGAATATTTTGAGCAAATAGGGTTTATTCCAGTAATGTGAGTATGATTCAATATTAGGTAACCTAATGGTATTAATGAATTAGTAGGTAATCAGTCATCTCTTAGAGATGAAGGAATGGACACCCCCTACAAAAGCTTCAAACACACACACAGAAGCAAAGTATGCTACGACATATATTAAGTACTAGAAGCATATAGAAAATGTTATATATACTAGTGAAATATACAAAGCCTTCCTACAGTATTCAGAAACAATGAAATAACGCTTTACGATCATCACTTCTACTAACTGTACAGAAAGAAAAAAACCTAGGTGTGAATCTTGGAAAGAGGGGAACAAACTATCATTGTTTTCAGGTATGCTTATTTGTCAAAGAGATCCAGGAGAATCAACAACAAACAAATGATCACAACTAATCCAAGAATAAAATAAGGCAGTTCGAAACAGGATAAAAGTGGAAAAATTGCCAATACAGCAGTAAAACAAAAACAATGTGTGAACATTAGCAGCAGAAATGATGACATGAGTGTAATAAATGCCTAATAGATGAGATGTGGAATGAAACTTCATCCAAATGCACAAAAGATCTGAAAAGATGAGACGTCTTAGTATTGGATGAGAAGTCTAAGTATCTCAGACAAATCTATTACCTCTTCACAACTGAGTAAAATTTGTTATGAAACTTGACAAAATGCTTCTAAAACTGATCCACAGGAGAAAATGCGGAAAAATAATGTAGGAAATTCTGACTGATAACAATGTGGGGGGTGGCTTGTCAGAACTGCGGTTCAAGCATGATAGTCCAGTATTGTGTAGGTATAAAATGAAAAAATGGAACAGAATAAAAGACCCAGAAACAAGCATACGCACACCTGGGAATTGTGTATATGATAAAGGGTGCATTTCTAATTATTGGGTTAAAGTCGGACTTTCTAAGAAGTGGCATTTGGAAAATAATGCATCTAACTTTTTTTTACAAAAATTCTTAGTATTCCAATGCATATGAAAAAATTTCTTGGTTAATTGAAGAGTTAAATTCAAAACAACAGAAGAGTACAAAAGTATAGGATAATACTTTTGTAATTTGGAGGTGAGAAGACCTAAAAATCCATCATTGAAAATACTGACAGTATAAAACCATCTAAAAATAAAAATTTCAGTAAGACAAACACCATAGAGAAAGTTACAGGATTAGCAACAGACCAGGGAAAAAATGTATATGAAGAGCATGTACTAATTAATTGACAAAAGGCAAATAACTCAATCAGGAAATGAAAAAAAGACAACTGGAAGAATTTGAAATGATTAATTAACCTCTTTAGTAATCAGGCAAGTTCTAATTGACATTAAGTATCTTTTGTTGTCCATCATATTGGGTAATGTCCAAGATGGTTAAGGGTGAGGGGAATAGAATTTTGTATACAGTGTGGGTGGGAGTGTGATTTGGTCTAATCTTTAATTTGGGCTGTTGGCAATGTCTTACTGAAATTTAAAATGCACATACCTTTATCATGGGAAACAACCCATTTCACACTGCTTCCGGGAATCTGTAAAGAGGTTTTTAATTTTCAGAGTTACAGAAGAGCCCCAAATCACCAGGAAGGGCATAGGAAAAGAATGGGGCTCAGAAACCACGTTTCGTAAATATAGTTTTCACGTTATTATTATTACATGACATGGTTACAGATCATTTACAGAGTTCTTGAAACCAGTAGTGTGGCTGGGCTCAAAGGCGAAATTGCAAATCCAAAAGAATAAGGCTTTCATTTGATTGTCTTACATTTTGTGGTTACTATTTTGAGTTGCATAAACTCTTTTGCCAAAGGAGGAAATTGTTGGCTTTTAGAAAGCCTCCTATTCTTTTAGCTAAAAGGCACTTTAAAATCAAGTTAAAACATTTATAATTTTAGTGAAAATTAATTAACTTCTCTCCACACTCTTTAAACCAGCAATTCCATCTCCAAGCATCTAATCTCAAAAATATTCTCATGCAAAGAGCCATGTACAGGTATATTTACCCTGGCAACTTTTTTTTATTAGTGAAAAAACTGAAAACAATTAACGAATTAGCATATGAATTAAATGAATGAGTATATTCAAATTATGGAATACTATCTAGTAGCTAAAAAAATGAGGTAGTTTACATATATATATTACTGCGGAAAAATTTCTAAGACACACTCAGTGAAAAAGGTAAGTTACAAAATAATACATAATGTATAACCCCATTTTCATGAACACAAGACAAAATAAAATTCTTATGCAAATATGCATAAATATTTTTTGGAAAAAGAATAAAAATTACACATCAAATCGTAAATAGAAGTTCCTTTGCAAACCAGGGAGGCTGTGGAAAATATTAATGCTTACGTTTACTGATTGTGTATATATAAAATATTATTAATGCTTAAAGTTTCTATATAAACTAGATATGTGATGGTGTATCACCTATAAAAAATAATTCAGATAGTGTTTATCTAAATTTTAAAATTTAAAATCTTGCAATGCTTGAATTTAACCAGATAGTCTCATTTTCATTTGGTTATACAACAATACTGAGGCACAGTTTAAGAATCAATTTTTGAAAAGACCATTCCAATTAGCAAATTTAGTGAGTTTCATTATGGAAATTCCCAGAGGCAACCTCTGACATTTAATGATTAGAAAAGTAACAAGACTGTATTTCCTATAGAGTGAATCAGAAGACAAGCAAATTTCACTATCTAATAAAAAATAACCTTTATGTTAAGCGAAAAGCCTGGAGTTCATTAGAGGCGGTCTATCGTATAGATGTTTTTCAAAGTAAACTGTGATTATGATTACGAAGCAAATAGAAAAATAAAGTGACAATGCCTTTGAGTCTCATAAAATTCACTTATGAATCACAGACACAGAAAGAATTTCACAAAATTTAGAAAGATCATTTTCCGTCTTCATCATGTGCGTCTATCAAACTATAGCAAATGGTCAAGTCAGTGAACAAGTCAGTCAAATCTAAAGGGGTTGTACTAAGTGGACAAAACAATGGCTTCAATGAATTCTCTGAGGATTCAAAATGTTCCAGGTCCTATCCTGTAATTTTACTGAGGTTGTCCCTGTGCTGGCATGTGAAGAGTCAGCATAACCGTTAGGTTGAGCAGAAACAAATGAAAACGCATGTTATTTTAAGAATTCCGCCAAAGTTCACTGAAGTTAAAGAATGTTATTTTTATGTCACCACAGCATGGTCTATTCTTGTGGCACTTGATGTTTGTCTTCTGTGGTGGCAGGAAGATCCACACTGAGGTTCTCTGTTGCTCAATGCACGCACACAGCTGTCCTGCTAAGGGTTTCAATGTTGAATAGTGCAAGAACAAATGCAAGTGTATGCACCGTCATTCTCAATGCAACTCCAGAACTTGGATTTCTGCAACATTTAAAGCAGCCCAGGGAGAAAAGAAGAAGTTCAAACCAGTCACCAGATCCAAAATTAGCATTTTATTCAGAACGCTGGGGTCAGAGGTGTGTCATTTATATTCTGGTACACAATACAGAGGCAAAGCTGTTGTCAGAAGTCTCTCCAGTTTAAAAGCATTTTTTTTTCATTTTTTTTTTTTAAAAACACACTTAGTAGTGCCACCGGTGTCAGGCCACCCCTTTCTTTTCTTTCCTTTTTTTTTTTTTTTTTTGGTACAAATTATGAAAAAACATTTGTGCTAAGAACTTTTCTCCCTCCCCAAACAAAAAAAGAAAACAAAATATAAAAAAAAAAATTTAAAATTAAAAATTGAGTATTCTAACTACAGTTCAACAATTGAATCAAATGTCACTTTGTTTTGTAAATACTTTATCCATAACGAAAGATATAAACATGCAAAAAACCTGAATCCATAGTCCAAATAATACATACACATGTTTTGAAGTTTCTGTACTTCTCCATAGACTATGCCAATAAAACATTATGTACACATACCCATCTTTACAGTGAAGTGGAAAAAATACAGTAAATAAAAAAGCGTACATGGATTAAGACCAAAATGTGTCTAACATTCTAGTTTATGAAAAAATTCAATTTTGCTACAAATCGGTGATATGAAAACTCCCTTTATTTGCAACCAGCTGCGTAAGTTTTAAGATTTTAGTGAAAAAAAAAAAAATCTAAAGTCTAAAACTAGAAGTGATGTACATTTTTTCCCCAGCTCATGGTCTCATCCCCCAAGATAATAAAATCGCTCCATGAGTTCTTCTGTTTGTTTGCTCAATTCCGTGTTTCAATAAAAGTAAATGCAATGTAACAAAAGTGTGTCGAAGCATATCATGGTTTAACTTACTGCTCCCACCACAAAATATTTTGTCTTTTACTTATCGCTTCAGAAATCAGTACCATTAAAGCCTTAAACATAAAACTAATTCCAATCTGAAAAAGGTACAAAAAGGCACATAAAATCCCAGTGCTTCTGTACTGTAAAATTCAAGTGTAACTGAGAGCTCAGTGTTTGTTTGTTTTTTTCCCAAACAGTATTGGATCGCTGATATTCCCTCTGAGCCCAAATTGGTTTGCAGCCTATGCCAAAACCTCCAGCAAGCACTGTGCTAGTAGACTACAAAGTTAAAGCCTAGCTTCTGTATGCTTTTTGGGAATATCAGTTGAAATGTTTGGACTTGTCCGAAAACCAAGTTCACCCTGAAGTTCAGTCGTCTCCTCCACCGTACATGTCGGCGAGCTTCTTGAATCGTGGTCCCCAGTCGTTCAGATAGTCATAATCCTGCTCGCCGCCACTACTCGAGGAGTTAAGGGAGCTCAAGGACCCAGCGGTGGAGCCACTGCCTTCATAGTCAAAGACTAAGAGCGAGTCATAGGGCGGAGCTGTGGGGTCATTGTCAGCAGCTTTAAGGCCCTAAAGGTGGGCAGATGAAGAAAGAGAGAAAGAACGAAGAGAGTTAGGATTTGCAAAAACCACAAGCCGATCTAAGTGATTCCATGGGATCAAACGCTTGTTCGTGGATTTTCATTTGCAGACTGCAACATTTTGCATAAAAAAATGGTCAACAACTGAGGTTATCAACATGTTAGTTAGTAAGTGAGGCCCAAACTAACTTAAGCCTTTGCAAAGAAACAACCCTGAGGTTTCTGGTTCTGTGACTCCAAGATATACACTGGGAGGGGAGAGTATATGGGTGACAGGTGTGGGAATGGATGAGCAACTGCCTGAAGTTGAGAACAGACGACCTTAAATAACAGAATATACGGAATAAAACTGCTATTGCTTTTAAGATCCCATTTAAATACAAGCTAAATTGTGGTAGGGCAATGCTATAGAAATCCATCCATTCATTCAACAAACATTTATGGAACAACTGCTACAAGTGCCAGAAAGTCTGATAAGCATGTCCGTGTGATAGTCCGCTGGGCAAGATCATTTCTGAATGAGTAATTACAGGGGAAACTGGTTACATGAATTAGTACAGAAAGCTATAGCATCAATACATGGACCCTCACCTACTCAGAGTCAGGGTCAGGGAATTGTGATGATTAGGTCGAAAAGGAATTATAGGCCAGGCCAACACAGGGACATCCAAATGCTACCACCTGGTGTTTGCCAGGTGGTAGAGGTCAGTTTACATCTGGTATAATAGGTGCTACAACGACATGAAGCAAATGATAAAGAAATAACAAAACTCTAAGAAGCAAGTGTAAGTAAGTTATAATACTAAAAACAGTAAAAAATAACAAAATCAACAAGGTGCTGAAACTAAGTCAGGCTGTCATTAAGAGCGAGGAGTACAAGGAGGTGGAAATGTATTTGACTTGAAACTGGAAGGATATCAATAGAAGAAAGAAAACCAGGCAGATGTTATTACAATATAAGGAGTTACTCAGTCATTTATGTTCTTAACAGAATAGAAAATGGGAAATTAAAATGATAAATTGTGCGCAGGTGTTATTTTAAACACTAGGGTGACTTTTAGCTTGCACAGAACCAAGGAAAGCAATGAGGCGCTATCTGTAGAATGTACACGGGGAGAAAGCCTGTCAATCTAAAATAACTTGTGTGTCTGGTTATTTAAAAGAAAAAAATAAGGACAAAGGAAGTAATTATCATCTCTATTCCTGACTGGCAAAAAAAAAAAAAAAAAGATGCTTTTTAATGTACAATTCAAGTCTGCAGCTAATTCATAATTACGCTCTACAAAGATTTTAAGGATTTAATTAATACTCGGTTCTTTTGGCATCTTTAACTTTTTCCCAGTTACGTTTTAGTACTCCCAGATACACCAACATGAGTCTTCAAACAATCGTTCTCTTTTTACACAACTTGGCTTTTTGAATCCCACTGTGCTTCTTGTGGCATCACTTATCCAAGATGCATCACAGCCCATCCTACTATAGGGCGGTCCCTCCACCAATCCATGTAACTTACGAGCACATGTATGTGATTTTTTATGAGCACCTGTTTATTTTTTTCTTACATGTTTACAGAGGAGGGACAGGGAAAAAGAGCATGAAAATTAAGGTAACAGTCAATGGGAAAAGTGATTAAAACTCTGAGTTCACAATTGGGCTCAACGCAGTACTAGCTGTGCAACCTTGGCTAAGTTCTATCAGCTTCTGTGTCCACATCTGAAACGGTGATAATGGAGATAAGATTATGATACAGACCAAATGAGATAAAGGGTATTAAGGGTTCATCAAAGTATTTGGCATAGGTTAGAGCTGAATAAATAATAATTATATCACTATATATTTAACTTTCAGATTTTGAGAAAATTTTCCTGTTTTGGAATTTGTGGGAAAAAAAAAGCAAAGACGTTTTATTTTAAGCAACAAAATGGTGACTGTTTGACTTCAATAAAACATGAGAAAGTACACACATGTACATGTTTTCCATGGTCCAAGTATCTCTATTCAACACCCTGAACCATTTAACTGAGCACCACTTTTCCTCAGGTCAGGGTATATTATTCATAACCCAGAAAGACCTGTGTAGAATAAAATAAAGTGAGTCTTCAGCAAGCTATTTAATATAAGCCTATTTTTGATAAGATTTTCTTTATCATATTTTTAGGACAAGCTACAATGCTATTCTGCTGAGGGTGAGCACTGCAAACTACAATGTCTCAAAACTCCAAGTTCCCTTGTGTGGTAGACTGTGCTATGGTTTTCAGTGATTCACTGCTCTTTGCTCACAGATGGTCACACACACACACACACACACACACACACACACACAAACACACACACACACACACACACACACCTGTGGCTGAGGGTCTTTCTGGAGTCAGAGTTCATTTTTCCAACTCCTTGTTGGGCTCAGTGGCAGTACTGGCTTTGGCCAGTGAAATGTAAGAGGTAGTGAAGAGGAGGTTAAGAACGCTATCTAATGGGCTTCCACCAGTTCTCTTCTCCTTCCCCTTTCTGCTAAGAGAACGGTCTGAAATAAGGACGTGTGGATCCTGAAATAAAGACGTGGATCGGGAACAGAGCTGAGATGACCTACTTGGGCAAGAAATAATAAACCTTTGTTATTTTATCTCAGCAATACTTTGGAGTTGTTAGTTACTGTAGCATTAACTAGTAAAAGCTAAAGGATGCAGCCTCATTCTGTTTGACTGCATTTATTTATTCAATTCAAGACATTTGTGTTGCGTGTCAACTACTGCAATGTATTTGGCTTAGTGCTACCATTAAGTTAAGATCCAGTATCTGCCTTTGTGGAGTTTACACTCACAATATTAGCATGTGCCTCTCTTCCCTATAAAGTCTAGCAACCGCAGATTTAAGCAACAGGTGAGTCCTCTAGTTCAGCACTGTCTAACTTGGGTCCACACAAAATCTGGATCCACAAAACAGAGACCTATGGGAAAGCCAAGAAAAATCAGGGCTATTCCTAAAGGAGAATGAATGGGCCACTAAAAATAAATACTCAATTTTTATGATAACCTTCAGTAAAAACACGTTATATACCGAAAACAGAGACAATGGCCAAGGACACTTTGTTCAGGTCATCTGCTTGATCACAATTCTTCTTTTTTTTTTTGCACGGGCAGGCACCGGGAAACGAACTTGGGTCTCCAGCGTGGCAGATGAGAACTCTGCCTGCTAAGCCACCGTGGCCCGCCCTTGATCACAATTCATTTTTAAATGAAAACACAGCAGAGCCCTGGTCCTGACCAATCTTAACCAGGTCAGCTTCAAACAGGAAATATGGAAAGGTTAAGACTAAAATTAGCTCTGGAGAGTCAATGGCAGGCTCTGAACTGTGTCTGGACTCAGTGGAGAGGAGAGTGATGGCCTGTGCTTACTGTCATCTGAGAATAAATAGGAAAAACTGTCTGGTCTTCACTGTTGCGTTAAAGGATCCGAGACTCTTCATCAAATGTTTAAGCCACCCAGTCAATTCCTTAAAAGAAATATAACAAGAGGATCTGTTCCTATACCTATTATTGAGGTTCTCAAAAATACTTTTCCTTTCCTTTCAACTGTTTTTTTTTAGCTCCTGCCTTGGCTTTCTGATCAGTCTGGCAGTTTTTGAATATATCTGTTGTCTTTACTCCTTTTTAAAAAGAAGTTAAGGCCGTAGAAGCCATTAGTGAGAGCTCGGTGCCATGCTCACCATCCCACCACTGAACTTTTCAAGAATTGTTAGGAAAGTCACCTTTCTAAGTGCACAGTAAAGTACTTTAGGTCCCTCCTACTTGGATAGCATTGATTTTTATCTGAGAACAAAATGCAGCTCCTCTAGATGAGGTATTATATAAATTGTTGGCAATATTTTGTTAATTCTGAAAACATCACAGTCAAGTCCTGGGATATGGACAGTGCTCGTGCATTCGCCCAGAGGGTGAATGGGCAGGAACCCAGGGGGCAGTGTCACCTTCCCATCTTCCCTTATGGGATTCTTTCTTTCCTTAGGAAGAACACCATTCCCATGGTGTCCGTTTTGCTATTAAACACACAGACCATATCCCTGATCCCTCACCACCTAAGTCACAATATAGGAAAATGTGCTCTTGTTTCACCATTCCTGAAGAGGCACATCTTGACCTCTGGATAAGTCTGAACTATTTTCTACAGTTTGAGTCTTCTCGGCTAAGTGAAAGATCTGTGGGTCTGGTTCAATTCTCGCTGAGCTAATATTTATAGACTTTGGATCTTATGGTTTAAGGGTGGAGACATGCTTTTATAGAGTCTATAAAAACCCATGTTCTTCATGGAGCGGACAGAGAAGGGATATAAGAGGAAAGAGTCCCACTGGCTCCTTTGAATCCAGTGCTTTCTACCAGCTCGGGGCCACTGCTTTCACCCGGGCCCTCTTTGCATCCTGCCGTGGCCTCAGCGAACGCCTCTCTAGCTGTTATTCCTGGACCCAGTATTGCTGCTGCTTTTTTCCCTACAAGCTGCTGATGGTTTCTTTCTCAAATATTCAAAGTTCCTCCCCCAGATAAAATCCTCTGATTGTTCTTCATCATCTATAGTAACATTTTCCAATTTAGGGAAGATGTCCCCTGGTGGTATGCAAGATGATTTTTAATTAGTGCAAAAGGCATTTCAAAACAATTCCTTTAAAAAATTAAGTTAAAATTGTTTAAAATCTCAAGGAAATAATAGGAGAGGTGTGCAGACAAAAAAAAAAAAGTTACTCAAATGCCTGACATTTGGCTAATCTACAGGATAAAGTCAAAACTCCTGAAAAGAGTTGGTGAATATAGCCTGATATACATTTTCTATCTCAGCTCTTCTCAGCCCCAGCAACTATAGCTGGATTATTCACCATTCCCCCAAATATCATGCTTCTGTGTGCCCCTGTGTTACTTGTACATGAATTACCTTCTGGCTAAAATGTGATTCCCTTTGTTGGAAATGGCTCCCTCCTGTTTTCATCTGATTATTGGCCATTCATCCTTCCATCCATCCTTTGGAGCACATTACATACACTTCCGATGAATGAGATTTTTCATGACCGGAAGTCATTCCTGTCTTCTGTGGTCCCTTCAGATCTGTCCTATAGTTTTATTATGTTCATGTCACCCCAGACTGCTGGATCCCTCTCTGCAGAGGCTGTTTGGTGTTCATGTAATATCCTAACGTCCAGCACAGTGCCTGGTATACAGTTGGTATCACATACTTGCTACATGATGGATGCTTTTGTAGATTCTAGATGGTAACTCTGTACTACTGCCCTGGATTTAATCCCCCCTCCTTCCAGTACCCTGTTCACATTTATATCTATTACTTTCAGAGAAAGCTAGGATCTAGGCTTAAAATGTTTATGGAAAAAATTATACCATGTTTACAGTGAAAATTCATGGCTGATTCACAGAATGCGCGGATGTCCATTTATTACAGTGGAATTCTGTAGCTGATCAAGCCTAAAATTACCACTCTCCTTTCTGGAAATTTCATTTCACTTAAAGCAGGTTTCTCGGAAGAAGAGGATTTTAGATGTTTTACTCACAATTACAAAAAAGTGGGCAATATTTTAATTCTGAGAGATAACTGACTTCTAATAATAATTAGCATGCTACTGAAAATGAAGAGATTTTATTGCGTGCCAGGCACTATATCAAACATTTACATGGATTACTCCATTCAATCTTCATTGTAAGCTTAAAAGGAGGTTCTATTATCATCCTTATTTTACAAATAAGAAAACTGGAAATCCAAGAGGCCACAGAGCTATTAGGTGGGGCTGCTGGATTTGAACACAAACATGTGCTCAACTCCTGTGAGAGTGGATAGAGATTAAAAGGACACATTAAATTTAATTAGTAGGAGAAAAAGACAAACGTCTTAAAAGTAGTAGTTTCAAGCAAGCTGCTCTGAAAAACCTTCCATAAAAGTTTTAAAATCATATTGACAAAAAGTTGGTCTGTTAACATAAGTATGTGCACTTGGTTTTGTATTTGTAAGATAAAGAAATACATAGGGTTAGCAAAATTATTGGAGGTATGTTAATATCTACTGTTGGGTTGAGATGAAATGAATTTGTTTCACCTTTTCACCCTCTGAAGGTCATGTTTAAATACCTCAAAATAGAATGAAATTCTTCAGCTGAAACTGCGAAATGTGTGACTTGTTTTATTCTACCTACCGGGCTGGAAATAAGTTACCATTTTTAAGATTCAAGGCAACATTTCATTCACTATTTAAATAAACAAACTAGAAAATGTTCTCATGAGCTTACCTATTCCTTACATCTATAAAAACACTTCAATTACAATCACCACTATATTATTCTTCCTTTGGAACATTCGGTACTCTGCTAAATCAAATAAGATTTGGAGATAAATAAATCTGTGTGCATTTTAAGTGTACTTATAAAATGTGCTTGTGGTCTTTTTTGGTGCCTTCAATGGTCTTAATACTTTATGTGTCTTTATTTTCTTCTGTCTAATTATATAAAGATATTGAACAAATCTTAATAGGTGTCTTATTGGAAGAAGAAGCTATGTGGTGCTTTTGAAAGTTAGGAATGGCTTAGGTCTTTTGAAAATTTTCACCTCCCTGAAGAACTGAAGCCCTAACTTTTCCTCCCGTGAATGTTTTTCCCGTGACACCTTCACTTTTCTTCCTGTCTCCAACTGTAGGGCATTCCTTGATACAGACTCTTGGTCCACCTTCTTCTCTGTGTTTCTTTACCTTGCAATTGCACTCAATTTCTTGGATATAGTTATCACCTTTTTTGCAAATGGTGCTGAAATCTGATTCTTTCACCCATTCATCTACTTACCAAACCAATGCGCCCCACACTTTGGCTCCAGGTATATGTGCCTCTTCCCCCAACCATACGGCTTGGGGCGGAAAGCAGGGGGTGGGTAGAAGGCAGCCCTGGTACAGCTGTTATGAAAGGAGGTGAGTTCTTGCTATGATGGGTCCCCCTGGGTGGTGCCTAACCCATACTCTGTATTTCCCCCCACATGTGGGTCTGCAAAGACTTCCTAAAGCTCACATCTACAAAAGAGGGGAGGACATTCCAGGTGAAAAGAATCCCATGTCCACAGGCCTGGTATGGACTTACCAGCTAAGACTTCAAACTACAAGGGGAGGCCCCTAACGCTGCTCTGCAGGATGCAAGCTGGGGGTGGGGTGTGTGTGTGAGATAAAACTGAATGTCAGGTAAGCACCAGGCCACAACAGGCCTCCTGTGCCTAAGCAAGGCAACTTCAGACTTGGGGATGTTTGCATTTTACAAACTGTACAGGTAACAAAATAGGAACACACACAAAGTGAATTTATGTCTAATTTGTTGCTGGCAAGGTTATCTAACATGCAGTAGACATTCAATAGATATTTGCTGAATGAGTGATCCTAAACCAAGCTCAAGATGGTTTCAAAATGAGCCATTTTTAACATATGCAGACAGTCCTCAAATTACGAATCAATTATAGTCTAGAAGTTAATTTGCAAGTCAGTTGTTCGGAACCAAGCTTTTCATATAAGTAATTATACACACTCGTTTTGGTCTCAAGCCACTATTTAGACTGTGTACCTGAGCACTGTGGGGGGAAAAGAAATTCCAAATGGAAATTCCTCCTGTGACTTCTTGTGCTGCGGCATTAGAAGGACTGGGTAACTGAATTTTATTAACTCTATGCTCTATCTACTGAAGAAAGTATAGTCACTGCAAAAAAAAAATCAGCAAGCACATTTACAGAAGCAAACACACACACACAGAGCACACCTGAAAACAAACTCAGAACAGCCAGGATCTTTGTTTTCTGATGTAATCAGCACGACAGAACAAGGGCTCCTGGCTTGGGTGCCTCTGAATCCCAAGCAAATGCAAATTGGGTGGCTCCTGTAGTACATGCCCTACACACCTGCCACAGTGCTTGGGCTCCTTAAAACAACAAGACTTTAGAGGGAGGCAACATAGATGTTTAAGGGACAAAGATGAACAGAAAACCATTCGTGTCTTCCTGGAGAGAACTGACATGCTTCAAGCGGGAGAAACAAGTACTGACAGTTACAAATGCTATGGCAGAACCATCATCTCGCTAACCCCTTCCAGAGGTATCCAGTGGGGCTTCAAAGACAAGGGGGGTTGAGCTGAATTCTGAAGGCCAAGTCAGAGTCGTCCAGGTGGTCAAGAAGCTTAGGGCCCCGGAGAAGTCAGGGTATGTTCAGAAGTGTGATGGCTTGGAGGCACCAGACACAGCTCAGTGAGGCAACAGTACAGGAAGGGAATGCGGTGGTGGTGGTGGTGGTGGGGGGCAGAAATCTGATTGTCAAGGGCCTTACAAATGATGTTTAGGAGTCTGAACCTTTTCAATGAGAAAATATGGAATCCCACAGAATTCTGGCACTTTAGCAGTAGGCAGAAACAGTCAGTAGGTATTCAGTGAATTACACTGAAACCAGAATTCCTCGCCAAAAAGAAAAATGCCAATGACGACATCTATGCTCAAAAGATTCACTATGTCTTGAACCCTGACAATCGTAGGACTATCTAAATAACCTCTCATAATGACAAAAGCTAAATGAGAAATAAAATCATCAGGTACTTTTATTCTAAAAGATCTAGCCACATTCATATATACATACATACATACATACATATATATTTATATATATATACACACACACATATATAATTTTTGCAAATTCCCTTAACCAGACTTATAAGAACTGCAAAAGAAGTGGTATATTTTTGCAGATAAAGGAGCAACTAGCATTCACATGTTTCCTGGCTTCCATCTGTTTTTAAAAATATTTCTACTACAAATTAAACTATTACCTATTTTACCAGAAGTGAATATACAAAGCAGCATATATTTTAGGAATGGACTATAATGGATGGCTGCAGAGAGAGAAATATTCCAACTGTGCTTCAAAACTTTTTCTGCAAGTGGTAAGTGCATCTAAAAACCTAAGGTAGATAATGTATCATATTATATTACTATTTCAAGGAAGACCAGGAACTAAGAGGCTTATCAGCACAACGAATGCCTACAGTCTATATGGAACAGATACATTTCACTTAGAAATGCAATGGGACCAATCCTGAGTTTGCAGATACTGAGTGGGAGGATATGGCCAGAGAACACAAGTCCTGACGTATACTCATGAAGACAGTATGTATCACTCTCTTAAACATGTCATAAAAATTTTTAAGTACAATTACAGTAGAGTTACAGACATTATCAAAAGAAACAGCATAAATCATTTAACGTCAAAACTTGAGTATTAAGTATAGCAGAACTCTTGGTCAGTAATGAAATAAAAGAATGCCATTATAATTTTGACAGTGAAAATCATATCTGTTATATTCAACAGAGAATTAGCTTCCTCTTCCAGAGGCTCTTAAAACTCCTCAACTCGACAAGTATTTAAATCACTTACATAATATTTAATTTAGCTGCTCTTCCAACTAATCTCATTTGATGGAACTCCCTAGTCACTTGGGAGGCACTGAATTCTCATCATTTGTGGGATTCAGAGGGTAGGGTGTGAGGAAAATCAAAGTGAGCTATTATTACATTTATCAGTGCTAATATATGAAATCAGAATAGACTCATTTTGTTAGTCTATTTATTACTTGCAGTCTAAGAAAACATCCTTGTTGGAGATAGTGTGACTAATACTGGTAATATATGATGAACGTAATTTCACCCATACAGAATATTAACTGATAGATCTCTTTTGGGTTGATTAAAAGCAATTAAATTTGCTCTCTCTCAGTCGCTAAAGCTACATTTACTTCTGCACAAAGATAAACTTAAGAAAACGAAGTGCATTTTAATGAAATACACAACCACATTCCAGCCACTTGGGCCTGCAGAGGCCCACAACGACAAGCCTTGCAGAGAAATCAAGTCCCTCCTTTTACCTCATTAATGAAGTCCCCAATATCCCCAGGGTGGGGGGCTGCAGATCGGACTGGGTACTGGGGTTCTGCATGGATGGGTCTCTCATCCAATCGTCGGATTCCGACTGGTTTAATGGCATCGGGCTCCACAGTATCAGGCTGCTGGAGCTGGCTTAAGTCATAGTCCTGCAAAAGACAAAAGGAAGAAAGCATGACCGCTAGAGTTTGGAGGAGAGTGCCAATGGGAACAAAGATGGAAAATGACAAAGCTTTTTAATTGTGAAAAATAACACAGACACAAAAAAGCCAGAAAGTTCAAAGCACATCACAATGAATTATTTATAAGCAGATTATAGAGGTATGGGCTACAGTTCCAAAATTTTAGGTTTTTCCTTCTAGCTGCTCCAAGACACTGGAGACTAAAAGAAATACTAATAAATGATTCAGCAGTCATACACATTTGTTAAATCCTATCTTCTCTGTTATAACTTCACTTTCTCTTTTGATCGTTCTCCAAATTTTCAGGGATATTTGGGCTATGCCCATGCTAACTTTTTCAACCTTTGATTTTAAACATGCAACCAAATGCATAGAAATGAGTGAAATTTAACATAATGGAAAAGTTGCCAATGCAATTTTTTCATGTTATGATTAAATATTTCTTTCACACAGTTCTTTCTTCTGCATTTTTCACTGCTACAGTCTGTGCTCCATCTGCTTTACAATGTTCTCATCATTTTCCAATGGAAAACAGTGGCAAGATGAGGTCCCGCTACAAAATGACTAAAACCTGATGATAAAATATAGTTGTTCGTTAGGAGTCAAGATACTAACCTAACATCTTTAATATTTAAAAAATGTTTTTTGATGCAGCTGCCTTTTCCCTAAGGGAAGGCATTAGTGTATCAGGACAATTGGTTTCAAAGCCCTCCTTCATTCTTCCTTCCGTTCTACGGACAAGAGAGAGTCAGAAAACTATGGCCTGTGGACCAAGTCTGTTTTCTCTGGGAATGGCTTTTTCCATTTTTAAAGGGCTTTTAAACAAATAAAAAAATCAAGAATAATATATGACAGAGACTCTATATGGTCTGATATGTCTAAAGTCTTCACTATGTGGCCCTTTACAGCAATTTCTTGCCAACCCCTGGACCTGACATGCTAGGTCAGTGAGTCAGGATTCTCCTCCGAGGCAGCCTTGCGGAATGCCTTGGAAGAATAGCCTGTTCACTTTAAAAAATGTGTAACTTGTGAAAAAGACAAAAGGTGCTGTGAGCACAGGTTGGACCCTCAGAACTATTTTCAGCTTTCACATCAGCCAGTTGGACTGGAATGTCTAAAGAAACAGACTGCAATTTTGAACTGCATCACAATTTTAGGTTTGAGCAAATACTATGTAGTTTTCAAGCCTCGAAATACTGGTGACACAGAATGTCACATCCCCAGTTTAACCAAAATTCTTCAATTTAACATTGACATTTACAGAAAGTACAGATTTTGTGGTACTCTTCTTAGTCCAGACTTTGGATTTCTGTCCAAAACCAGTCTAAAACCACTTACAAGAATTCTGTAGTGCTTTTGATTTATTGAACTCTTGGGTACTGACTGTGTTCCGGCAATGTTCTGTGTTTTACGTATGTTTGTTCATTTAATTCTGTGACATTGTTTTATTATTCCCATTTCAGAGATGAGGAAAATGAGTCTTAAATAACCTGTGTAACTCTTTCACTGTTTCCAGATGCTGTAAGGGACAGAAACAGACTCAATGATCTATTTGACTCTAAAGCATGGCTCTTTTCCCAGGCATACAGAGAGCATTCAACTCTGTGTTAGGAGATAGATTTAGAGAGTAGCAAACTAGACCAATGGGTGCCAAGGGATAAGAACATGAAAGACAAAGAAACAAAGGAGTCAGAGGGGGAATGGGCACTAGCATTCACACCCAGGCACTTTGCCAGGCTCGCAACAAATGTTTTCTCGCTCATACTTTCAGACAAACCAGCGAGGAAATGTTTTATCATCATCTTTACAGATGAAAAAAAAAAAAAAGATTCAGAGAGACTGAGTATCCTGCCCAAAGCCACACAGCTAGTATGTGATTAAGATGAGAATCAAAGCCAGTTTTGACGTTTTGACTTCAAATGTTTGATCTAACACTTGACTATAATGGTTGAGTCTCTCTGATCTGGACAACACTTCCCCAAACGACCCCTTACCTAGAGACTTACCTAACCTCATAAATGAAGAACAACTTTCAAAGGTCCTCATTGCAGCAGTGTATACAGTGTGCACTGGGAGGTAAGTGCACAAACCATAGGACAAGCCCGGGTGTGACATAAACCTCGTATTATATCAAAAGGTATAAAATGCTCAGAAGTGGGAAATGGCTCAGAGGCGGGAAGCTTGAACAAAAACATGGGCTGGGGGAAAAGGATCACCTTGGGAGAAACCATAGCACGAGCAAAGGCTCATGTTATTTTCTCTGATCCAGAAGTGAATACTGTAAATCATTCATACAAGTCTGAATGAGCATTTAAATTTTAGAGAATTTATAATTATGGGTTATTTATACAATATCTTAAACCAAAAGCATAAAATTATGTAACAGATGTGAAAGGCTTTGAAATGCTAAAATACTATACAAAATCGAAAGAGAATAGTGAATGCTTAGTGTGCCGATTTGAAAAGGTTTATGTACCCTAGAAAAACCATGTTTTAGTCCTAATCAACCTTATGGGAACAGTGGTTTCTTCTAATCCCTATTCAGCACAATAAATTGGAAACTTGATTAGGTGGAGATGCGTCTCCACCCATTCTAGATGGTCTTGGTTAGTTTACTGGAATCCTTTAAAAGAAGAAGCATTTTTGAAAAAGCTTCAAAATGTGCAGAAGCACAAAGCAGAGAGTCCACCAGCAAGCGGCTTCTGGAGATGAAGAAGGAAAACATCTCCCAGGGAGCTGGAGAGGAAGCTACCAGATGACACTGTGTTCACCATGTGCCTTTTCAGATGAGAGAGAAACCCTGCACTTCACTGGCCACCTTCTTTTTTTTTTTTTTAATTAATTAAAAAAAATTAACTAACAAAACATTTATTCACCGGCCTTCTTGAATCAAGGTATCTTTTCCTGGATGCCTCAGATTGGACCTTTCTATAGACTTACTTTAATTGGGACATTTCCATGGCCTAAAAACTGTCAAATTGTAACTTATTACTTTCCCCTTTTTAAAGGCCATTCCTTTTCTGGTATATTGCTTTCCGGCAGCTAGCAAACTAGAACACTTAGACACTAACAGCATATTTTTCCAGGGCATGTTTAATTGCCTAAGTGCCAAGCCTAACACAGTTATATAAACCAGGGTAGGTGTGCATTCTAACAATTATTGAAGCTTTTCATAGAAAGGGAAAAAAAATAGATTCCAAGTATGCTCATGACAGTCAGTTAACATTTCCACTGTCAGGATGAAAATGCTTTACAAGAAGCCTGAATTGTATGAAAATAGGTTATTGAATCTTATATTTAAGGACTCTCTTACTAGGTAAGATACTCCTTGATTGGCACTGATAGATTTCATGATAGTTCAGGGTGACAATTTGTACGAATGTGCAATAAAATCTTTGGTATAACTAAAGACAGAAGAGTTATGTGGGGTTTATTCATGCTTTTCCTTATCTGGAAAGAACCTTGCGATGGCTAAGTTCATGTGTCAACTTGGCCAGGTGATGGTGTCCAATTGTCTGGTCAAGGAAGTACTGGCTTGGTTGTTACTGGGAGGACATTCAGTGGACTTAAATCATCAGTAAGGTGATTACATCTATGACTGATTACATCTACAATCAACTGAGGAGACAGACCTCAACAATGAGAGAAGGCTTTAATCATCCAATCAGTTGAAGGCTCTAGACAGTGTTGATTTCAGTAGTCAGAATAGAGAATTTCCATCTCTACTTCAGCCAGCAAGCCTCTCCTGGGGAATCCACTGAAAACTTTCATCAGAGTGCCCAGTTTGCAACCTGCCCTACAGAATTAGTCTTGTGCATCCCCACAGCTGTGGAGGAAAATATTTATAAAATCTCATAATATTTACAGATATCTCCTGTTGGTTCTGTTTTCCTAGAGACCTCTGACTAATACAAACCTCTTTACCCTGATTTCTTACATCCAAAGGCTGTAAACACAAATGCATTAAGCTGTCAACCTTTGGACAAAGGGGTATTCACAAGAAAATGCTATTTGTTGGTTCTGTTTTCTTAGAGACCCCTGACTAATACAAACCTCATCACCCTGATTTCTTACATCCAAAGGCTGGAAACACAAATGCATTACGCTGCCAACCTTCAGACAGGGGTAGACATGAGAAAATGGTATGATCTGGCAAAACAGAACTTCCATTCTCACATCATAATGTGCTGCAGGCAGTAGCAACTATTTCCTCTGGACAAGAACACTGTCTCTACCTGACCCCAACTTGCTTCGCCTATAAATATATGCACAGTGCTTAAATAACAGCATACTAATTTATAGATATTTTTCTTTCTTTTGATATCCTTTTTTTAAGAACCAGAGTAGGAAACCTTCTTTGATCCTGCTCAGTGCTTTCTACTATCAGTTTATCAAGCCTATAGCAAGTGTGCATTAAAAAAAGTATCAAATATAATCTCAGCTAGGGTATTCATGTCCGAAAGAGCAGCCAGGAAAGTGGCTTGGATCACACACCAGCGCAGTAATTCACAACGGGGAGTGAGGGAAGACCCAGAACTGGGAAGACCCAGTGACCTCAGACCTGTTGCTGAGGACCACCGCCCTGGCGAGTCCCCATACCAATGGACATGTGTCATTTCCCTGTTACAATGCTACCTAAAATGAGGCAGGGATTGCTGATTTATAAGACGCTAGAAACTGGGTCAAAAAAACAGCTTAGCATTTTTCTGTGATAGTTTCCCCTGGTTGAAAATATGGATCTACAAGTCCAAATCTGGTGGAAGGGGGCAGATGGAATTTCCTAGGGTCACAGGGCTGGGCTTCTCTGCTGACGTCCATCCCGGCCATCTGGCACAGGTCCTGACCTGAGGGTCCCATTTCAGGTCTGTTGTTAAGTGGTGGCTCTAAGTGAACCGCCTAAATTATATAACTTCAAAATCTCATGAAGTTCTACTCTAACACATAAATTACAACATGTAGGATGAAAATATATAGAAAATTACAGAGTGAAGACATATCCTCAAGGTCATTGGGTTCATGGCCTTACATCTGAAGATTATAAAGAAACAATTCAAGAGGGAATCCGTATTTGGCTTCTAAGACTCTCTAGAGAAAAAAGTGGAGCTGAAAATTCTCTTATGATTGTCAACCTTTACAGTGTTAACTCCCCAAAGAAATTTAGTTTCCAAATGAAGTCCGGGGAAATCTTGTTTTAACTGTCTAGAATGTGCATAACTTGGCAACTACCATTAGGAGTAGGTACAAAATTAGGGGTTTTAGAAGATTAACAATGTGTGAATATTAAAGTTTTTTTTTGTCTATGATTTTAAGGGTGATACAATTCCGGGAGAGGTTCAGAAGTTACCCCGGCAGTAAAAATTCTGCTTCTGGTTTTCTTAATCTAATTCCATTGATTTGCAATGATTTATGATTGGTTCAGAAAATGATACCACAAATCTACCTTAGGGCATTTGGTTATATTTAAATAAAATAAAGTGCTCCATCAGTATAAATTGAAATTCTGGAATCCCAGGCCAGAAGTTTCAGAAAACCAAATTGCAAATAGAGTCCATAAAATTGTGCAATGAACTTATTCATGGATCAGAGAAATCCTTCCTCTACCACTCCACAAATATTTGAAGAGTACTTACGGGGTGCCAGATGTTGTTTTCGTATCTGAGGGTACAAAAGAAGGAAACCCACCCATATCAGGTGCCCACCACCTGTCAGGAATTCCATTAGGTGCTTTCCTATGTGGTAACTCATAAAATCCAAGCAAAAATCCTTCCAAATGGATATTATTGTTCTCACTCTATTAATTACTGCATTTAGTGCGATTAATGGTTTGTCCAAGGTCACAGACTCAGCAAATCAGTATCAAAGGACAAAGAGACAAAAAACAAAAACAAAAAAAACAAACACCCAAAACAAAATAAAGGAAGAAAAAGCAGTAAGTTTTTTGCCATGTGCTAGTGAAGAAATTCACAAAATTGTCCGTGGACAGAGAAAACATCAGGATTTTAAGTGTTAGAAGGGGAGCTCACGGTGGTATGCTGGTGAGGCACTGAGTCCTAGCACTCCTGACAGGATGGACTGAGTCTCTGGGACTGTGCACGGGTGGTTAAAAAAAGTCTCACTCTCCCTCCCTCTTTCTATTTTTTTGGCCAGGAAGACGTCTAATTAGGTCCAGCAAGCATCTATCACAAGGTGGGCACTCAAAAGTCCAAGGTCCTGGGCGGGTCACGGTGGCTCAGCAGGCAAGAATGTGCACCTGCCATGCCAGAGGACCTGGGTTCGATTCCCGGTGCCTGTCCATGTGAAAAAAAAGTCCATGGTCCTCTCTCAGCCCCTGGTTAGAATCAGGGATGAAACTCAAACGCAGAGCCATGCTATCTCCTAGGCAAGGACTGGTATAAGTACGTTGTGTATTGAAATGATACTAATTTTGATTCTGAATCCCAAAAAACATTAGGAACATGCTGGCCACAATTAGAATGCATACAAACTGAGAAAACCATTTTTATTTTAACAAGTGATCACCAGACATTTGTGTGAGAATGTGACATGGACTGGCCTCATGCCAAAAGGGCACTTTCTATAAAACCCAGCACATGTGCTGCTTCACTGAGGCCGAGGGACACTCGGGCACAGACTCAGGGCCTCAGGGTCTGAGCTGGACCACAAGATGCTCGACCAGCACAGTCGTGGGAATTGGCACCTCTCCTGGCACTGTGGGTGACGTGGCTTTGGAAGACCTGGATGAGGTCTCGTACTGCCAGCTTTCTCCTGGTCCTCCAGCCAGTGGGCTTTCAGAACCCTGGATTGTCCACCTCTACACGTGTGCTGTCACCTGGTTACCGCACACTGCCTGTACTGGCAGTTTGCCATTAAGCAAGCAAATAAACTGCATCGAGCATCCAAACCATCATGTCCAATGCTTTCAAGCGCTTTTGGTCTGCTTTGTGCTTGTTATGACAACTACATTTACAGGGCAAAGCGTCGAAAATTTTCCTCCTACAGTAGCAAAGGCAAGTCACTTAAAATTTTCCCACATAGATAAGGTAAGCATTTTTTTCATTGTTCCAGACTGAGTAATTGAGAGAAATAAAAATACCAACGTGAAAGTAAATGGACAAAATTCTAAAGGCAAAAAAAGTATCAGGAAAAAGAGCTGACTGTGACACTAGGAAGAAACCCTTCACACAGACACAAAAAAGAAAGGAAGTGGAATAGAACATTATTATCTCAAGCTCTATAGCTCCTGGCATTAAAATAATTGAATAAAATAGTGATAAGGTGTCAACACATTACCATACAAGTGCTGACAAGTGAGTCAGATCCCTTGCAAGCTTTATGTAAATTACATTACGACCTGATTTTCTTTTCCTGGTGAAATATAGTTATGATGACAACAGTATCTACAGGGCCAACTGATGTGGAAAGCCTCACTGATGTGAGAAGAGCCTATGTATTATTAAAGACAACCCCGCCCTTCATATCCTCTCACCCCTCCCCCCCAAAACAAACAAAAAATTGCTAAAAGCTTTCTGGTTTCAATCATAAACCTAACAGTCATAAAACAGCTTGGAAACTTAAAATAGGCAGATGAAGGATCTTCATTTTTTATTTTCACATATATTTTAATCTCACTGGATAGCCAGTTTTCCACTTCCTGCAAGGAAGGTGAGCTGAATCTCCCTAAAAGGGAATGCATTCATTGCTTCTGCTTCCCTGGGTGGCTGCTAATGCTATCCTGTCACAGCTTCTTTTAAAATGTTACTTGTTTTCAGCTTTACGAATGAGTTGGAGATTCATTCTTTGGTGCTATAAAAAATAATGGTGCTGCTTCACAAACTGGAACTGTTGAAATTGTTTCACAACTTATTTTCCATTGTAATATGTGTGGCATATTCTTTTGGAAAAATGCAGTAAATCAATTCAATTAGATTTGGTTCTACAGACACTTTCTCCTGAGAGTCTTTTGGGTCACAAACTCGCTTACTGACCTCAAAGAATGTTTTGTCTCAAATTTTTAAAATGCATATGAGGTAGGCTAGATAGGGGCAGAGAGTGACCCTAAAACCAGTAACAAAAAGGTCCTTTTGGCACACACAGGCCTAGCTCTCACTCAGGACAGCGACCCTGAAAAGAACCAACGAAAAGGGCAAGCTCATCAATCCCGTATACACACAGCCAGAGGGGGATGGGCACCTCCAAGTCCTTAAAATGCAGGCATCCCCACCTCAAACTGCTTCTACCTGCACTCATCTTTCTTCCAGCATGTACTTTGGCTACATATTAAAGTTTTGTGCTGGACACACTGACTAGTCTTTGGATTCTTTGGCTGTACCCACTGACTAATCCTCGAGTTCTCTGTTGCGGCTGAGTCAAGAACTTTCATGTGTGAGCTGCTGACTGAGGTCTTGAGTTTCCTGAGAATTCTCGGGGCTTTCTGGCATCTGAGCAGACCTCAGGGCTCTGAGGCATCTAGCAGAGAATTCCTGGAGGTCTGTGACATCCAACCTAGAACTTCTAGGGCTGTCTGGCATGGAGCTTATTAAACCATTTGGCTGTGTACAGTGACCAGTCCTTGAGTTCTTTCCTGTGACTGAGTCAAGAACTCTCACGGCACCAGCCCTTGGTTAAGGTTTCGATTTCTCCAGGAACTCCTGGGGCTGTCCAGCTTCACATACATAAAAGCAATGAGCTCCTAATGTTCTACCCAGGCAATTAAAAAAGAGAGAGAGAAATGAAAGTATAAGTAGCTGTGAACAAGGCACTGGTGAAACAAGGGATGTAGGTAATTGAGGACTTTAGGATTTAGTAAAATAGTAGGGCTTCAGAAAGAGGAATTTTCTTGTGAAATCTGAAATTTATATTTTCTCTTAATGTTTGCAATTTCCCACCTTTTCCATGTGATTCAGCTGCAGCCCTATAAAGACCAACATTTATTAATTCTCCCAAATTAATTTTGGAAGACAAAATTTTTTGTTTTGGGAGACAAAAAGTAGAGCCATCAAAATGCACCTTCAGGTCCACATTCTTACCCCAAGCTCCAATTTCTCCTCATAAAAAATAAAAAAATGTCACCACTTGGACAAAGATCAAAGTCGTTCTATCTGAGCATGACCTATTAGTCTACCTTGGAGGAAACCTAAGAATTGGCAATAAAGAAATGACAACTGGTTGGGAATGTGGTGATAGAACATCAAAATCCTTTTCTAGGTTATGTCACGTCATTTTGGAACTTCCTTAACAAGTCTATTCTTTGATTTAAGACACAATTACACATGAACTCAATACAGCAAAGGGAGCATGGCATTATGATTTTAAAAGATGGGTTCTGAAATCAGAGAGCCTTGATTCAAATCTTGGCTTGAACATATCTTAACTATGGGACCTTGGGCAGATTATAAAAATGCCCTGTGCTAGCTTTAAGATTATTCAATCTGCTGAGAAAAATGTTAATGAGGGCTCTATTAATATAATAAATCTAGAGTAGGAGTCAAAAAACTTTCTGTTATGGCCAAATAGTAAATATTTTAGGTTTAGGGGTCATGTAGTCTCTAGTCTCTATCATCTGTCAACTCTGTTGTGCAGCAAGAAAGGTGCTACAGACACTATGTAACTTTATTCACAAAACAGGCAGTGGGTAGATTTGGCAAGTGGCTGAACTTTGGCCATTAGCATACTTACTGCCTTAACTTTTTTTATTCGGCATAATGCTAACACATACCTCTTTGCATTGTTATTATTGGGATATAGATAATTTCCATTTCCCTAAAATTAAATGTAGTAAGCCTATGATAGTTAGAAAGAATGCATATTAAAATAAATTGCAAAAAACATTGTGCACATTTGCATGAAGTGACAGGCACATAAGGAAATAGCTTGCAAATCATGTGCACCTTCAAAATATTAATCAGTAGGACAGGGGCATCAACCAGTCCACTTTGTATGATGGCCATACATCTATCAATGCATAGCAATGGCCCTAAGAGTTTTAAGAATAGCACACAAAAAGGGAATAACAATGCATTAAACCAATCTCTGGTGAAACTTTCCTCTTGGAGAATAGATGTCACTCTTTTAATAACTAACACATACCAGTATATGCAGGTGGGTATAAATGGATGAATAATTTGGGAACATCATTAACAGAGAATGTCTTAGCCAAAAACAAAAATGTTGAAAGTGGTCTCCAGTCATGTCCAGATTCAGCCATCTGTTAGCTTGCTTATTAAGGCAGAATGATTTTGTAAAATCAAATATATCCTGTTGAAATCATGCAGGTGTCGTTCTCCCTTTTTGTCAGACGACTGGGCTTGGGTGCCCACATTGTGGCTGCTTCCTGAGCTTGGCAAGAAGTCCATAAACACTCCCCTGGTTCAAGCAGCGATTCCTTGCTCAGGGCAGTGTCTGGCTTGTTCCCAAGGAGCTTTCTTGTTACCCGTGCTTCACCATCTCTTTCTAGGCATCGTGCCTGGATTTTAGTTCCTGTTGCCCAGATTGCATTCTTAGATTTTTTTTTTTTTAATATCTTGGCTGTTCAGATTGCTTCTCTAGACTCTAAATTTATTAATGTCAAAACGTGCTCAATTTTGCAAGCCCTGTTTAACCAATTAATTGGGTTTTACCCTTTGCCTGTTCTAAAGCCAGTACAGTGGGCATCTAATAAACTGGTTCAGCACCCAGCTCCACTAGTCTCAACCAGTAACGCCTGCCTGCTACAGACCAGCAAAACACCAATCATATGACTTCCAGCACCGTGCACAACAGCTCAAATTCTCATATCAAATGGACTTAAACTAGACTAATAGCAAAATCTACTTCACAGAGGTATTGGGAGGTTTATGTGAGACGTGCAAGCTGAGAGGACAGCACATCGTCTGACACAGAACAAGTCTGCAATCAATGCTAACCTTTAGGAATGGCATTTCCACTGCCTGAAGGCATCAGAGATCTCAGAGAATGAAAATGAAGGTATCAGTGGTCTACTGGTTCAAATAACCCTGTAAATAGTGTTGCAAACTAAGTTAGAGATTGAGGAAAAGGGCCTGATGCAGCTCAACACACTTTTCTGTGAGTACCTGCCACATGCCGAGTGCCCTGGGTACTGGAATAAAAATGAACATGACAAGTCCAAGACCCCGCCCTCACAGAGCTTGAAGTCAGGACGAGGGCTGGACAGAGGATGCTAGCAGGGACACTTGATTCAGTCTTGGAATCCCAGGACAAGATGCCTTGAGCTGAATCCTGATGGCTAAATAGAGTCAGGTAGGTGGATACCATGGGCTAAGCCCCAGGGCAGTGAAGTACTATGAGCTTGGTAGAGATGTACAAGGGGTTCGATTCCATTGCATTTTAAAATGCAAAGTGGAGGGGCAATAAGAGGAGAAACTAGGTCATTAGCCCTCAGACTCCCAATTCCTAAAAGCCAACTCCCAGGTTGTCATAGCAATTGTGGGTCCTTACCCCATCTCAGGCACCTGCACCCTGCTGAATGTGCTCTCTGCATCATGGCGACTCTCAGGAGCTCATCCACTTACATGCTGGGACTAATTTCTACAACTGACATAATAAATCTACGACGCACATAAGAAATTTTTTAAAATGTCAGTTGCCACTCAGAGAGCTATTTCATCTGAACCTTTTGGTTTCTGGAGACCTGGGCCACTAAAAGGCACTTTAATGATGACTCCCTTTACACTGAAATTTTATGTGATTCTTACAGGTGCAAGTGTTGGGCCTTGATCAAGAGGAATTTAGTATCCCATTGAATACTGGAAGTTTTCTCCAGAAGAAAAGGAAGCATCTTCCCTGGTATTTGGAGAGCCTTACATTCTGTTTCTCAGGTCTTTACAGTATTTTATTTTTATGAGCTGCTGCACCTCCAGTGTCTCCCTCAGTGTCCAGGGGCTTACTTCCTTTTGACATATCTGGATTGATCACAATGATGCATATGGGCTAGCAAGTTGCAGTGGGTGGGGCAAAAATTTTTCTTATAGAAACTCAGAAAAGATTCTCCAACAGTGAAGTTCCCAACCAGGAGACATAATGAACTGGTAATTCTCAATGAAGTGGACTGGAAATGATGTGTGCCACATGCTGACATGGCCCACAGAAACCTCCCCCAAGCCATCCTCCATGCCCTTTCCTCATCTGGGGCATCTCAGAAGCTGCAGGTGGACAATGGGAGGCCACTGGCACCCTGGGTCCCTGAATGCCTACGTCGAGTGGAGCAGAGGTCCCTCCCATCTCCATGACCTGAAAACCTCTTACAGTTATGTAAGCAAGGAACAAATTTCTACTACATTTAGGTCACTGATCTGAGAGTTTTCACAACAGTAGCATGTTTTAACCAATACATCTGGCAAAATATCTTTACCAGTTTCCTTTTTAAAAAAAACTACTTTGAAGTTTCAGAACGCTACAGTACCTCTTCCTCACAGAAAACTGGTTTTGTTAATTCAAAGTCGTATCATTATTATACTTTAATCAGGGCTTGCAAACGTGAGTATCTATACAGGACAGGCTGATAAGGTAGCTCAAAAAAGCTGGCCTGGTACCAAAAAGCTTTCCATTTTGTGAAAGGAGTTGGAAATCCTAATTTTATGTGAACTTTTCAATTTCTAAACACCACAAACTAAAGAAAACACACCTGTGGGTCACAAAAAACCTACAGGCTCCGAGTTTCACAGAATTCAATTTTCAGACATGTCCACCTAACAATCAGAGAGCTCAGACCTAACTCTGATGCAACAGAAACGAATCCTGAGCAAATCTCTAGAACCTAAGAAACAAAATTTGGGAACTCAGCTAGAGTCATCTCAGTTCTGGCACGCTGGAACGTGAAACGTACAGCACCGACACTGAGCTCAAGAGGTGCTGGGCCTTGTCTGAGGAAGATGAGAGAATAAAATGTAGTCTATTGTGATGCCACACTCAGCAGCTCTGAGCAAGACAGACCTGAGATTGAGTAGGTAGCAAGGGCCAAGACTCCAAGACTAAAGAGAAAACTGATGTGGTATCTTTTAAGAACTACTCTCATTTCTGTCCTAGATCTGCTCTGCCTAGCTTTAATCTCTAATGAGTTAACTCTGCCTGAGGAGACAACAAGCCAGCATTGCAGCCCTGAACCATTACCCGTGGGTCCAAAGGATTCCAGGGTCTTCGGGCTGTCATTTGTGGACCTCGGGATTAACAGCAGCACCTTCTTGTGAATTCCCATAAAAGCCCGGGCCCTGGGAATGGCAAATTGTCAAAGTCAAATTTTAGGAGCAGGGGAAGCAGGTGGATGTCCCAGAGTTTGCCTCATGAATGGGAGAGCCTTCTGCTCAGAAGTTCAATGATGTTCTGAAAGGCACTGTTTTGCTTCCCTTGGTGAGCCTGAGTTTGTCAAGGACATTGCAGGGTGGTGGCAGAGGCATCGTCTTCTGTTGATCTACTCAGACCCAGATTTAATTCCCACTTCACTACTTTCTCACACTGTGTGTTCACTTTGCCAAAGGTGGGGGTGGAATGAAATAATATATTAAGGCACTTAGCCCAGTGCCTGAGACAGCAGATACCGAAACAATAGCTTCTGCTATTATTATGAAGAAAGACGCCACAAAATGTCAAAGGATTTAGAGAGGGGCTGTTTAAAGTGAGCGCCAGTGAGTGCTGTGAACATAATAAACTCAATAAATGCTTGTTTAATTTAAGTACAATTATAATTGAGTTTAAGCTTTAAAAAGCAGGAAGCTATCAGTTCATGTTTCTTATCCTGGGGCTGAAAAGGGCATGGCTCCAAGGAAGGAGAGATTTGGGCTGTATTTATTGTATATTCTCCCTGATTTTATTATTACCCTGGTAAGATAGGAGCAAGATACAAAGAAAATTAAAGGTGATACAGTATCAGCAACCAGCCTCTCTGGCCTAAAGGGCATGGAAGGACATTTACTAATGAGGGTAATTAAACATGACTTGATAACCACCCAAACCCCTGCGGATTGCTGGCAGTGAGGCAGATAAAGACAGAACTTCACCCTCTGAAAAGAGATTGGGCATTATACTAAATGTGTCCAACAGCCAAGGGCACTGTGAGCAGATAACGCTTTTGTCAAAAACATAGCTAATGCTACTTTAAATAAGGCTCAGCCTAGTCCCCTTACAATCAAAACTCTAGTAGAATATCCAAAAGAACTGATAAAAGTCTTAACATATGCAAGACAAGAAGAAACATATAGAGGTTTTCTTTGTTTTTTCCCCCCTTCTTCTCTTAGGTTCCTCTCACTTATTTTGTTAAAGAAATTAGCAACCTGGATCTTGGCCCAGAAACTAAACAAATAGAGATGTTAATCAAGATTAGGGAAGAGTAAGAGTGCCCTTGTAAAGAACTGTTTTGCTCTGTTCTCTGGCTAATATGCTAGCTCCCGGTAAGAAGGATACTTAAGGTTTGATGCTATAGGCTTCTGTTCACACCTGCATCTGTGAACTATTTACACCAAACCCCACTACCCAGTCCTTTACAGGCTGGCGATTCTTTAAGATTTTGAGGCTGAGACATCACTCAGATCTAGGCCTGATATCACACGTCGTGTCCATAGACTGCAGTCCCAAACGCTATCCACTTCTTCAGGAAACCCACAGGCTCCATAAAATATTAAATATTATTAAGATATTATTTTAATAATATTTCGTTCTAGATATCTAAAATATTAAAATATTAAGAGTGCCTTTGTGAAGAACTGTTTTACTCTGTTTTATAATGATAATATAATTATATATATTTATATATTTTTATATAAAAATATAATTATATATTTATAAATAAAATGAAGAACTATAATAAAATATAGCTCCGTAGGAAAAAAAAAATCAACCAAACCTTGTCTAGAAAGTAACATGGCCCCGAACCTGTTTCTGAGGCCTAGTGCTGTAAGGAGATACTACCTTCCAACAAATTAAAAAAGTACGAATCATATTCCACCTCCAAAAACAGAATGCACATTACAAGGTAACAAAATTTTTAACGGGGCTCTACTGTGTATTATGGAAAAACACAACACAGTGGATTTCATGTAACTGAATTTCTTACAAATGTATGATGATTTTAAGATTAAAAGCAACAACATCTATTAAGCAAAGAGAGAAGTAGTTGGATTAAATTCACTTAGAAAGTAAGATTATTAAATAAATGGTTTCTTTCCTTAAGGAAAAAAGAACAGGTAAAAAATAAAACCCACCAAAAATTTTGCAAAACATTCTGAAGAATATAGTTGGAGAACTGACCTTATCAGATATTAAGACATATTACAAAGCCCCAGTAATTAAACCAGCATGGTATCAGTCCCCAAATAGACAAAGAGAACAAGAAGTACTGAACAGAGAGTCTGGAAACAGACCCAGAAACCCACATATATAATCACCTTTTTTACGACAAAGAAGCCACTGCAACACAGAGGGAAGGTTCTCTTTTTTAGTATATGGTGTATCTATATAGGAAAACAACCAAAAAGAGCCTCGATCCCTACGTTACCCCAAATGAAGAAACAATTGTGGTGGATCACAAATCTTATGTGATAGGTTAAAAAAAAATCAAGCTTCAAGGATATATACGAAGACATGTTGGGGAAGGATTTATTACCTCAGGGTAGGCAAAGTTTTCTTAAATAGCATACAAAAGCACTAACTATAATGGAAAAAAACTGATAAACTAGACTTCATTAAAATTAAAAACCTCTTTCCATCATAAAATACCATTAAGAGAATAAAAAAGGCAAGTGACAGAATGGGAGAAGATATTTACAATACATTTATCTGACAGAGGACCATAATATGTAAAGATCTCTTACAAATCAATAAGAAAAAGACAAACAACCTGATGGAAAAATCAGCAAATGAGCTGACAGAAACTTCACCATATAATATATCCAAATGGTTAGGAAGTTAGCAGGAACATTCCAATTAAAATTTAACGAAACACACAGCTAAAATTTTAAAAGATTGGGGGGAAAAAAGCTGCAGTGAGATTTTGGGGCAATTTGGAATTCTCATAACCTTTGGGGGGAAGAGTGGTATAAACTGGTACAACCACCATTTTGGAAAGCTGGCCAAATTGTATTAAACCTGCCCGAATGCACACTTATGATCCAGATATTCAGCTTCTGTGCACATACCAACAGAAATGCCCAAAACACACACATGAGAATGTTCGGGGCAGCTTTATTCATAATAATTCAACTGCATAAACTCACATGTTCAAGTATAGTAGAATGGATCAATAAAACACAGTTAATTCTAGCAGTGCAAGAGTATTCAGCACAGACAAAAAATGGACTACTTCTATACGCAATATGGATGAATCTCAGACACAAAGTTGAGACAAGGAAGCCAGACATAAAACACACCTACTATATGATATCCATGTACATAACATTCAGAAGTAGGTAATAATAGTCTACGGGGATAGATATAAAAAACACTGATTACAGGGATGTGAGGGTGGTTCAGTGGTTAGAATTCTCAACTGCCATGCGGAAGACCCGGGTTCGATTCCCGACTCACGCATAAAACAAAACAAAACAAAAACAAAGAAACATTCCACAAATGGTGCTGGATAATGGTATATTCACATGGAAAAGGAATGAACTGTGCCCCCCCCTCCCCCTGCAACATACAAAAACAAAAAACAAAAAAACACACTGAGGGGATACTGCCTGGCAGGGGTCATGAGGAAGAGTCTAGGATGCTTGTTGATATGGGCAGTGGTTTGGCTAAAAACCTGTCGGAAGTCTTCTGCTTCTGGCTGGGATACCGAAAGTCATGAGACTATTATTCACACTCTAAAGGCAAGAACAAGACAGAGAAGTTAAAAACTCAAAGTTTCTGAAATGGTGAGACACCTAACTGAACTAACATACAGAAACTGAGAAGCCCTACCTACGAGAAAAGATACCCCCAGTGGCTTTTATTTCTGGAGGAGCAGTGACAGGAAGAAAAAAGGAATTGGCCATTAAAAGGCAAAAGGAGGGGTGCACAGGTGTTCAGTGGTAGAATGCTTGTCTTCCATGTGGGAGATCTGGGTTTGATTCCCGGACCATGCATTCCCCTCCTTCCCCCCAAAAAAGGCATCAGGCCATACCATGCAAACTTTGATGGAACAAACCTTTAGCCACATACAGACAGGCGTGGTGGACAAGCCTCTTGAGGGAGTCTGCATCCACTTACCAATCACGTCCCACGGGCCTTTACCTGTGCACCAGAGTGGTACACCAAGTTATGTGTAGGGCTGGAGCGCTGTGACACTAATGAGAAGTCTGAAATCTGATACATTTCTAAAAGTGAACAGAAGTCTTATCCGAGGGACAGGACACACCTTAAGAGGTTGAAAGGAAAGTGATGATACTGACCTTGGTGATAGAGATCAGTGAATGCATTTCCTGAACCACTTGAGAAGCAGAGGTCCTAGAACCCTGGGTGTAGCTTCTTACACCACACATTTTTTCTCTGTCATTTTAAAGTAAAATTAGGAGGATTTTCTAAAAGATATTATGGTGATTTTGCTACTCAAGAACTAAGAAGTCTCTTACTTCTGCAGAAAACACTACAGGAAAAGCAGTACTAAATAAAGAAATTAGCCAGAAAGGACAATAAAATGAAAGTTCCAGAAAGATCCTTGGACTGTGGCAGAAGTGAGAAGAGAGCAACACATACAAGCCCAAGGTTTATCTGGGGCTAAGAAAAGTTCTGAGGTCAGGAATAGAAGATGTTGAAGATTTATGATGATAATTTTAATAAATCTTACAATAGTGCATTTTACCATTTGCTCTGAAACGTCAATCTAAATGGATAAAGTTAACAAAGAAAGTAAGTCCATCCTTTAAAACCTACAACAATGCAACCTTATCAAACAACTTCTTAAACAGATTAATGAGGATGGGGAGAAAGATCCAGGTCAGGTGACATCTAGCCCCCTGGTTCAGCCCCTAAAATGCCATGCCTTGGTTCTTGACTCTGATCTTCCAACTCTGGGCAACCTCCTCAGGTCTTCCAGTTATTAGCACTTTTGCTAAAGCTTCACTGAGTTAGGTTTAGGTTCATGCTAGAAAATTATGCACAAAGATATGAAAATAAAATGCTGAAAGATTTATGAGAGACTGTGATCAATACACATTTGTTGATCTTGAACATAACGATGAGAAAGTGAAAGGCTAGATGAATTAAGGACTAAACTAAACGTGAATTTTAATATTTGAAGACAATTATAAGCAAGAAACTCTGGGTGTATTCATAGAGGCGCTTTAATTAGTCAGTATTCAAAACAGTTTTCCACGCTTGAGTCAAGTTTTCAAAATATTTAAATATGCATCTCTTCTCAATGAGGTATTGTAAACAAGCACTGAACTGGAATCTGAAGATGTGTTAAAATCGAAAATTCTTATGGGCTGCCACAAAGATTAGATACAACGGCGGATATGAATGGACTTTGGAAACTAAATGCGATATACATATATGTTATTCCTCAAAGGACTAAAGAGAAAGGACAGAGAGCATATCATTCATGAAAACTTGCTCTTTTTCAAGTTAACTGCCTTATCACTAATGCTACATATACACTTAAGATATGCTATCCCTGACATTTGCATTAGTAGGTGGAAGTAGGTAGAAATGAGCTATCGAATATATCTAGCAAATACATGCCATAGAAATTTTTTGAGGATTAATTAATATCTTCCAGATAACTTTGAGAGGTAGAGTAGTTAGAAGTTTAGGCTGTGACATCAGACAGACCTGGATTCGAATCCTGAACTTTTCCTTCCCAGTTGCATGATTTGCAGAAGTCAAACTCCCTTTGGCTCAGTTCTCTACCACAAAAGTGGGAACATTTATAGTATGAACATCACAAGTTTTAAAGATTTTATAACAGCACTTAAAGTATTTAGCAGAATGCTTGGTATGTGGTATGGGCCTGAGAAATGTTAGCCATTATTCAAACATCTGAAATGTTGCTTCTGAACAAATAAAGATCTTCGCTGTCCCCCTAGTGGTAATTTTCCTCCTTGAACAAGCATGCAATTCTGTATGTATACAGCCATAGAAGATGCCAGAGGGCATGTGTTATTGAGCAACTAATATGAGCCAGGCACTATGGTAAAAATGTGTGCAAACATGCACTAAGTATTGTCTTGATACTACTTCCCATGAATGTAAGAATCTTGAGGGCAGATATTTGTTCTGTCCACCGGGACTACTGAATGTATGCAGTAAATATTTGTGCAACCAACAGGCTAATACTTTCTATCATCCAAATAAATATTTAGATGCCAATGGGAAAACAACTTTTACTTATATTTTGGCTATCCAATGAAGAACAACTATAAAGAAAAGTATTTTTATTAGTACACAGTCGGAATTGGGTTTAAATCCTAGGCTCTTTGAAACAATGTTAGCGATTCTCTTACAAAATATGTCCAATGTTAACCTGGAACTTTGAAAAAAACAAATTTTAAGAAATGTGTAGGAAACACTGGAAAGAATTCACTGTATGCCAGATAATGTGATAACAAAAAGGAAACTTGGTACCATTCTCTTCCTGCATTTATTAACTCTTTTCACCACTGAAATGATATATATGATCACAAAAATTCCTTTTAAAGATTTAAACTATTGCTAACCTGGTCTTCTTCTCCTCCGCCTTCTTCATCATATTTTAAAATATTATCTCTTACATCATCTTCCGGATCAATCAAAAGTTGCTTGGCCTGGCGTTCTTTATCGCGGCGTTTCATCCATACCACAAACATCAGAACCAAGACTGGGCAGGGAAATAGGAAAAAAATAACATATCATAATTTATAAACCCCGACCTCTTCAATCACAGTGTTCAACGTTTAACACTCATAATTGATCCTTACGTGGGTCTAAAGCTTGTAATGCGTGTCCCACTCTGCTATCGATTTCGGGTCGAGATCTGCTATCGATTTCGGGTGTCCCCTTAAATGAGATGGGACAAAGCAGGGGGTAGGAACACTGGATTCACAGAACAAAGACCTGGGTTTATTCCTGGTGACTGCAAACTCACTGGGTGAAGTTTTCTGTCCTCAGTTTCATCATCTACAAACTGGGATAATAACTTTTTCAATTTGTTTGTTTCAATTTACTAGAGTACAGATATGACCTTAATATTTGCTAAGAAAACAAAACAATGGCAAGTTAAATTGTCCCTTAGTATTTAATGGCTATTTCATTCAGGTTGGTCAATAGCATTAAAGTCCAAAATTCAGAGAGAATGCCAACTCTCAAGGGGCTTACGTGCTCGCCAAGATGATTTGGGAATAAATTGGGATTAGATCCCGAGTTTCCTGGACTCCCCAAGGCCAGTGTTTTTCTATTGCATATGCACATTCCCTTTCATATCAAATTGGCTGTTTCTGTTAAGAAGACCAGAGATTTATTTTGCCCACTGGAATATCATTAGGCTTTCGTGTTTTACACACTTTGGTGCCAGGTCTAGAGCCATCAATGTTCCAAGCAGCTGATGCTAAAATCAGCACTAATTCATTTTCTTTCAAAATGTTCTAGTCACTTCATGCCATAATACATCATACCTACGTCTTTCTTTACAAGCTTGGCATGTATGCAACACTTCAGATGAAACTGAGACATAACTGTAAGTGCACATCTAGGAATGCAACCTTCTAAAATCTGGGGATATCAGTTTACATCCTGAAGCAAAAAATGTAATGACTCCTATCTGAACACATTTTTATTATTGGCCTAAAGTAAATATCTCCCTTTAAAATCAGATACATGATCTCATTAGCCATTGTTCCAGGACTAAATCTAGCAAGGGGATTATTAGTATAGCATGCAGGTTTCAAATTACAACCAAAGTAAGTCTCCACACAGGAAGTAAAAAATGCTGAGGTTCTATAGTAATTACTTAGAATAAAAGGACAGAATTCTGAATTCCAGAACACTTGTAAATGGAGAAAAGATAAAAGAAATGGCCAACTTTTAAAAAAAGTGATGGGTGCATAGCATGCTCTTGCAATGAACCAAATCCTGCTGCTATTTCATAATAAAGCACAGGGCCTGGGCAATTTATTCCTTTAACCTGCATGCTTAGAAGTGCCTCTGAAAGTACTTTCCAGTGGTTAATTTCTCACATTCCACTAAACCAAAGATGCTAAAGTATCTTCAAAAGGAGCAATTCCTTAATCTACACTTACTCTAAAGGCAGATAATTTATTGAGCTGTGTAATCATTTCTATTATCAAATGTGCTGTATATGAAGTACAATCTCTCATGATTTTATGCAGCCCTTCAGAACAAATCCCTTGATCCCTGCATGGCTGGAGCAGGTTGCTGACTGTACTTTATTTGAAGGAAATTGAAGGAAAGCAATACACTTATTTTCCTAAATCATCAACTACGTGCCATAAATTCATACTCACACGAAAAGTGCTCACACTTAGGATTGTTTAACATTTTACTGTGAAAAGAGACTGCTACAGCTCCCCAAAGCAGCCAGTCTCAGGAACCGGTAACAGGGCATGGCAGAGGCATGCTGGCTAGGTTTGCTGCAAAAATTTCAGTGCAGAGAGCACAGGATTTTTTTTTTTCATTTACATGGACTTGGCTGTCTCATCATGATTGGCAAGAAAATGCTCAGAGGTCTGAGAGGGTTGCCAGATCACTTTTAAAGGCAACAGCAGCAAATTGCTCTGCTAAATATCCCAGAAGCAAAAAGTAATTAAAATCTAAGAGAGACAGAACTTACTGAGCAGGATGATGATACAGAGCAGGATGGCGATGATAGCTCCTGTGCCAAGCCCTGCACCTACAATCCTGTCCGCATCTGTGCAGTCCCCATTGGAGTCACACTGGCAAACCTTCACACGGAGGCTGGAAACATTGGATTTCGGAGGATTGCCCGAATCTGTGATGATGATCGGAACCTCATATATACCAGCTTCAAGAAATTTTATCTTTAAATTCAGCTGAGCAAAATCACCTATATGGAAAAGGAAAAATACAGTTTCATAGATAAATATGTAACACGATAAAAAAAACCACTTAGCATATACCAGAATGTATTTACTGGCACATCGTATATATATAAAGCAGATTATAACTATGCTGTGTTGGGAAGACTTTTTTTTTTGGCTTTAAGGGCTCTTAACCGTCTTGTCTAAACTTTTAAGTAGCTTTAAAAATATATTTAAGGAGGAGATTTAAGGGCACATAAAATGAACTTTTCATACAGGTTCAGGACCTCTTGGTGGCACAAACATCCAAATAATTAACCCGTTTACCGTTAAGTCGAGTGATGGTCCAGTTTTTCTTAATAGTTGCTGGAGACAAGGGAAGATCAAAAGCAAATGGGCCAGCATTTGGATCAATGTCATAATCAAGCGCTGTGATGTTAATTGAATTGGGGTCTGGAGTTTCACACGTCTCTGCCTCTTGAGGTAACACTTGAGGGGCATTGTCATTAATATCAAGTAAATAGATTTGCAGTGTACCCGTTCCGCTCATAGGAGGGATTCCTTAAAAGGGAGAAACATTACAAACCAATATTTAACAATTTTCGATTACTGTGAAATTCTCAAAGCTTCTAGCTTTCCCGACTTCACTGTTGTGTAGCCTTGGAAAAATCTAGTGGCCACAGCATATGGACAGACTGTTTTAACAAAGAGGCACTCCTTGCCTCCCCTCTTAGGATGACCCTGAGCTGCCAATGCTGCCCTGCAACATGCGTCCCTCCCCTCGGTGGCCCTGTAGCTGTCCTTTCCCCACTGTTCATTACTCTGGACCCTGTGTACACCAGGCTCCCTACATACTATGGAGAACCTACCAGAAGCAGAATACAGGGTTCCTGATGTGGTGGACACTACTATTTTTTTTTTTTTAACTTTTTTATTGTATAGTATAACATATGTACAAAGCAAAGAAATAAAAAAGCAATAGTTTTCAAAGCACTCTTCAACAAGTAGTTTCAGGACAGATCCCAGTTTGTCATGGGCTACCATATGGTCCTCTCAGATTTTTCCTTTTAGCTACTCCAGAATATGGGAAGCTAGAAGGCTTAAATATTTTTTATCACCACTATCGACTTTTTTTCTTCCTTTTTTGTGAAAAATAACAAACATATATAAAAAAGCAATAAATTGCAAAGCACAGTACCACAATTAGTTGTAGAACCTATTTTATAGTTTGACATGGGTTACAATTTCACAATTTTAGGTTTTTACTTCTAGCTGCTCTAAGATACTGGAGACTAAAAGGGATATCAATATAATGATTCAGCAGTCATATTCATTTGTTAAATTCTATCTTCTCTGTATAACTCTACCATCACTTTTGGTCTTTCTATCCCTCTCTTCAGGGGTATTTGGGCTACGATTCATTCTAACTTTTTCATGTTGGAAGGGGCGGTCACTAATATGGGGTAGGGAGATGGAACTATCTGATGTTCTGGAGAGTCTGGGCCCTCTAGGTTTCAGGACTTGTCTGAACCAGGGACCCATCTGGAGGTTGCAAGTTTCTGGAAAGTTACACTAGTGCATGGAACCCTTGTGGAATCTTATATATTGCCCTAGATATTCTTTAGGATTGGCTGGAATGGTCCTGATTGGGGTCTGGCAGGTTATGATGGGTAGGACCTACTACTTTGATGGAGAATCAAGATGTGCACATGAAAGAACATAATAATGTTCTGTTGTGTTTTTTTGCGTGGGCAGGCACCGGGAAGCTAACCTGGGTCTCCAACATGGCAGGCAAGAACTCTGCCGCTGAGTCACCATGGCCCACCCCATAATAATGTTTTGTGTAGTTTTTTTTTTTCATAATAATGTTTTCAAGTTCAAACACAACTATGACATATTGAAATAGCCTACAGACAAATAACAGAGCACCATGGATCTCCTCTTGGGAAAGAGCACCAATAAGCTACTTGAGAAGCATTAGAATGCTTTATACATTATTTCATCACATTCTTATGAAACAGTTTTAAACAGATGAGACACCTGTTTCCCCAAATGCTCATGGACACACCCTCTTGTAAAAGGTGGAGCTGCTACTAAGGAGTGGTTGCCTAACTCCAATCTACTCCCAGGCCACTGTAAGAAGGTAAGATCCCCAGGACGTAGGCTTCTGCTACATTACTCACCTTTTATAAATAAGGCTGTGACCACCGCCAAGAGGTTTAAGTGACCTGCCCAAGGTCAGGCAACTAGGAAAGTGCACGCGATGCAGACACACACACCACACACCACACACACACACACACAACACACAACACACTCCCTGAAGGAATTTCCAACAAGGAGAAACCACTAGGGACGTCTCTGAGGAATACAAATGGCTCTGAGAGCAAGGAGAGTTAAGGTGGTGCATGGGGTGGCTGTGATGATATTCCCATACCACTGCAACCACGACGGTGCTCCACGGTCATGAAATTTCTTATTCAATTTAATACTATTTGACTCATGACAACATTACAGGACGAAAGTAAAAAACTTTATCAATAATGAAACCGACCAGAGGGTAGGATCTCACTGAAAATTATGGGGACTCCAAGAACTGGGACCAAGTCCAGCCTTGTGATTTAAAGTCAAGTGCATTTGTAAAACATTATGGCTATGGACACTTAACAGGTCATTTCTCTCACATATATACCCTTTCAATTAGAAAACAATCCATCTTGATGAATGAAATAAGACGGAACATCAGGCCAACATATACACACGTCATTTTATGGCTCTTTAAATTTCAACATAACAGTTCAAGATGTATTAATTTACGTTTTACTGCAGAGGAAAGCTGCTGCTTACTTACATAAGGTGAGAAAGTATAAAACAGACTGATTCCGTACTTTGTGTGTAACAGCACAAGCAGTTCCCACCAAGGTCCAACTCTAAACATTGGAACATTTGTCATAGATTGGAAAGGATAAGAAATAATGCTTTTACTTCATCACCATGTAGTTTTACAACAGATAGTATTCCCATTGAATCTCATTATACAGGAAATGGAAAGATTCACTGAAATTGTTCCTATCAAAAGCGTTGATAGGCCATGTTCAAACTGCACATCTTGACTGCTAAATTGAAGTTTGCTATTTTTATTAAATGCTGACTTAATAGTCTTAATATCATAATATTTTTAAAAAATGGTTGTGATTCAGTTTGGAAACTATTAACATAATAAAAAAGTAGCTGAATGCTTAGTTTGCACCAGGCACTATTTGAGCACTTTGTATGCAAAAGTCATTTTATATCACCTCAAATCCTATGAGCTATGGATTGCTATCATTATCCCTATTATAAGAGGAAAATTTACAGATTTAAAAACTTGCATCTTGCAGTCAGAAAGGAGTGGGGGCTGGAACACGGCCCAGGTGCTCTGGAGTACTCTGGAGCACGCACTGTTGGACACATGTACTGACAGCTAACACAGCAAAAGAGAAGTTCGTCTCCAGGTTTAATAAGTCATTTTTTGTCTTACGTATCTAAAAAAGTGCTTATCTATCAATCTCAACCATTTAGAACCCAACAGAGCTGCAGACAGAAAAAACATTTTAAAAAGGTACTAAATTAGATGTTCCAAACCAATAACACTGAAGCTTGTGTGCTTACTTATGCCGATTCATGAACAAAATTGAGTTTCTTAGCCTATGGCAGACTTGAGGCAAAGAATTAGAAAGCGAAAGACTGCTAGAAATAGACATATTGACAGCAGCAAACAGGTAAGTAGAAATACAAAAAGACCAACTCAACAAAACACAGGTCTGGGACCACTGAGGAGAGACTCAAAGTGTGGTAATCAGGCATCCATGCGGCAGGGCCCCAGAACAACTAAGATTCGTAATCACGGAACCAGGTTACCAGAGAACGTGAACGGACATTGAGCAGATTCATTACAGAGACAAGGGAGTTTGCAATAGAAAACCGCTGGAAATGGAAAACAAACCCCTTGGAGTAATAAAGCTCAGTTTTGTAGGCAAATGAATTTTGTAGAAAACCTCATTTCCTGATGATTCATATATGATGAGGCTCTCTTCTCCTCGACAACATACAGGATAATACAGTGGATTATTTAAATTACGTACCATTGTCAGAAGCAAGGAAAGTAGCATTATATATTATTTTTCACATTTGGTGATTCTCTGTCCAAAACAGCAATTGTAGTTATCTGCCCGTTCACAGGATCTATTTTTAGCCAATTGGCAGGATCAGATAATTTTGTGTATCTAAGAAATGAAAGCACAGCAAGTTTAGTTATTCTGAAATGAAACTTATAAAAAAAAACAAAGCATATTTTAAAGGCTTTAATTGCACGAACAACCAGCTTATTAACTTGCATTTTTGTGGATTATAGTTGAAGCACAGCTTTCACGTGGAAAAGTATTTCCAGGGCAGTGATTGCAGGAGGCACCTAAAGGTGTTGCGGTAAACCTACAGCGCTTTAGGGGTGAGAGCAGAGGCACAGGCAGCTCTGACAGGTTTATCTTAAGCTCTCGTCTAGTTCAGCAGATATCAATGGTGGAGCTAAAACAGCTCAAAGCCACCTGCTAAATCAGCAGCAGCCCTGATGTACTGAACTTAGAAGAAATCATAGATGTTGAACTTTTGGTCACAGAACACTTTTAAAATGTTTTACCACCTCATCATGGCAGAGATGAGACTGTGCTGTGGAGAGCCCAGGAACTCCTTTCCTGAGAAGTTAGTTTCTCACACCGAGTTTGGGCTCAGAAACACACGTCTTCCCTAGGGAAGCCCCACACTCTCAGTCTCCAGCAGCAGATTTATCAGCTTAAACTTCTTTGGGGTGGGGTGGGGTGAACTTTCCAAGCTAGGATGACCAACGAATATATAGAAGGGGAAAAATAGAGTGTTTTCAGCGGTTACATCAATTGCAGGATTTCAATCTATCCATTAACTAGCTATTTAGACATGGAAACGAAAGGAATTAAATACAATATGAGCTAATTTTAAAAATGGTCAGGAAACAGCTGTGGGGTATCCTTAGCCACTATACTCCCCATAAGGATAACTCGATTTCGGTGCAGTTAGACGTTTTTACAGTATTATGTGCAATACCAATTGTACAGTGAGGGATGAAAATAATTAGCTCTGAGATTTTGGTTTTGGCATGGGTTTTCTTTTCTTCCTGATGTGTGAGAAAAGATGAATGTTATATGCTTTTGAGAGTCCCTATTTAATCACTGTAGAACACCTTTCTGTCATGTTTGATATAAAAGTCCATGCTAAATCATTACTGTTAAAAAAGGAAAAGTTGGGGCAGAAAAAACAAAAGAGGCTGATACCATTTTTGCTTCAAAATAATACAAGTAAATATCAAAGCATTTAAAACTATCTGATAATAAGTAGTTTTAGTTTCCTCAAAATTTCTTACTCAAATAGTAAGTTAAATTCTATATACAATATGGAATAGAATATAAAGTCACCATACATGGCATTTTATACCTAATGTTTTGCTGCATGTATCGATCTGGGTCTGAGCAGTAAACGTCGTCAACATGGTGCCAGCGTGAAGACCTTTTCTTGGCGAATGATTTGGGATTTGGATTAAAATAGGGTTTTCATTGACATCAATAACTGTAACCGAGACAGTTGCAGTTGACTGAGGTGGGTGTTGAATACCCTTGGCTAATGGCACTTGATTTTCTGCAGCAACAGTGAGGACAAACATTCTATTTGTTTCAAAGTCGATTGGCTGGAAAAGTCAAAAAAAGGAAAAAATATATTTTGGTAGGAAGTAATATTTTCATTCTGCAGTTTATTTACCAACCCTGTTTCCAAAACATTAATTTTTCAGTCACTGTGTGAGATTTTCTCGACTTTCTGGAAAACATGCACATGCATGATTAACATTTATATTTATTTCTAGGTAATCTATTTACAAATCTTGAGTATTTCAAAGGTTTATGTTCACAAAATAATGCAATTACTATTGTTCTGATTCATTTATTTAGGTACATCCAAAAACATGATTATTCTTAAGAAAAACATGGTTACCAAATAACCAAGTAAACTGAAATCAAGTGATAAAATGGTCAAGATATGTACTCTCAAACTTTGGTACAAAGAGCATTACGGGTTCAGAAAAACTTTTACCAACTTGTGACAAAATGTAAACAACAAAAACAAAAAGGGAGAAAGTGATGTGTTTTGTTTTTCATAATCCTAAATTTATTCAATTTAAAAGTATTCACAATTTGAAGTACACACTTACAGGCACCCACATATCTTTGTAAAATGATAGGGTTATGGTAAGAAGGATGGTTCGTTTTTGTCCTGTCAGAGCAAACCAAAAATTTGGCAGACTTCCAAAATAATTCTGGATATTTTACTGGTTGGCAAAAATTCCATATCTAAGAACAACACTATATATAAATGCAATGTGCAAAAAATCTTAACGTAAATTTTAACTTGGGAAGTTCAACTGAATTCTGTTGTCAATAGAATTGTTACTAGTAGTCAGGTGAGCAGACTGGACTTTCTGCTCTTAATTTTCCTTGACCCTCTTGTGGAGGTGCAGATAAGCATTGCTGTGCAGGAATTAAACGAAACAGCTCCTGGAGAGTTTCAAGGCCACCATTGGCAGTTTAAGAGTGATCAAGAGCTGAAGCCAATGAGAAGGCCAAACTGTTTGCACAAACTGTGCCATTTTCTCAACCTAAACCACCTCCTCCAATGTTCAAGCACACTAAGATCCCTAATACAACTTCCCTTTCTCAATTATTTTATGATCGGAATGAAGCCAGACTGTAAGATAGTAAATGTTTGGAGTGATTTCCTAAGCCACACGAAATATCCCTGACGTAATTTTATTTACGCCAAGTGTGACACACACTTAAGTCCTTTCATGGGTATCAAGCTCATTTGTCCCTCACAGCACTGTTGCTTGTGTACCGTTATCCCCACTCTGTGCCTGCATGAGGAAACTAAGCTGAAGTAACTTGCCATAGTCACCCCGCTAAGTGGCAAAGGTGGCATCCAAACAGACAGTCGGGCTCTGGACACCATTCACAGGCCTCTTCATTCCACATGTTCATTCAGATAGTTCCTAACTCCCATCCCAGGGAGGGGTTGGGGATTGTCCTTCCACTCAGGTATAAATAAGATTCTTGGCAACTGCCACCTCGTGTACCTACCTACCCAAGGTCAATATTTGGGTTTCCTACTGAACCAAGATTGTTGGGGTGGTGGGACACTGTCATGGTCAGGTGTGTCAACTTGGCCAAGTGGTGGTTGGGCAAGTGTTGGCTTGTCTGTTGCAATGAGGACATTTCATAAATTAGATCATGAGCATGTCAGCTGCATCCACAGCTGATTCCATTTGTAATCAGCTAACGCGGCGTGTGTTCTGCAATGAGTGATGCTTAATCTAATCCGACTGAAAGCCTTATAAGGAGGATTCAGAAGAGACAGGCTCTTCCTGTTTTGGCTGGTGAGCCTCTCCTGTGGAGTTCGTCCAGACCCTCCATCGGAATTGCTGGTGTCACAGCCTACTCTGCGGATTTTGGACTCTGCATTCTCACGGTCACGTGAGACACTTTTATACATTTTATATTTGTAAGTGTTCCCTGTTGATTCTGTTTCTCTAGAGAACCCTAACTAATACAGGCACAAAGAAGAAAATCTCTTCCCTGAGTGGGCAAAATGGCAGGCCTTTCCCTTTAAAGAACTTTTAAGTTATAGCTATATGTAGTTATTTTTTTGGAACATCGTCTTTGTCTCCAGTGCTTTTTTTTATTTGGCAATGAATGTTAAAACAAACCAATTTCTGAAAGTCTTGAAAGTAGCATTTAAAAGGCGCATAATAAATTCAAAATCTTCTAAAAGCACAGAACCTCGCCCATTCCATTTTATTTCCATGGAATTTTTTGGCTCATTCATAACCTGCTAATCCTCTATTAACAATGTGTACCCACAAAAGTGTGGGGCATCATTCCAAAGTCACCCACTGGAAGTCAAAACCTCAGAACGGAATATGGCACCATCCCAGCTATACTGACAGCTCAGGTTATTAGGATCAGCCCAGTCTATAGATGGGTAAGAACCGTTCATAATAATTTAAAAACCATCACATCCAGTGATAATGTGAGAACACCTAAGTTGGCCTCAGCCTCAACCTAAATTAAAAAAAAAAATCACAAGCATGCTTTCCCTCCTAAATACAAATTTATTTTAGATTTAAAGATGAATGAAAGCAAAACGTCTTACAAAGTTAACGGCAACAAAACAAAATATATATATATATATAAAAATAAAATATATAAGAATAAAAAGTCCACCGCAAAAGAAGGGGTGGGGCATACACGGGTCACTGCCGAGTGGCTATGGGAGAGGAAGTGGCCTCTACCTAGGCACTTACTTTGACCACGGTGACCAACCCGTCGTTGCTGCTGGGGTCAGTCTGAATGGCAAAGCGCCCGGTAGGGTCTCCCCCGCTGATCCTGTACACCGCGTTCCAGGCCGGCGTGTGGGGCTGATCCTTATCGGTCACAGTGAGATTAGCTACTATGACGTCCACTCTGTTTTCAGGAACTTCGCCATAGAACTGCAAGGAAGGCAAAAGCCTTAGTCAGAGCAGCGGTGCGGACGGCTGAAGGACAGCATGTCTTGACATCGCCCTGATTTTACTGCACCGTTAAACCTTTATTATCTACACTAAACGAGGCGCTCCGTCATGCTGTAATCGCCGTATTTATATTTGACTTAAAAAACACTATGACTTTTTCCGGTGGCCCATTTTTCTACCAAATAATGTTACAGTTTCATGAATATTAAAATTGGTGGCCACTTGTGAGAATCTGGGTGATTCATGTGGGGTCCAGGGGAAAGGAGTTGCCTGTGGGAAATAATTTTACTCAAGATAGAGATAATTAGATGCTGAGGAAGTAGCAGAAGACAGCCATGTAATTCACGTACCTGTGCATATTTATATTTGTAAGTCTTTTTCTTAGGGCTTCATTTCCAGGCAGTGTATTTTAAGAACAGTGAACTTGGAGACTATTAGAAAACAAATTACTGGCACGCCCTTATTTAACTCCTCAGTTAGAGCCATCCTGTCAGTAGGTTAAGCAAGTTCTACCTCTCCTAAGCACATTTATTATTCATGACCAAACTTCTCAGTAATGGACCCAAAGTTCTGTGAGTGACAGATGTACTTACGGTCATGGCAGTAAACTCTGGAGGATTGTCATTGACATCTGTCACAGTGATGACAGCAGTGGCCGTGTTCGAAAGGCCGTAGGTAGGATTCCCTTCCATGTCTGTAGCTTGAATTATTAACGTGTACTGTTGCACCTTCTAAACAGACATAAAGATAACAACAACTTAAATGAAACTAATTTCTCAAGAAGACATAACAGTTGTTCTGTAAATGGCTCTTCATTGCGCACGGAGAACACAGCATCATTCACTCTGATTAACATTACTTGAAATTTCCCAAGTGGAGTTTATTTTAACTTATGAAGCAAAGGTCTGGTGCTTGTCGAGAGAGATTTATCTGTGTATATTCACCTCTACTGGTAGAAAGGAACACTCTGCAGCTGTGCGAAATGCACAGCAAAGCTGCATCTTCCATCTGCTTTCAACTTTTCCTTCTGAATTTCACAATGTTGTGATCAAACATTAAAACCTATCTGGTTTGTATTTAATGCCTCATCTATTAATTTCTACCCAGTTGAGGATGCTAAGGACAATGAAAAATCTCAAGAGAGAGAAAGCACATAGAACCCACAAGCTACAAATGTTTTCCTTTGGTATATTCTATATATATCCTTTCCATTATAATAGGGTAGACAAAATGTTTTCTCCTAATTCTCACAAGTACATACCGTTTGCAATTGCACGTGAGTGATATAGTCTTAAAGCTGAAATCTAATTAAAGGGTTCACCCTTATAGGGTTAGTCCTGGAACACAACAGGTGTTTAATAGCTGCCTACTTAATGGGCTGCGATTTGTACACATCACTCATCGTGCCCACTGTTTTGAGCAGAGGCCTATAACAGATACGGCTACATTTACATGTAGATAATTATTAGCAAATAAGCACTCATGGCTTTCAAATGTCAGATTGAATTTTTTAAGGAGAGCCAAATTAAGCTGTAATGCATCCAAGATAAAGTCTTGAGCTGGTTTGAGAGTTCTGCGGCACTAGCTGACAGCGTTTTAATAGGAAAACCTACCCAAAAAGCATATCTAAAATCCTTTGACATCTCTGTAGAAATTGGCGCAGATTAAAAACATAGATCATATTCGTAAATATTAAAACAAAACTCACTTCTTCATACAAAAATAAATTGTCGCTGCAGAGTGTGGTTTTCCTTGATTCTAACTATAGCTAACATTATGAATGAACATTCTCAAGGGATTTCTGGGGCTTGGAGAGAACAGACACAAATTGTAGCTTTTGATTTAGTTGTTAGCAGGAAGGGGCAAGGAAAGAGAAAGGAGTAGGCGGGCAAACTAAGCCTCATACATTAGATTTTAAGACTCTGTCCACCCAAATGTCAATCTCTAGCAGTTATTAATTCTAGGGTTTTGTTTTACTAAAAGAAAAATGACCACATATTTTTGAATAAGGAAAAAAAAAAAGGAATATCGCTGGGTGTGAAATTTAAATTTTTCTTAGCCCAAACATGAACTATAATGCTAACGTATGCTAAAACATTTCTCAATGGATTTCTTTCTTCATCAAGAGAGTCATTTCAGCTTAATGTTCTCATGATTAGTGAGAAAATTTTGCAGGGCATTCAGTTCAACTTCTCCTTTGAAAACCATGAAAATAAAAATTCATGATGACTTTGAAATGCCATGTTTGTTAGTTGTTTTTTGCAGAAACAGATGAACATTCTCAAAAACAGAAAAACAACAGATATTTTAATTAATAATTAAATAAATCCATGTAGATATTATATGGAGATACAGTACTTCTTTGGATGGCTATTCTACATCTTTAAAAGAACTTTAACATTGTATTAGCATAATATAATTTAACATTGAACTGAGTATTGGGATCAGTGGCTAGTTAGTCTTGAAATCTCTAAGTTACAAAATAACTTGATTATTTCTAAAATATGATGTCTCTTCAAATAAAAAAAATCCACCTTAGTAATTAGTATGATCTCCATTTTCACATGCTTGATTGAAAAAAGTTTCTTACATTTTGTAAGGAACATGCCACAGCCTACGTTTTAGTCTAGGGGAACTATTTAGAGCTTCTTTGTCTATTTTAGCCATTGGCATCTGGTTCTGAAAGATTGATCTTTGGATTCCAGAAGGATTTGACTTCCTACTCTTACATTTCCAAATCAAATCAAGAGGTATTCTTTCCCTCACTCCCTGTTCTCTCAGGATAAGATCGCAGCTTGTGATGAGTCCCTCAATCTCTGTGACTCACTTACGTCACCACATCTACAGTTCACTCACCTGTCCCATACCTTGAATGCTTTGTATTTCTCTTCAAATGCTCTGTCATGACCCTATGCCATAGCATTAGGCATTTCCCTTTGCCTAGACCAGTGGTTTTCAACTGGAGTGATACCCCTCACCCCAAGAGACAGTTGGCAATGTCTAGAGACAGTCTTTGGCTGTCACCATGGGAGGCAAAATTGCTCCGACTGAGAATCACCTAGTAGGGAGAGGCCAGGGTTGTTGCTAAACAACCTACAATACGCAGGACAGCTCTCCACAACAAAGAATGTCTATAGCACCGCAGTTGAGAAGCCCTAGCTTGGCATGCCTTCCTCTCCATTTTGAGCCCGACAATCATGGAGCTTAAATGTCACCTCAGAGACGAGCTGAGAGTCTTTGGGGTAGAGCTGTTTTCCTCGTCAGGACTGTGCTCCCATAACTTACCTCCTTCTCTATTCTTAGCTTACACAGTTGTTATTATTCCATATTCCTCTCTTTGCCCCATTATACACACGCATACAAACGCTTCTGCTTTATTCACACGTGTGTTGCTGGTATACGGCAAAATGCCTGATGCAGAGCAAAGCAGTAATACCTGTTTTTGAACGTGTGGTTGGCTGGGTGAATGGATGACAAACCCTGGGCCTTGCATTATCATATAAATATTACAAGTTAAGGAAAAAACATCTCATATATATATAGCTATCATTTATTCATTAGCACATATACAGGAACATAAATTAACTCACTGGTTCTCAAACTCCAGGGATTCATATATATTCCAAATTCTGCTCTATTTTTATATTTCTGTACTATGAGTCACTTACTGTTTATTTTGATAATGATATTCTTTTAAAACCTAAATTAATTTATTATAAATGCACCATAAATGGAAAACTAACATCATTTGCCATAAGTAAGAACTATTAAAAAACACAATAAAATTCTTGGACCCCAGTGGTCTCTGCTTGAGGCAGCAGCGTCTAAACGGTTATGGTCTCTGATTGTCTCAGAAGTTTTAATGGTGTATACAAATTAAAATCACAATATGTGCACCACACTTTTGAAACACTGAACTACGGTGATATAAGTGAGGAGGTGAGAATGCTAACTGCTTTTTCATTTGCAAACACTGTCTACTAGATGCCAGGCAATGTTTTACTTGGTTAAAATAATGAACAAAGCCAGACATGTCCTTGCTTTCAGCAAGTGTCAGAGACAGCTACTAATGAATTACACAAAGAAATGTAAGATGTAACGGTGGTAAGGATAGGAAGAAGCAATAATGTGAGGAGCCTTTAATAGGAGAGCCTGGCCTAGACCTTAAACCTGGAGGGAGGAATGAACGCAAGGGGCATGTTGGGGGTAAACTGAAAGGAACTTGATCACTCAAGAATTTGGGGGTAGATGGATGGCTGTGCATGATAAAGGCAAGTAGAACATAATCATGGGAGCCTGGGAAGGCAACACTAGTCATATGAAATAGCAATTGCATCAGGAGTTATAGATTTAGGGAGATGACAGGTTTGCTGTTGGATGCACTGGGTTAGGGGATGGGCGATCAAGCAGTAATGCCACAGAACTTAGGAGGGAAGGGCAGCTTTGTGAGCCTATTCAAATCATTAACCTCTAGGCTCCAGTTTCCTCACCTGTGAGATGGGCAGAAAGGATGGTCTATCTTGTAAGTTTGTAGCCTAAAATTTTGTTGGATCCTCATTGCATGCTCACACTGTTCTAAGGACCCTGATAACAACAACATAAAAATAACCCCTAAATTTATTGAGCGCTAATAATATACCAGGCAAAGTGCTTAAATGCTATCATACATTATCTTATTTAGGTCTGACAATAACCCTATAAGGCAAGTGAGCATCTTCCCATTTTACAGATGAGGAAACCAAGTCATAGGAAGGTAACCAAGCCTGCCCATGGGCATCAAGCCATAAATGGCAGAGATGAAGTTTGACCCCAGATCCACCAGAGTCTGCACCATCAATTGCTCCACTCTATTAGGGCTCTTCAAACAAGTCAGAACACTCGTGTGGATTGTGTGCATCTTGAACGGGGAAATAAGGCAGAAAGCCAGATTCCAAGGGTGAGGATGAGTATGAAGTGCCCTTTTGAGATGTCTGGTATTGACCTGACGGAGAAAGTCTTAAAACTCGAACATTTCTTTCAAGGTCCTTGTTTAGGGTAAAAAGATGAGGAATACATATCCCCCACTGAACATTGGGAATACAAATCTATACACAATTTCTATATAAAATTATCTTTGTAAATATTCAAGTGTGCACAGACTCTGTGTCCAGAGGGGTTCAGGACTGGCTTTTGTACTGAGCCGACTTCCAACTCAGTCTGCTGGAAGAATGAGAATCGGCCTGTTAGACAGACATGGGGAAGGAATATGGAAGCAGAGCAAACAGCAGGAACGGAAGACTATAAGGAATTGCATGTGGTTCTATGAGTAGCTGGGTATTAAATGCTTGTAAGTGGGAGGCAGGAATTCTGAGCGGTTACACTAAAGACTCTGCACCCAAGGTCACAGAGTGTCTGTTCCGTTATGTTAAAGATCTCTGGCATCATCATCTGGGTTGTGGGGCACCATTTTACCATAGCAGAGACTTAATCATGCTTGCAGATTATAAGGAACGAGCCTGTAGATATGGGAAGACTGGAATCACAACAGAAAACAGGGGAGCACTCCTTCAGGATAGGACAAGGAGTTGGAGTATAAGTAAAAGGACTATTGGGCTTGGAAAAAAAGCTTTCAGAAAAATGGTGAAGGGGAGTATACTAACCCAATAGATGCTGCTGCCACCATTTATGATGGCAAAAGGGGAAATGATAGCCAATATTTACTGATCTGTGCGGAATGCTTCATGCGGTATGTTACACAAACGGTACAACCATTCTAGGACGGAGGGAACATTATCATCCCCATTTCATAGATGCAGGAGTTGAGGTTTCAAGTTAATACATGGAAACGGACTTAGGAGAAGGAATTTGGAAAAAAGCAGAAAATGCCAGGAATAGGCCACACTGAGTAAGTAAAAAAAGCAAGGAACTAAAGAAGTCAGATGGAGATTTAAAAAAAAAAAAAAAGAAGACGACTGGGAAATGTAGCTGTCTAGCTTTAGGTCTGGACAACCTGCAGAGTTGATATTTTTTAAACCTGTAGATTAAAGACAAATAAAAAGCTGAATCTCAGTAAGCATTTCAATGATTAGGAGCTCAATTACTTAACAATGTCATACATCCTGCGAGAACAGCACTGAAATTACTTTTGACGGAAGAGAAACCGTGAATTTTAATAGAAATAAAAAAAATATCTGACTGGACGAGGTCTGAAGAAGTCAGAGTAATTTATCCCCCAGGCCTTGGGCAGAATTACCATAAACCATTCGAGATAGATGCAATTTTTTTGCTATGTTAAATGACTTTCAGAAAAGGAAGGTTTTCCATAATTTTCCGTGGTAACTCACTGTTGTACTTAATAATTTCACAGTCAAAAAGCTATTTCTCAAACTGTATCTAACCTCTGATTCTATAGTTTCCAACCCATGTCCACGTTGGCTTCATCAGGGGTTAGTGAATAGCTGCTTCCAACTACTGCAAGGTATACTTAACCATGGTTACATTCTCACTTTAGACTTTCACCTGCTAAACTTGTGTGGCCTTTTTCATTTTTAAATATGGTTGGTCTGCTGTAGTAAAACTATCTTTAATTCTCTATGTCTGTTTTATGTCATAAAATAGCCAAAATAAATGTGATGGGAGTATGAAAACATCTTGCATGAAAACAAGATGAAGCCCTATCTTTCTATCTCACAAAGAGAGTGTGAATAGGATTATGAGATGAATTAAACCCAACTGACACTCGAGAGATTATTTAAAAACATTCTATATTCTCATGTAAAATATGACATTCATATGGAGTTTGTGAATATTTAAGAATATTGTGCTATTTCATCTAATAATGCAATGTATTCCATTATACGAATTCATATACTGATGAATTAGATGTACTTCATATAGAAATGGAAGAGGCAAAAAGAAATCAGCATGTTCCAAATATCACTGAACTGAAAGCATTTCAACAATCACTGACCCAAAGCATTTCTAGAAAAAGAATCGTTGACACTGAGCAGTTAATACGTCTAATTCCTAAGTAAGGCTCTCAGCTCAGTTGTGAATAAAGTAACTCTGATTGGCTCATACTACCTTATTACAGTACTTCTAGTACTATTTTGTGTATATAATCAACTGTAATACTGCATTTTCTCTGATCCAATTCAAGCGAATGCTACTAAGGCAAATAAAATATGATAAAAAACCAACTCTTAGAATCTTTGTCAATAATATATATGGTACTAGACATAATGTTTCTTTTTGACATACTTTATCTGAGGTCTCAGAAAAGTAAAAGGTTACTCAGCCAGAAATTGACAAAGCACAAACCCTTATGCACAGGCACTTTAAATGCACTCAAACAATGATTACTGATGGTTCAGATATTGACCTTGAGAATACGGAAGGAACTGGCCAGAACAGAATCGGGAAAGGATGTAAAAGATTCATCAGGGGTGGTCTTTTCAGGAGAGGATATAAGCAGGGCTTGGATGGGAGCGCAAAGAACTGGAAGGTTCAAGCTCAAGAAGGTACCAGGTATTTCTGGCAGAAGGAACCACAGACAGAGAAACACAGATGAGTAAAGAAATGTGAGGGTTAAGGTCTTTCACAGGGAGACACCCATTCCCTCTCAAATGACCAGATGAGATAACACTTCAATGCCTTCAACATTTTATGCTTTCTCAACAAGATATTATTATATATATTTAAACGACTATGCCAGATGTCTGCTTCTCTACATCTGTAACTTTTAATGGTCTATCAATAGAATTGATGCAGTTACTAGTGTCCAAACTAAGTTAATTTTAGAGTTAAGGGAAAAATTCTAATAAAGCAGATAATCTCTTTTGCACTAAATCAGACTCTCCACAGAGGCTACAAATATACTAATCACATCCATGTTTTTTGCAGCTTCTTAAAAATACAAATGCTAAAAATTCACCCTAAATTAATGTACACATCTCAGTAGGATTTTTACTTTAAGTCTTGACCAAAAAGCCTCTGGAGATAAAGAAAAATCAGGAAAACTATTAAAAAATTAAAAATTAGGACCTAAAAGTTATACTGGCTTAATCTGGCCAATAATCACATTAAATATTATGCAGGCTAGCACCATTTTATCCAGTATGCACATACCATTTAACCCATCTGAGGTTCTGCAGGGAAAATAAAATGGATTTTTTTTAACAAAAATTAACGTGCATAATATTCTGGATATATTATGTGGTGATAAGTGTATGTGACACCGTTCATCTTTCATTTTTTTTATTTGGGTGTTCCTAATGTTTGACATAGTATTAGGGTTTCCCCCATGGTAAAGTTTAATAGTTCCATATTTTTTCTCTCATTGATACCGTTCATCTTTAAGATTAAAAACAAAATGAAACACAGTTTTGGGTTGGCTTACTTCTCTATCAAGTCCAGCTGCCACCGTGATAATGTCACCAGTCTCGTTGTTGATTGTAAACATATTGGGTGAAGGGGTACTTGGAGCCTGGGACAGGATTCTGTACCTCAACATTCCATTTAGAGCATTGGGGTCATCAGCATCAATAGCAGTTACGGTCATCACGTATGTCCCTAGGGATGATATCAGTGGGAAGGGAATGGTTAACCTTCATTTCAGATTCTCTTAAAAAAGAAGCTATCAAAAAAAAAAAAGAGAGAGAGAGAGAGACAACCTATATTTACCTTTTGGATGAATCTTATTTCCACTTTTCCAAACAAACATTTAATCACTTAAACTTGATTAAAAACACTACTGATAAGAGCAGTACTCACTTAAAAAATATAAAACATGCCTTAGATACTTGAAAGGAAAATTCATTTGTAAAGACTCAATTTTCCCATAACTTAGAAGGTAAATTTACTATGGAATTAAAAAAAAAAGGATCACTTCAGATGCTAATTTATAAAATGATGCAAATAATAAGAATGTGTGTTAGAAACCTATTTTATGGTCATTGATTCGTTCCTCTGCCACATTTTCTTACATTCTGCAAAAATATCTAAAAGGACGTGCTGAACATGATTCTCCCCAGTGCCGAAGTCACTTTCTGAAAGTAAGCTCTGTGCATTACGAGGCACACTCCATTTATTCAGGTCATAAGGAACCATTTCATGCATTACTGTTTTGGTACATTGAATAGAGATTTGGCATCGTGGTTCATTATTTCCTAGGAGATTAAAAGGACACTGAAACCAACTTAGGGACTTCAATTTATTAGACATTTTGGAAAGGAAATCTATAAAGCATTAGCATCAAATAAGTTCAAACTAGCTAGACAAGCTGTAATTTAGAAGGAGACAGAGGAGTAGTTTCTATTTAGGAAGATTTGTTCTGTAAGATGTTTTTCTTTTAAAAACAGAATTATAAGTTTTACTGTCTCTAGCTTCACTTCCACTTCAGCCATTTAAACCTGGTTCTATGTTAGGGTCTTTAAATTCACTGTTTTCTCTCCATGGCACACTTTTGCCCTAGAATGAACTCATGTATTGATGCCAACATTCAGATCTCTATTTCAGAGAGCTGTTCATCCAAACAGGCCACACTATCTCATCATGCACCATCTCCATACTCTGATGGTTTTTCCAAATCAGTTATTATGATCTAAAACTATATTGCATATGTGCTTGTCCGCTTGCTTTTCCTTATCTCCCCCACTAGAATTCAAGCTCCAACAGGACAGAACTAGCTTGTCACTGTATCCATAGTGTAAGAACAATGCCAAACACACAACATGTGCTCTATAAATACATGCTGAACGAATGAATTGTTAAGACAAAAAGTATGTTTCAAATCTTCAGCCAAGTTACTTACTACAGGGCAGTTTAACTCAAGATTCATCACATTATTAAGCCTTGCCCAGATGGATGTTTTCAATCTTACAGAACCACACTCCTGAAGTGTCTTTATTTCTAGTGACCACTCTAGAGTTCATCATTAATGGGAGGTTTGTGATGAAAATCATCATCGAACACACAATAAATACACCTTTGTTCAGTTTTTTTGACATTTTTTGAAGCAGTACTTTTTATAAATACAAGGAAAAATGAAAATTAATGATTTACCAAAAAAACCCAAAAAAAACCAAAAAAACAAAAACAGAAACCCCCCCTAGCCAGAAAAACCACAAATTTATATATCTTTATTTGGACAATACTTGTGTTTTAATAAGGATATGTTTCACATGCATTCATTTCACAGTATTTTAAAATAGTTAAGAAAGCTACTCTGAAAATATAGCTCAAGGGACCTGGTGTTGATGGGTGGACCTTCTGCGTAGCAACCCCTTATCCCTACCCTTTCTTCCCCTCCAGCTCCCCAATCCTACCTCTTTTCTGAGGAGGCAGACAAGCATTCTGGGACCAGGGAAAGGAGCAATTTAAGACACAGCTGGCCATGTATCTAGCATTCTGCTATAAAGCAGTTTATGCATAAGGAACTACAAAAACTGGTGTAGATGACCAAGGTAATATACAACACAATTTTAAATGTTAAAGCTTTTATAAATATGAAAAAAATAATACACTGTCTCAAATCACCACAAAGGTCAAGTAATTTTAGGAAGGCTGGCCAAAACTTTACTTTTCTCATCTCTATACCAACTGTTTTTTTTGTCCACTATATTTTCAAATTAAGTAGGGTTTTTTGCCTTTGCTATTTTACTGTGACTGAAGTTTGCAGTGTTTTCTGTGTAAGACATCAAGAGTCTTAGTCGAATATCAGTTTAAAATGCTTTTGGCAACTACTGTTTTAAGCCAGGTCACTTTCAATTACACTAGTCTGAAAGAGAAGTCTGCAAAGGGCATTCTGGGGCATTCCCAAAAGTCAAGATCTATGTAGCTAGAGGCCAGCACTCACAGCTGTCAGCAAGCCCCTTTCCCCTTTTGCTTTAATTCACTACCTGGTCCTAGAAGCACCAAAGATCCTCCAGGCTTTCCAATTTTTAGTTTCTGCTAAGACTGATGTAATAAATCTACTGCTCACTTTCTAGCTGCACTAATTATATTAGACTGAAAGCGTCCTATAGATGCTATAGTACAGACTCAAATACTGTCACATATTTTTCAAAAGTGGGAATATTATGGAGGACAGTGAGAGGGATATTTTTCTCTTTTCAACCACTTTTTCCCTAAAAGTTTTATGAATGAAAGAAGATGACATTAAAAGGCTCACACAACTTCTCCCTTTCTTGCTTATATAACAGTGATGGATTACATTGCATTTCCTGAAGTACACTCCAAATTATTATCTTCAAACTTACCAGGTTTAGATCCCTCCGGAACTGTACCATTCCAAACCTGGTGTAAGAACTCTGGTCTGTTATCATTCATATCAATGACATTGATGACAATGTCAATGGGATTCTCCACTTGATTTCCATTAATATCCACAGCATGTGCCCTCAACTGCAAAAGTCATCAGAAAACGTAACCACTTAACAGATTTATGTCTCAGGTGAATAGACAGAACATAGAATTCCATGTTACTATAATCACAAAAATAGACTGGGAAGCTGCAATGCAAAAGTTGCTCATTCCATCAAAATCTAAGTTAAGTTAGCCCAACTCCATTTAATTAGAGCAGATGTAGCAAAAAGCCACCACTTACCAAACTCTAGGCCGTGCGCTCAGAGCTTTATGGATTTTAACTTATTTAATTTATATGCGACAGAGTGAGGTAGAAATTATCTGTATTTTAAGATGAAGGTTGAGCTTCAGAAAGGCTCAGTGACTTTCAAAGGTCACATAGTTATACCTGGTGACACAGCCAGATCTAAAGCCAGTTCTGTCCAGCTCTTTTTGCTAAATCCATACATGTGACAGAGTTCAAGTGATTAAAAATGTGGTAGTGGCAGAGAATAGTCATAGACATCAAGGAATCAGAAGCAAATCTAGAAAAAATTAAGTGCATATGGGGAATTTTCACACTAGGTTTTGTTTTCGTTAAATGTGTAAGTCCCTCATAAATATTAAAAGTATGAACACACATGAGAATTTTTCCCCTCCCCTAGTCCCATTTCTCAGAGTTATAGGTACACTTCTAGAAATTTTATCTTCTTTTTATCCAAATAAAGAAAATCATTCAGCACAAAGAGATCCATTTCATTCTTTTCAATGGCTGTGTAATGTTCCATTGAATTGTTTCCTTTAAATGGGAATGCATCTATGGTTTTCCATTTAAGCCTGATGCTGGCTGTTGGTTTGTGTTGTGTATGCTTTATCAAGTTACAGAAGCATCAATGTTTCCCTCTTTTATTTAGAGGCTATATAATGCATTAAACAATGTAAATCTTATTATTGCCATTTCAACACTTATGGAGGTACTCCTTTTGTTTTGTTTTACTTCCTTATATAATGCACTGTATTATATAAATAGGTTTCTTAATACCTCCCATACAATCCTAGAATAAATTCAGATTTTGTTATGGGTATTGTTTCTTAAATATACAAGTAGTAAGCATCTGGAGAGCAAAAGGTTTGTCCCCAAATTCAACTGAATCATATTTATTAGTTCCTGAATTTTAACCACAAGAATTCAGATAGTTGAGAGTTCATATAAGAAAAGCTATTTAGGTTCTGGTTTTGGATTGGTGTTATTTATATTCATAAATTACAGAATTTCCTAATTAGATTCAGCTTTATTGCATGCTATCTTTGCCAGGTTTCCCTTTAAGTGAAAAGTTTAGAAGTTTTTTTTCTTTCTTTATGTCCAAGAACAATATCAAAAGCATTAAAATACCTGTTCCTTCAAGTCTTTTAAAATAATTGACCAATAAAGTAATCCAGGCCTTTAAGAAAAGGGAGTATTGAATAATACTCAGCATTTACAATATTTTTAATTTCTCACATACTTATTTGTCTATTTAGAACTAAGAGAGCCTTGGCCTAGCAGATATCAAAAAAATTAGCAAACGTATACCTGGGAAAAAAAGTTTTTTAATGGCTAAGTATAATTGATAAATCAATGGGGAAAATTATTTAACACAGAGTATTGGGACAGCAGAGTACTCATAAAGGTAAAACAAAGTGTTTCCATATTCCTCCCTCCTTTTACTAAATAAATTCCACAAGAGGATAAAAATTTAAATGCAAAAAAAAAAATCCAGATTAAAAACTTGGGGGATTAGCATCTTGGAGGAGGGAAGGACTTTATAAACATCTCTGAAAAGTCAAAATGCATGATAAAATAAATAAATAAACGTTATAATGCAAAAACTGTAAGCGTCAGTATAGTAAAAATTATAGACAAAGTTTAAAGAGCAAAATACATGACAAACCAATCATTAACATCCCTAGTAGATAAAAGGTTCTTAATAATGGTAAGAGAAGACAAACAATCCAAAAGAATATCCAATATAAGACTGGAATAGAGAATTCACTTTGAATAGATATTCAAAGTATTCAACTTAGGGCATCAGGATAAGTTTTTTTTTTTGCAGTAATGCTGTCAATAAATAGCAAATGTAATGGCATGAAGAAACTGCATCATATAATGCAGCAGGGAAATAATTCAAATTTTAGGAATTTATTGCAAGGATATAATAAGAAAATGTACAAAAGATGTTCATCACAATATTACTTAGAGGAAAAAGAAAATGAAAAACTAAACTACTTAAATATCTAATAAGCAATTAGCTAAGTAAAACTATGTTATATTCACTCAAAAAAAAGTAATTCAGCGCAATCAAAAATGAAGATATAAATAATTATTTACTGACATGGAAAGATGCCAAACCTTATAATTGCTCAGTGAAAATAAGCTGGTTGACGAAAATGACCCAAATCTCAAGAGAGTGCATTTATGTATTTATGCACAGTGAAACATCTGATCATAGAGAGTCACCAAATGATAAAAAAAGAAAATGAAGAATTTTTTTTATGTACTGCTATTAATAGTGACTTTTTTACTTTCCTTTCAATATCCTGTCTTATTATTTGAAAAATTTTTAAAGTATTCATATATTAGTTTCTAAAAGGAAAATTTCATTAAAAGTTTTATTCATGTAGAAATTGGAGGCATAATACAGATCAATTTAAGTTTCTATATCAGACTAACAAAAAATTGTTGAAAATTTATTTCAGAAAAATTTGCAAGCATGGCCTAATAAATGAAAGTATTCCTTGAACTTATATTTTAATATTAGATAATTTCTGTTTTTTAAAATACTCACTATAATATTATTTTTAAATTGGAAAAACCCATTTCAACCACCAGTATATTAATAAGTATGAATATATATCTAATATACTAAAAGCTGTTGTATATCATTAAAAAAACGAATACAAAAGAAAAATAAAGAACATAAAATAAAAAATAAAGATAAGAAGTACACATAATTAGCATATCTAAGAAAAGAATGCTCAGATTGGTAAAGTGATAAAACCAAGTGTTAGCATGGTTATGGTTATAAGGGAAAAGGCAATCTCAATTTCTGCAGGAGTATCAAAATGGTACATGTTTCTGGAGGGACCACTGCCAACACATAAGCCTCTTAACATGTACTATCCATTTTCTAGAGCTCCACGTTAACGGCAATAATCACACCGCAGGAGCAGATAAATGTATCAAGTATGACACGTGTTTATTAATGAAAAATTGTTATAGAAAATGGGAGCATATACAGTCAAAGGAATACTATGCAGCTAGTAAAAATGCTGCAATCTCTATACATTTTGCAACAGTTTTGTTTGTTGAAACATTCAGGTAAACTTTTTCTTCTAAGTTCTTAGCCACATATCTGAAGACAAATATCAACATATAAAGGATAATGAGATTTTAGGTTATTTTACTTTCTTCTTTGCCCTTTTTCGTATGGTTTGGTTTTTATCATAAGCCTTTTCATTTGGTAAAAACTAATAAAATTATTAAAATAAACTGATAACATAACTGGTGTTAAAATTCTCAGTATTAAAGCTTTAAGACTGACACAAGATGCAAATGCTAAATTTGCCACACAATTAGAAGAAAACACATTGTATGATAAGCTGGTTGAAGTCTTACATGAAACCGGGCTATCAGCTCACGATCCAGAGGCTTTGTCACTGACAGCTGACCTGAGATGGGGTTGATAATGAAGATACCAGTTGGAGGCTGGTCAGCTCCGGGCCCAGTGACACTATACCGCAGTGAAAGGTTTTTATCTCTATCAGATCTGATCTGAGAATCAAGAAGACAATCGCATTAAGCCAATGAGAGACTAAACGAGCTCATTATCAGCGAGAAGGCATGCCACACCTCCTGCCCTTTTTCAGTTATAAACTTACACCATCTCTTTCCAGAAAACAGGCATAACACGTCAAGTCTCACAGGGCCTGTTCATCTTTGCATTGCAATGACAGGCTTTAAAAATCACACCAGAAAGACTGGGGCCACATCAACATCTAAAAGAACACTGAGTAGGAGCAGGGCAAAAGTCAAAATTAAGGAGTGTCAGTTTTTCTAGAGAATCCAGTTCTGTCCTGGAGTTACTAGGTTAGAATATTTAACCTGGTAACAGGTTGCCCCATTTAATTAAAATAAACTCTGTTACCTTTTTACATCAGTTTTAAGTCCTGTAACCGTAGCATGGCATCTCCTCACATGGGAACTCTGATATTATGGCTGCATCTTGATGTTAGATTTCTGTACATATTGTACTGACATTATTTATTGCAACCAAAGCATTCCGCATCATTTCAAGATGGCACCTACTACACCGAATTCCTTAATAACAAGCATGCAAGAAAGTGACTTTAAGATATATTTGATACCCTTAAAATTTATACCCATTATAACGTACATCCTTCTTCTCCAAATGTAACTACTCCCACTTAAATTACAGATGAGTAGTCACAGGAGGCAGACCAGGCTATGGAGAGGGAGGAGAAGAAACACACGGAGAAAGGGCTGATTGAGCAACGCTGTTGGCAGGTGACAACAAGAGATCTTAATGCATTAGATATATGCACTTCATTCATTAATAGAAATTAGGTGTTCTTATTTTTTAAGTAAAGGGGAAATTCTTTTTTTTTCTCTTTCTCTGTTGAGGTGGAAAAAAATAAAAAACCTTTATTTATTTGGGGGTCGTGTTGTTCACCATTAAGCTGAATTATAATGTGCATTAGAACAGGATATACAACACAAATAAATGACTTACTCAAACGCAGCTTTCAGTAAGTATGCGATGGAATGGTAAATTAATCACATACAGAAACATTTACACCTTTAAATAAATGGGAATAAAATGACACTGCAGTTTCGTTTTGTCATAAAAGTAATGGGTTGCTAATTTTACAAAAATCTTTTTGCCCCTGCACTAGGGAATCTGTTAACGGTAAAAGACCAGAGTTCTTTTTTTCAGAAATCTCTCAAAAGCATTCGGTGCTGGCATTTTAAGCTATGAGTGGCCCTTTACTGTTTTCTTTGGGCTGAAAGCTATCTGTAGAGGGCAAAGGTCATCATGGAGATGCCAGCGCCCTCCGGGGCAGCTCAGGGGGTGTGCACGGGAGAGCCCATTTGGATGCACATGCTGGAGTTGGGGATCTGCTAGACACAGCGAACACCGCTAGCAACCACAGTGTCCAGGACTGCAGAGAGCCCAGTTTATAAACAAGAGACTACATAATAATGAGAAGAAGGTTTCTACTACACTTGTAGAAATTCTGTCTATATAAAAATACATATATTTTAAAACATATACCTATCATAAACTCTTCTTTTAAGCAAAGTACATAAAAACATGGCTAACATTTGCCATGTGTCACAGAGACATCTGAGAGCATAGCACCTACCCTGACGAGCTCTTGAGGAAAAGGGCCTCTGGAGTTTTCCGGTAAGTTGATTGGAGGGATGACCCAGTCTCTCTTTTGCCTTTGTAGGTAGCCATTGTGCTTAGTGAACTGTCTTGGAAACACTATGTCTTCAATTTCTTGCGATTCCTTTGCATTAAAATATAAGACACACACGGATACCAGAATGAACATTTTCTGAAAGTCTATCAGTATTAATGGACCCCCAGAAAGTACAGGAATCAGAGTTTACTATGAACAAGAAAACAAATCTGGGGCCCTTTTCTTCATCCCCCCCTACTAAAAATAGTAGAATTCTATTTTGGCTTCCAGCGTTCATTGAAAAATGGAATTCGAAACCATTTATCTTGTGGTTCAGCAGTGTAAACCAACTGCAGTTTCTAGAAACCATCTTCGATAATAGTTAATATTGACCAAAATTTAATAGCGCCCTTTTAAATATTTCTCATTAGTTTAAAACCACAGTTCAGGTAACGTGCTACTGTACATTAAATTTAGATCTTGGTGTGCTAAAACATAATTTGAATTCCAAGAGAAGTTTAATACATACTGGTGAGGAATGTCTCAAATATTTATGACCCTATTAAATCCCACAGAATTAATGCTGTAATTATTCTAAACCTATGTCAGCCATGATGGATGCTGTAGATGACCCACTTTGTACACCGGGTATTAATCTCTGCCGGATGTCAACATTTTCTTCTGTTCCCTCTTTTATCTGTAGACATTTTAGCCATTAGCCCTTGCTGCTTCAGTGCAAACATCCCAGCTCGTCTGCTGGAACACAGCAGATCACAAACAACAACAAAAGCATCTTTCGCTCCATTAGCTAGTAGTTTCTCACTTGATATTAAGCAAATGACGTGATTCCCCTGGATAGTTATTAGATTACCAAGTTAAAATTTACTGCATGAAACCCCAACATTGGTACAGGAAAAAATGATATATTTTCCTCTGGTACATTTATTCATATTCGACAAGTATAAATCACAAAGGCATTAAACATCAGAAATAAACATATGTATCCCTATTCCTCACAGCGGAATAAATATGCAAAACATAATAGTCTTATTCATAACATCATAGACTTGAGAATATGTATGTATGTGTGTGTGCGTGTATATATATATGCCCTTCTGTTCTAAATTAACTCAAAAGAATTAGAATATTCTTAAAATAATAATGCTATCACACCTTTACAGAAGCAGTTACTGCTTTTCTTTTAAAATTTATAATATGATGGCATACAAAATAAGTGCTCACTAAATGTTTGTGGAACTGTATAGAACTGTATCCTTGGAAAAGTACCTTATTCATTTTATCTTGGCTCAAAACCACTTTCACCAGAGGGAATATATCATTTCTAAAAGTCATGTTAGTAGTACAAATAATTCATAGATCCCAATTTGATTATTAAAGGACAAGACAAAACCAATATTTCTTGCCAGAAATGTTTTCCTGTTAACTGCTGTAAATCTGTATTTCCCATCTAATAAATTTGATGACATCTCCCAAAGAATTGTTTATTTTGTAGTTACATTTAACAGCTTGTAAAGCTTCTAAGCAATCTGAAACAAAGAAACAACTATTTTTAATTTAAATTCAGCTATGAATCTCAAACTACAAACAAACATTACAAACACAGCTTCCGGGTGATTAAAACATACTTCAAAGCCATATTTGGACACTCTACCTTCACTGATTCCTTAGTCAAAGCCGTTCTGAGATTCAATTTTACTGCCACTTGCCACTTTTCCTGGGTCTCCTTGTCTTGGGCATATATCAAGAACTTGGCGTGCTCAGAAGACAATGGGAAGCTTCTCACTGCATACACCGTGCCATCTTCATCCACCTTAAAATCTGCTGGTTCACTGCTTTCATACTGTACTTTCCTCCTTCCATCACAGTTGCTAAATTTCACTGCAAAAATAAATACATGAGTCCAATTACGCTTCAAAGGCAAAAACAACTAACTTCTAAACCTATCCCATTGAGGTTAAAGGGTAAAATGCAGTAACATGAAACATAAAAGCTTTATTTTTACATTATCAAAGGAATTCTCATGCTATAGAAAACCAGATTGCAGTTCTGGTTTGTTCCAAAGCCGCCTTCTTTTCACAGTCCTCAAGATCTTGGGCCCTCAGGCATTCCAGCCTGGAAATTTCCCTGACATTTCACCAATATTTGCCTCCACCCCCTGAAAAACTCCTACTTACCCTTCACGTCCCTGTTTCAAAGTCAACTGAAGGTAAAACAATCGTCTCTGACCTGAGCCTCTATGTAAAAATCTGAACTCTACTATACTCTGCTCCATGTCTCATATACCCTAGCTTATTCCTGGCACATAACCTCAATATATAATTTTTGAATGAATGCTTAAAGGAAGAAAGGAATAGCATTTAATAATGGTGAAAGCCCACTATATTATGAAATTACAAGACATTATGATAATTAAAAGATGAACAATTTACAATTTCTAGTCTACATTGTACTTATAGCAGTTCTATTAAGCAGTAATGAAATAAATAAAAGTAAAGGTGCATCTCAAAATATATTTTAAATAAAAAGATCTATGCATTAAGAATAACAATTTCAAAATTTTAATCATCTCTATCTTGCAGGAAATGTCTTAAAAGTGAAAAATAGTAATGCTTTTTAAAAAGCAATGTCTTATCAAATAACAAAGCTCATGTCTCATCAAATAACAGAAGTCAAACTTATCAATGTAGACCTAGAGATATCCAAACCAAAATAAAATATTTTTTTTTCAGAAAGGATTACTTACTTTGAGATCCTTAATCATTCTTTTTGATGAAAGATTTCAGGGGAATAGAAGTTAAGGGATCATATAAAAGAAGCAATTTTTCATTTCTGAAAATATCTGATGTTGTAGTCTGACAACAATTACATAGGATACACTTTTGGACAGCAATAACGGATACACGTTGCAAAATATAATCATTTATACTTTTTGCATCTGTCAAGGATGTAAGTAAATCTTTCCTCCCCCACATATGATCTGAAGACAGTTCTTTCGCTTCCATTAATATAAATTCACTGAGCCGTACTAAGTAACATGCCTGCTTACTTCCCTTAGTGACTACAAAATCCTTGATAGAACTAATAAAGTACTTCACTGAATATATTATTTTCCACATGATCCCACCTTTTTCATCCTCCATATTTCAAACACTTCAAAATGAAAATACAATAAGTCATTTCTCAAACTAAATTACGTAACCAAAACATCTGCCTTTGGAACAGAAGTATCCCAAAGGATGTGAGTATCTGAATTACCCCATCTTAGGTGCCATAGATTTAAAAGTGAAAAACAGGAATCTTTTTAACAGAACAAAGCCGTTTCCTGCTTATCTTTTATTAAATAAAGAAAACAAAGCAAACAAACAAAAAAAGAACACCAAAACTGTTCTTTGGAAGGCCGCTAAGAAATCAAAATGAGAGACTTTAAGCATCTTTTTACACAAAAAATGTCTTGATGTTACCAAAGGAATTCATGATACTAGAAAGTATAGAACCCAGGTCAGAAAAGCATATATATATATATATATACACACACACACACATACCCTTAATTATATACTACAAACACTCACACACGTGCGCGCGCGCGTAAACTTTTATCATTTTAGCATTCATCCTCATCAGTCCACACCTGGATCACTGCCACATGCCCCCTGCCCCGTCGTCTTCCAATTTCAGGCGCTTGCTCATTCACCCATTGCCAGATCAAAGTCCTGTTTGATTTTCTCCTCTCTGTTTAACATCCTGGTAATATAAGTAAATTATTTAACCCCGTTTAGAAAGTTCACTTAATTCTTAATTCTCTCCTAACTCTTTGGCTTTGCTTCCATCCATTTCCTAACGCATGCACCGGCCGGTTGGGTCGACTTCTCCACCGCCCTCCTACCACGCTGCTCATCTGGAAGGGCCTTCCCACCTCCACACTCCATTCCAGAGCCACCCAGCTGTTCCAGCCATCAGTCCACCGGGCACCCTTCGGAAAATGCCAGCCCACGCCCTCACATGGGACTTCATTAAATTTTTAATTTTTACTTGTATTTGCTTTTGCATTTCCTGTCTGCTAGGCAAACACGAGCAATTTGTTTCTATTTCTAAAGCCTCACTCATCAAGGGTTTCGTGCAATGAGGTCTGTTCTCCCTAAACAGATTTGTGAACTCATTTTTGTTTTCCGTCTTGGTTGTTTCCTATGACACACACCAGTGATAGAGACAGTGTAATTACTCATTACATATATGTAAGGCTGCCTGTATCAATTTCCTACAATATTTTAAAAAACTAGAAAACAGAATGAAAATAGAAACAGGCATAGTCTCCTAGAGCAACACTCAGAAGCAACAAAAACCAAAAATAACATAAGAGACTTCAGAAGATCTGACTTCGTATTAGGATGTTGGCAGGGGGAGAAAAGGAATTGATATTTATTGAATGTCAAGCATTGAACAAGGCACTTCAGATTATGTTATATATTTAACCTAACAATAACATCCAGAGGCTATTCTTATGTTACATACGGGAAAAGGAAATTCAGAGAGGCTATTCAGCTTTCCTAGTAGCTAGCATTTTCGGCATCTATGCCCATGACACTTTGACTCCTAGTTATTCTCTCTCCTGCAAAAGGGCAGAGACTCTGAACTCATTCTTCTTAAGTTATTAAAACCTAAAAACTTCAATAAACAATAAAAGTAAGGAAACAACAAAGAGCACTGCTAAGTATTCACGAACAGAATATATCAAATTTAAATTCTGAATAGCATCACAGCAAAGCTTACATAAAAAAGCCATTCTTGGGCGGTGTGACTGTGGCGCATGGGCAGAGTTCTCGCCTACCATGCCGGAGACACAGGTTCGATTCCTGGTGCCTGCGCAGGCAAAAAAAAAAAAAGGCATTCTTACACTGGAGGACGTCCTAACGTAATGAAGAGGGGAGCAGCTGGAGTCTCTTAAAGAGGGGTGCATGGGTACGTCAGGAAAGAACTGAATTCATACTGGCTGTCTCTGGAGGAGACTGTCCATTACTCTGGTACTCAGCTACCTATTTGGATGCAAGTGTCAGAGTGATGCAGTGAAGTATGGAAGGAAGGAAGGAGGCCTTTGAAAAAAATGCATTTGCAAATTAGAAAAAAAAAAAAAGTGTGCCTTTTCTCCCATAGGGTCACTGCAAGTCCATGAATGAGAAACCAGTTGGTCTCAGCAAGTCTCACGACTGGAGAAAAACGCTTTGGAAGAAACTGCATAAAAGCCAATTATTTAAAGTCAATTTGCTTTTCTACTACCCGCGCCTGCCTGTACCCTACAACCGATATGAACTGGTTTAATATATCCGTTATGAAAATGTTCTAGATAATTAAAGCAAACACTGTCATTTGCTCTGATATTAAAAGGAGCAACATTTTTGGTACATTTCAGGTTTAAAGAAATGCAGATCAACGCTTTAGCTAAAAATAAGTTATTAGCCAAATGAGAATGTTCCCTTCAGTGAAATATTGGTCCCAACTTCCTCCTGTGTGGTGAGTAAATAGAGGGTAGCGTCCGGCTCACCAGTAGGTGCTTCACCAATGTCAACCACATTCATTATTTTTAAATCACAAAAAATAAAAGGCTAAATGACTTCTATGGGTAAAATGTGAATTCCGTTCATTAACCACTGGGCAATGTTTTCTGTCTGTTGCTCTCTTCACCCAAGACTTAGACATGGCTAAGGATATTTTCTCAAATTTAACAAGTCGTTTCTGCCCTGGGACCAAGGGCTGAAACTTACTCAAGAGGAATTTTTTAACAGCAATTTAGAAGTCTACTTGGAAAAAAGAACAGTGAAAAACTGCTCAGTTATAGAATCTTAGTCATAGTACTTGTGCTGGTTTGAAAGGGATGTATGTTCCCTAGAAAAGTCACGTTTTAATCTAAATCCCATTTCATAAAGGCAGAATAATCCCTATTCAATATTGTATGTTTGAATCTGTAATTAGATCATCTCCCTGGAGATGTAACCCAATCAAGAATGGTTGTTAAACTGGATTAGGGAAAATGTGTCTCCACCCATCTGGGTGGGTCTTGATTAGTTTCTGAAGTCCTATATAAGAGGAAACATTTTGGAGAAAGAAGGAGATTCAGAGAGAGCAGAGAATGCTGCAGCACCACAAAGCAGAGAGTCCACCAGCCAGCGCTTTGGTGATGAAGAAGGAAAATGCCTCCGGGGGAGCCTCATGAAACAGGAAGCCAGGAGAGAAAACTAGCAGATGATGCTGTGCTTGTCATGTGCCCTTCCAGCGGAGGGAGAAACTGTGACTGTGTTCACCAAGTGCCTTCTCACTTGAGAAACTCTGAACTTCATCAGCGTCCCTGAATCAAGGTATCTTTCCCTGGATGCCTTCGATTGGACATTTCTATGCACTTATTGTAATTGGGACATTTTCTTGGCCTTAAAACTGTAAACTAGCAACTTATTAAATTCTCTTTTTTAAAAGCCATTCTGTTTCTGGTATATTGCATTCCGGCAGCTAGCAAACGAGAACACTACTAGTATGTATTTATAACTTATAAGTTATATTTATAATGATTTATCTTTTCTAAATGGTTTTCAAGAGACCTATGACAAAATACATGTACAAACAAACCAGGTTTAACATAAAAAAATGAGAGTTATGAGAAGCTCCTTGGGAGAAAGAGATGTCCGAGGGATATAGCTTAATTATTAAAACTGTTTTTTGAATTTAGCTTTGAAGATGAGAAAAACAGGTAACCCATGAATATCTGCCTCTTCTAAGAGGAACTACATAATTAATTCACCTGAAACCAACATGTTTTTCTTATTGAAATACTTTCTGTATGGATGATATGAAAGGAACTCCATGTAACATAGTGGACAAGATTTTCAAATTTAGTTTTCAACATGAAGCAGCTTTACTATTATTATTTTAATAAAAGTTTTTTTAAGAAAAGGTGATGCCAAATTTATCTTAAATTAAAAATGCATCCTTGCAGGTGGTGATCTAATCTATTCATTGTATTATCAGTTACCTGAAAGACATGGATAGTTGTCAATATCCTATGTCATTCTCAAACAGAATTCCAGTAAATCACCTCAAGCTGGTATTGATGGGAGCTGTATCATTTAACTGAATCAGTAATTTTACAACAGTGCCCTAAGTGTCTAACGTGTGGAGATACTGAAATGCTGTTAAGTAAAGTCATAATATTGTACCAAAGACATATAAAAAAGTTGAAATTCTATGATTTTTAAAAAAAAATCAGGGAACTTGACTTGAAATCTTTGTCTGACAGGACAATCTTCCTCACATCAAAGCATTAATTTTGCTTAAGTGTTCAGATAACCTGAAGTAGAAACTCCAGAATTTCTTAGAATCAGAGAAAAGGAAATACATTTCCTTAGACAACTGAAAGAACAGGCTTTGTTAACTGGATTATTCAGATTTAAAACAACTTTACTCACGACTGAATGTTTGTAGCTAAAACATCATAATATTCAACAAGATATTCATTATCAGACCTATTGTATAATTCATACACATAATAGGCAGTGATTGTGCTCTAACCAGCATAAAGCTTGGTTAACATGATTAATACCAAATTAAACATCTGGGAAAATAATTATTTTAAAATACTTCTGTAATCTTAAGGCAAACTTCAACTTAATGTTAACCATAAAACCATAAAGTCTTCATAAAATATTAATAAGAACCTATGGGCCTTATGTACTAAATGTATTTATAGTTAATAGCACTATACAAAACCATATAAATGGAAATGTGCAAATATTCACATGTTTATAATTTTTGCTCAAGTAAAACATCACACCATATTTAGAAACAATTATAAGAGACACTATAAAATATTTTAGTGCCTAATGTGCCTTCAATTTTTATGCTTTTTTGCCCTGTTAACTGCTATTTTTGAAGGCATATTGGGAAAACAGAAATAATTTCAGCAATTGAAAGAAGTTCACCTTTTATAGGTACAGATCATTATCTATTAATGAACTAGGTATTTATTAATGAAGAAATGGAAAGAAGGGAGGGAGGATGGAAAGAACTTTCTCATTACCAAGTTTTTCACGGTGTAAACAATGGAGAATGGTTTCCAAGTGTCAAGTTTGCTCAGAAGTCTGAAAGTGCTGCTTAGATTTTCTTTTTCCATGCCAGATCCTTCCAAAATTTCAGTTCAAGGAGCAATTATTCCTAGAACAAGTTAGCAGCCATTCCAGGGCCTACCAACTCTTTTCTTTTCATGCATACACACTTATCGAGAAATAAAACAGGATTTGGAAATATTCAACCGAGCTTGTTGAAAAGTCATTTTAAGCTCTTTATAACATATAATTAAACGAAAAATGAGATACAAAATTTTAGGGCCGATATTAAGTACTGAATAGATATACTTCCAAATAAATTTTTTTAGAAATCTTTAATGAAAAATTTGAGCTTGGGTTCTTGAAACAACTTTTTTATAAGAAGCTGAATACCAAATTCTTGATAATTACCATTAAGGAAACTTGGTTCACAAAAGTTGGTGGTAGCACATCATTCTTCCTCCAATTGATGAAGTTTATTTCTTGTCATGAACCAAAATTCAGGCATTCTGATTTATTCAAATCGTATTTTAATGAAGGGATAATTTCTTAAATTTTATGAGTCTTCCTTTTCTTATATTAACAAATATAATGTTGACAATCTTCCTTATAGAAATGAAAATGCTTTCCAAATATTTTCATATTCAGTATTTCAAGACAGTGAAACTTTACTTCAAGCACATACAAGTATTGCTTAATAGTCTTCTAAAATTTTCTTTAGGATTTAAAATTTAGCACCAAGTACATGTCATAAGTGAATCCTTTTTATCCTTTTTCAAAGTTGGAGTTTTGCTTCAAATCCACAAATTTTTTGAATGGGTGTAATATTTTTACACGGCCTTTGCTGCTTTCAATTAAGTTCATTCAGGTGCTCCCAACAACAGTTAAATAAGCTATTTTTTCAAGTGAATAACTCTCCTTAAACAAATCTACTGTGAGCAACGTTTACACATGCAAAAAAAAAATTCCATTCTTCTAATAGCTAACAAGCTCTTGAAAAAAAAAAAAAAGACATGTTCTTTAGACAGCCCATGCGCTTTGCTATATACCAGCAAACTGAGGTATTATAATTCCATGTCTTTACATAAAGCCAGAAGTTTTATGTCATATTTTGACATAAAAGAGTCACATTTTGATAATATCAACTTCTGTGGAATTCGGATTTATGAGCAAACTTTTATATACAAGAGTTTCCATATGAGTAAAACTCACATAGGTTCTTGGGACTCTCACAATAAATTCTTGATGCAAAATAAAGTCTATATCTTCACACCATTTGGACAAGAACATTAGCCTCATGTAACACTTGGTTTAATACCTTAATTTGTTTTAAAGTGTACGTTTGCCTCCTTAAAACTATAATCTATAGAAGTTTGTTATGATTATCTTGCAGAAAAAGGCTCTTCCAAGCATTTCTCTTTAAGCATTCCAACTAGTGCCATTAATTAGCACATATATTGATCTCCTAAAGCCATTGATGTGCAATGATAACTGTTTTGATCTTTTGGGGATTATGACGTATACCATGTCATCAATGCTTGTCCCCACGGTTTTATTAAAAAGTGGCTCCTTTGCTATTTCTTCTGCTTCAGTGGTTCACAGTGTACCACCAATGATGTATTAAAGAGTTCAGTAAGAAATTTTGCAATTGGATGAGGCATTTTGGCTTAAAGTATTAAATGTGAAACCTGGTAAACAGCTTTTAGAACTTGATCGCATAGTGCTGTAATCAATCTCGTAAAGGAACTTTCTTATTTCCTACTTGAGAGTCCAAAAGCTCTGCAAAATTTTGTTCCCCCCAATTTTATCTCACCAATAGCTTCACTTGATCACTTTTGCAGCTGAATAAAGCATTTAGACCGAGTACGAGAATAATTATAAAGGTGTATGAATTCAGATTTAAAGTAAACATTATCATATAACCTAATTACCCTAAACATTTAAAGGGTTGGGTCAGTACCCAGGTCTTTGTCTAGTAACTCTGAGGTCTTTCCAGATCTCATTCCTAAATTATCCATGATGATGGGAAAGTTAGCATGTCAAAAAGAAATCTAAAGACAAAACAGACTTCAGACACATACAGCTTCAGAAAATCTAGTTTTCAAAACGTATTTGAGGTCATCCGCATTCTTTAAAATGCATTAAAATAAAACTTATAGAAAGTATGAAAAAATACAGAAAACTAAATTACGATCACTGATTATTTACTTTCATTTAATTTAATAATTAAATAGAAGTCTATAAAATACAAAATATAATCACTACATTTCTGAATAACCAAAAATCATCTTCGAAGCAATCAATTTCTGGAACTTACAGTTCCTTTTTAGCTTTACTATAAAATGGTTTCTCATTTTTAGCATCGTAAAACAGTTCAATCACGAATACTTGTAGCCCACCTGTAGCTTATTCATGTCCCTCTGGTCTGAAACTGCCACACTCCTGTAAGATTAAGCCTTGCTTGGAGGTTAATAACTATCATCAATGTTTTTGGTTGTCCTGCCATTTGTACACATTCAGAAAGATCCTTCTCATTTTCCTTCATAGGAGACATAACCACATGACTCATTTTGTCCTGTGAAATCTGGGGGGATGAAGTGAGGGCACAACTTCCGGGCAGATGCATATGAAAGCTGTTGCCCTCTTCCTGCATTCCAGTGGCAATCATGAAAGAATGTGTTTTGATGGAGGTAACAGGAGATTGAAATCTCCTGGGGGAGTGAACTGAGTCAGTCGAAGAGCTGCCCTGCAAAAAGCCTGAGAACTTTGCACAAACGAGAGAAAAAAAAAAAAATTTGCGTTTGTTAAGGACAGAAAACTGACCTAGCATGTCTGGTAGGAGTTCCACCTGAGTGAACTAAAATCCTCTCAATGCATAAAGTTAGTATTGAAACGTCTACATAAATGAAATGAATCACAATCAAACTTACTGTAGATTCACCTCATAAAAAAAAAGATGTTTTATTCTAAAAAGTCCTGCATTCTCCTACTTAAAAAAGAAGTTTTATTATTACATTCCCTAAAAAGTTATGAAATCTATTAGAGAATCTGTTATTTCATTTCTTTTCCTAGTGAAAGTCATGTAATGTATAACTCACATCTATATATAAATTGCCATAAACACAAGAAAGGAAAAACGAGCTATGGTAGTCTTCTTTGATATGAAATTGAAAAAAAAGATCATAACAGCAGGAGGGTTGATATAGAAGGATTATGACATTGAAAATATGAAATTTAGATTTTGATAGTCCGATAATGCTATGCATACAATTTTGTATATTAAACTATTGGAAAGGCAGTACAATTATTATTGCATTCTCCCTTGTGTGAATCCTAATGACTCAAAAATTTTAAGCTGTGCTTCACTTCACTGATATTCTCCCTGCAGGCATCTCTATGAAATTCAGTGAAAACTCTTTTTTTTTGACAGGATCCAGCTAAAAATATATGAAATTATCAGTGCTCAGGCAGAAAGATTCTCTTTTTTGCAGAACATACCCATTAACAAATTACACTGAAATATCAGTACTTCCAATTAAATTACTCTGACAGAGGACAGGTTGTGAAGAAGTCCTTTTCTCCCAAGCCGTATGGTTATTAGCCTCTGAAAGCTGATGGATGCAATTTAGTTAGCTTCATTTTCCAGGTATTCTGACAACAAAGAAGGAATCTTAATTCTATTTTTTTTTAAATGACAGGTTTCTGTTAATTTGAAAGAAAAGAGTTTCGTCAGAAACTTCATAGGAAACAGTTATTCTTACTTATTGCAGTTTTCAAAAAACATCATTAGTAAAAGAAAAAAGAAAACAGAACTAAACACTTGTGTCAAAATCTAGTCCAATAATGATGCCTCAAAATGTACATAAACCAGAGAGAGCAAATGATCCCACCAGAATGCCCAACTTACTGAGATATGAAGCACACTGAAAAGGATTTTTAATAGGTTTTATGAAATTTAAATAAAAGAAAAAAGTATACAGAACACAAATGTTCACGAAGCAAATTCACCCTAATAATAGGACATGATATCTTGTTAACTTTGCTACTAAAATTAATGTACGTTAAACTAGTAAACCCCAAACCACTTTGCAGACGGGAGGAACTCTGTAACTGAACAAGGGGACCTTAAAAATAAATAGTAATTTTGGATTTGTCGCAGAAAGCAAACTATAAACACTGAATAAAAGTAACTGTAAACACCATGATATCATGCATATTAGTTTTAAAGGCTGCCTAAAGTTTTTTAATATGAACAACATCATATGTACTAAGTACTTAATATATATACTGGATTCCAAGGAAAAAAAAATCAGTGTGACTGTCTTTCCCAAAGATAATGAATGTATTCAAAGCAATTATGTCCAAACATTAAGCTAAAATGGATTTAAGCAGCAAAAGCAATTAACAAACTAAAATAAAAATTCAATTAATTCATTATTATTTGGGAACCATCATCATATAACTTGAATAAAACAAAACAAAACATGGTTTCCCTCTTTCCAACTTTCTGTCCACCACTTACCAACCTTCTCCAAGATTACTGTATAAACCCTAGAAAGTTGTTCTAGTAGCATGTAGGTATTCTTCTAGAAGTCTAAAGATGTATTAGTCCCAGTCTGATACACTTTGGTTTAATACAAACAATTATAAAGAAAAGAAGAGTGAGTTATTTATAACATATAAAAAATGGGCTATATTTATAATGCTTTTAAATAGTAATAAAGATCTACTTAAAGATTACTTGTTTTCACGCAATGCATGAATGCTTAAATTGGGTAATACTCCTTTAAAATACCAGTTAATCCTATTTAGAATTTATATTTTATGCCTTTTAGTTTTTTTTTTAACAGTGCCCAGAACTGCAGTTATTTTAAAATGTTATCCTTTGACCTAAAAATAAGAGTTACAACTATAAAACTTTTGAAAGGAAATATAGGGAAATATTTTCAAGACCTTGCATTAAATAATGGGTTCTTAGACTTTACTCAAAAAAATATAAATAACAACAACAAAAAAAGACAAAATGAACCTCATCACAACTAGAAACTTTCACGCTTCAAAGGTCACCATCAGGAAATCAACAGCATGCAGAAAATATTTCGAAACCATTTATCTGAAAATATATTTAGGATATATAGAGAACTCTTACCATTCTACAATAAAGAGACAAACAATACAATTTAAAAATGGGCAAAGGACTTGAATACACAATTCACCAAAGAAGATAAACAAATCGTCAAAAAGGACATGACAAGCTGCTCAACATCATTAGCCATCAGGGAAATACAAATCAAAACCAGGAGATACTACCTCACACCCACTAGAATGGGTATCATTAAAAAGATAAACAGAAGATAACAACTGCTGGCAAGGATGTAGACAAATAGGAACTCTAGTACACTGATGATTGAAATGTAAAAATGTGCAGCCACTGTGGAAAACAGTTGGGTGATTTCTTAAAAAATTAAACACAGAACTACTATATGACCTGGTAATCCCGCTTTCTAGGTATACCCAAAAGAATTGAAAGCAGGTGCTCAAACAGATACTTGCAACCAGAACTCTAGCAGCATTGTTCATAATAGCCAAAAGGTGGGAGCAACCCAAGTGTCCATCAGCAGTTGAATGGATAAACAAAATGTGGTATACAAACATTATTCAACCATAAAAAGGAATGAAGTTCTGGTACATGCTACGACGTATATCCATGTTAAATTTCTTGTACTTGATAACTGTACTTAAGGTGGTAACGGATATGAATATCCTTATTCTTAGGAAGTATACATGGCAGTATTAAGTGTCCAAGGAGATTGATGTTTATGACTTACTCTCAAATGTTGACAAAATAGTAGGCAGACAGATAGATGGACAGAGAGATGGACAGACAGAATGATATGGGAAATGTGGTCAAATGTTAAAAATTGATGGATCTGGGTTTCTGGAGGGGTATGCTGGAGTTCTCTGTATAGATGTTGTATCATTTATGCAACTGTCCTATAAGTTTGAATTTTTCTTCTAAATAAAAAATTAAATGAGGGAAGTCCAATGGTGGCTCAGTGGCAGAATTTTTGCCTACCTTGCCAGAGACCTGGGTTTGATTCCTGGTGCCGACTCACGCAAAAAGCAAGCAAGCAAACAAACAAATAAATAAATGCTCTTAAAACTGGTTAAAAAACAAAGCTAAAAGAACCAATCCTCTTCAAAAGGGTTCTCTGTCTTTATCACAGTCCAAATGCAACATTTACCTCTGTGAACATACCAACTCAAGAATGCAAATAATTGGGCAAAATCAGCTACTTTAACTGGCTATAATAAGCCTTATCCGCCTTCATGGGTTGACATTTCCTCTTGGAGAAATGATTACACTTCTAGTTCACCATTCTCATTACTTACATCAAACTGAGTGGGATGACTACTCACTATAACTTTATGGCCACCTCACACAGGCTCCACACCGCGATTTATCTGGAAAGCATCTCAGGGAATGTGTGCTCTGCTTGGGAGCCCTAATCCTCTCCCCTCCCCTCCCAAAACGCCACCTTAGCTCTCTTTGTCCAGCTGTTGCATATACTTCTGGAGGGTCAAGTTATCTTTAAAAAATATTATACATAAAAAGATTCTGCCCCTCTAATTTACCCACGTAAACACACAGACATGTATTAAAGGATTTTCATTAAGTTAACCAAGATGATGTCAAGGCAAATATTCTGTGCACACATTATTTGCTTCCAACTTACATTTCTCAATCTCAACATATTAGCTACAATAATTGAGTTAGTTAAAACAATATCCTTATCCTGTTCTGACCAGTAGATACAAGAAACAAACTAGTATGAAATATTCTCTTTTGCCTAAATAGCCCTGAATGCTTATGTTTCAGGGCAGTATCTTTAAAACGCTGCTTATTTAAAAAACAAATAAAACTAACTTAAAACAGATATTTGACTTCTAGTGGCATAAAAATGAAATAGAGCAACAGACGTGAATAACTGGGACAATGATAGAAAAAAAATAACCTAGGCAGGAATGATGAAAGAACTATTAAACGTGAATTTTTCATCAGGAAAAAGGCATTTATTTAAAAGGAAGGATGTAAAAGCAGGGACAAAGATAGAATGTGAGGTATAACGGAGTCTTCCACATGGCATAGTATGGCACAGCAGGTTTATTTTTTTCTATACATTTGTCTTGCTCCAAATATAGTAATAATAACAAAGTATAAAGAGCTAATAAACAAATCGAAAACAGGGACTCAAACAGGTATTTCCACACCAATGTTCACAGAGGCATTATTCACAATTGCCCCAAAATGTAAGCAAGCCAAACTGTCCATCAACCAATGAATGGACAAATAAATGTGGTATATACACACAATGGTATATTATTCAGCTATAAAAAAATGAAGCTCTGATACACGTGAGTACACGGACAAACCTTGAAGATATCATGTTGAGTGAAATAAGCCAGACACAAAAGGACAAATACTGTATGACCTCACTGATTTGAAATAATTAAAACAAGCAAACTCAAAGAATAGGAATCTGGAATATAGGATACCAAGGGACAGCAAGGATTGGGATGCGGATGGTGATAGGGAATGGGAAATTAAGGCTCAAAACATATAGGGCTCCTATTTGGAATGATGGAACTATTTTGGTAACGGATGGTGGCAATGGTAGCACAATACTGTGAATGTAATTAACAACACTGAAATATATATCTGAATGTGATTAGAAGGAGAAATGTTAGGTTGTATGTATGGCCACAGAATAAAAAAAAATACATGGACATTACACACACAGTGAACCCTAAGGTAAACCATGAGCTCTCCTTAATAGCACAATTACAAAAATATGCAATTAGCGATTGCAACAAATGTTCCACACCGAAGCAAGGTGCTGCTGATGGGGTGGTATATGGGAATCCTGTATCTTATGCATGACTGTTTTGTAAACCCATAACTTCTCAAATAAAGAAAAAAATATTAAAAACAAAAACAACACACATGCAAACACACAAAGAAATAAAAAAAATAAGACAATACCTAGCCAGACTCAAAATCAAGATAAACATCTGTTTGGATCAGAAATGACCCTGATGTAAGTTGTGATTTGCACAGGAAGCGTGCTGGTTTGAAACCGTTGGGTACCCCCCAAAAAACCATTCTCTTTAATCCTAATTCAATATTGTTGGGTGGGATCTCTTTGATTAAGCTGTTTCCATGGAGATGTGATCCACCCATTCAAGATGGGGTTGCTTACTGGAGTCCTTTAAGTGGGAAGCATTTTTGGAAAAAGTTTCAGAGCCCACACAATCAGAGACTTTGGAGATGAAGAAAGAAAACACCCCAGGGGAGCCTTCGAAATGAGAGGCCTGGAGAAAAAGCTAGCAAACATCCCCATGTGCCTTTTCGGCTGACAGAGGTGTTCCAGACCCATCAACCTTTCTTGAGCCATGGTATCTTTCTCTGGACGCCTTAGTTCGAACATTTTTTATAACCTTAGAACTGTAAACTTGCAACTTAATAAAAGCCATTCCATTTCTGGTGTCTTGCATTCCAGCAGCTTTAACAAAACAATATAGAAGTAAGCAGTGGCCACCACAAGTTCAGCTTCGGGAGAGTAAAAGGGAGTGTAGTGGACAGGAAACAGGGTAGAAGTGGCTGGCATGGCCACCTGAGGCCAAAGAATGGGGCTGGGGCTGGGGTTGGTGCTGAGGCTGGGCTCATGCAAGGTCAGAATGAAAGAGAGACGAACACAAAATAAAAATTTTTAAAATCCTACTCACAAGGAGCCTGAAACCCCCAAGTTACAATACATCAAAACAATGCTAAAGACAGCCAACAAAATCAATCTCAGAATTGAACACATTTCAAATGAAATAATTTCATGGAACACACTTCTGGTTTCCCCCATCCAATGGGCAGCTCCTTCTCCATCTCTGTAAGGTGCTTCAGAGTCAGTCTGTAGCCCTCACTTCTCTAACCCTGACATCCTAGGCGATTTTGACAGGTCCACCATCATAAAAACCATCTACATAACGTAAATGTTGAAAATTAATGTCTGAAACGTGACTGTTCTCCTAAGATCTAGATTCCTACATTAAATTGTCTACTTGACATGCCCACTTGGACATCTAAAAGGTGACTCAAACCAAACAGTTTCCAAAGTCAACTCCTGATTCACTCTCCCCCTCCCAACAACCCCCTCCAAGGTAAACAGTGCTACCCTTCACTCAAATGCTTAGACTACAAGTCTGGGAGCTGAGCTCAAGTCCTCTCTGATTCCGAATTTTAGCTCTCTGCAAGTCCTGTCAGTTCTACCTTGAAAATACCTCACCACTGGCCAATACTCATCCGCTACCATCTTTATTATCTGTCATTGTCTGAGCTGGGTCATGGAGATAGCGTGTAACTGGTCTTCCAGTTCTGCTCTTCATGATGCTGGCAGTCAACTCCTTAAAACATAAAATCAGATCATGCTCAAAGCTTTCCAAAGATCTCTATCACACATAGAACAAAAATCCTTAACAAAAAATGCAAGACCCTACATGACCCTGCCCTGCCACTGATCTTTTCTTCCTTTCCTAAGTCACTGGGCTGCTGTGATACAGGTTTTCTTGTGATTTCTCAAATAAACCAAATTGGTTCCTGCCTCAGGTCCTTTTCTGTATATTTGAAAATGTTCACAATGAATGAGAGGTGAGAGAAAAGAATAAAAACCAAAAAGCAAGAAAAGTTGGAAATCTAAGCAGGAGATTAAATCAGTTACCTAGGTAAAAGATTATTATGCTAATGTTTCACTTTTAGAGGCTTTTTTGTAAAAGTTATGGCTTCCTTAGTCTTTCCAACTTTCTTTGTTCCTTTTCCTTACATGACACTAGGACTTAAAGGATAATTAGTGTTGACTTTTTTCCTAGCTTTTTTTCCAGTCAAATCAGATATCGCAAAAAAGGAATGTGAGACTTTTAAAAATTTACCTGGTTTGACTGGAAATGAATGGCATGAATTATAAAATTCTTAGAGGAGGGGTATGCACTTTGAAGGTAGGTGCTAAGCATACGGAGAAGCAGAAAGCAAATGTGTTTCGACATTTGTAATATAGTAATTGGTTAATGCACGCAACGTGTAGGTGCTGCTCTGGCTGAAAGGCCACAAATCACCCAGTGTCTGTGCTCTCATTGCAGCGTAAAGCTTCTCAAACGATAGTGCCGTCTGAAAACTCGCGGGAAGAATGATGGAGTTCCAATGAGCTCCTCAGTACATACATAGAAGACAAACAGCAACAACGACGTCTGGTGTTGATCCAGTGTTCATACATGCACCGATTCTCCTCAAAATTGGGACTAGAAGAGTAGTCCCCATACATACATTCAGTAGTCCTCAAACATAAAGAGTTGTGAACCCAGCACAGCCACCTTTATAACCCTGCTTCAATGAGAACATGTCTGGGAATGCTCACAGTATAAGGAAACCAAAGCAGAGAGTGTACCCACGTGCTCAGATCCCACAGCAATAAGCAGAGTCAATTAGCATATGACTCTAACCTGTTCACTTTGCACATGCATGTGACTCCATCCATTTATCTACGTATGAAAGTGTTGAGTGCTGTACATGGAACAAAGTAGTCAAATATTGACTATCATAGCTGTCGTATCTAAGTCAAGAAGTCAGGGTTTAGAATGTTGTAATATAACATCTCATTTGGATTTCACCTACGATACTTTCACATATGCTCTCATTTGCTGCTCCCCACCTTTAGAGGTAGGGACATGAGAGGCCACAGAGTATAAAGTTACCTGGTCACTTTGAAACCATTGGCATTAAAATCAGAAGCTCTTGGGAGTATCGTGGGTGGCACCCACTACATTCCAGGACTAGTGGAAATTCCTGTTTTCTGTGAGACTGCCCAAACTTAACGAAAATTAACTAAACGGTTTCTAATCTAGCACGTAAGCTAAAAATAGAAATGAATAGGGAAGGGTTTCAATCTAGGGAGAAAAGTCCTGTTAATAACCGATGAAAAGTAAGATAAAATAAAACAAGATGGGCAAAGCCTAAGTTTTGACAATTATGTTCAGAGGAAGGAAAGCAATCGTTGAGGATGCAACAGAAAAGGCAGGCGGCTTCTGAGCTGAGTGTAAAGTACCATCAGGACCCCAGTAGGCTTCACCGGTTCAGGCAAAGGGTGGAAGCTGCCGCGTGTATCAGGGCACAGGTGCATGCGTGGCAATGAAACTACGATCACAGGACATCGGTACTACTACAAAAGGAAGTGCTTGTAGCAGCACAGTCTCCCTGACACAAGGCCTTTGTTAATGCCAAGTATTTGTGGAGCTTTATTTCTACAGCAAAGTTATTTGGCAGGGTTTTTAAGATACATTATCTTTGCAGGGGAGGGATTTTTATGGACGAAAGACTCTTCTTGAGAAAAGCAGTCTTCAGGTAGACTGAAATTCATTAGGCTGAAAAAAGTAGTGCCAATATAGGCATAAATTAAAGATCTTATTACTGATGCATGCAACTTGGTTCAGAGAATTTAGGGATTGTGTGTGTGTATAACATACATACTTAACAGATGGCTAAAAATTAAATACAATTGTAATTTTGACCAAAAGCCTAAGCATTTCTCGTTTTCCTGAGCCTGAGGGTTACAAAAAAATACAAGGAAGAATTTTAGTAGCATTTTTTAAGTACAGGAATTGTTCAGAAATACACAATATAATATGTAAGATGTGATTATGAAGAAATGGGATTGATTCTACAAGTCATAAAGTAAAATCAGATTCATTATGTAATAGTCATGCTTTGTATAAATTATAGCCCAACCAATAGAGGCATTTAATTGGAGTACAGTACAGAAGTAACCTCACTATCTAATGAAACGAATTCTTAATAAATGTTAAAAGACACTAAAAAAAAACCACTGCTTGTATAAAGGCCAACTCTAATCTCATGTATTTTAAAGTAATTTTCAATAAATCACTATCATTTTTTACTCAGTTGAACTATAACCTCAACAGATCTGACATAGTATACTCTTCTTTGAATTGGAAGAAACTGAATTGATAACCAGATTTGTATCATTTTGTTCCTGTTTGGTGGGACAAAATTTTAAAAGCACTGGGCTACAAGCCTGTAAACTTGGCTCTCATTGTGGGTCTGATGACACCAAGTAATTCTCTAAACAGCTTTTAATCTTAGTTTCTTCAGATGTAATATGAAGGAATCTCACAGGATAATTGACAATATTTTTTTACAGAACTAAAAGTATGCATACATATAGCCTAATGCTTGATCTATTAGCAAATCCCTGAATTAACATCACCACTTCAAGCTTCAAGGCCATTACTAAAGGAGCTTTATTTGTTGTTGTTGTTGAGCACATTTTAAGGAAAATGTAGCAGCTTTCCTTTGACAAAAAGCGAAAGAAATCCTGCAGGAATAAAGGAGTTTTAATTGTTTTTCTCTGATTACCAAGAGCAAAGCTAAAATCCAAATATCACATTCCAGGTAATTATAGATGAAAGTGCAGCAAAAACTGCAGTGATAAAAATCACTGCAATTGTTCAATTAGCACTCTTTATTTCAATAGGTTAAAAACTGCACTGGCATTAATGAATTGTAACTTATACTCTAGATGCTTAGCTTTTTTCCCCCTAAAATTCATATGTCATCCATAAAGTGAAAGAAACTCAAGCTACTGTTTGAAATATAACTCTTCCTAGACTAGATCAGTCACCTTCTTTGCATGAAATAGCTTTTCATGTGGCACCAAGGTGTGACAATGAGCATAAATCCTTGAAAATAAATGAGACTACCAGAACTTCAGGATTCAAATTGTGTGCCTCATCCCCTTTAAAAATAGTGGCTGTCAATGACAAAAGGTAAAACTCAAACTTCTTTGAACAGTTCTTTAGAACTGTTTAGTAAGAATACAAAATAGATGTAAATCTGGAAAACAGAAGTATGCATAATTTCTCTGGAGTAAACAGTTTCAATGGCATATAAAGCTCTTCAGGAAAGATAAACTAAAGCTCCTGGAAAGAGACATGGCAGTAAAACCAATGTAACTCTATTTTGGGTTAAATTACAACAGGAAAGGAAGGTGCTTTTTTAACTTCTATGCGAAATATTTTCTTCTTAAAAGGTTCTAATAAAATAAACTCAGTATTTTTAATAAAGGAGCTATTCTATAATCAATTTTTCTTATAATGGCCATAGATATGCTACTACAAATTTTGGTTTCTAATGAATAACATTCTGTATCTCAGGTTCAAAGTCACCTTCTTCAACAGCCTATTTAACACACACTCGGCTTTAATAATTCTTCCATGGATTACAATTTAGACTTTAAAAGAAGCAACTTTTTTTGAATATCACTGTTTTTCTAGGTGGACTCAAGCCCCTTGATGCTTGGCAAATTTTTGCAAAGCTAGTAAGGTTAACCTTCATTTTTCAGACTTTCAAAGTTCCTTTATATTAACAGAAACCTTTCATTTAAAGTAGACTCATATTTAAGAGCTTTTAAGTTTGGCTTTATTTTTAGGAAAATTGCCTATGCTCAAGTAGATCCTGCAAAAAAGAAAAGTATGCAACACTTTCTTAATCTTAAAGCATTTAGGCCACTAGATATAGGTTAATTCCACTTAAGGTAGATTTATGACAATATGAACCTTTAAACTAAAATTTAAATAGACATGAAAAAAGTTGTCCGCTTTCTAAGGTTTCTTCTTACAGCTGCAGGATATTTTGTCTTCTTACTCCCTTGCAAGCCTGATGGAAATGTCTTATCCAAGGCCGGTACTGTAGAGCAGCTGGAAATATAAAAGTGAATGGGACAAGGATTTGTCCATCAAGGAAGTCATGGTTTTCTCTAAAAATTTCTGCAGCAAATTAAGTGAACTAAAGCAAGATAAAATCTACTTAGTCGGGATTAAGGAAATTAGGGCAAGAATTATGAAAGCTAAAATTGCCATTTAATGGAGAAATTAAATGAAGTATCACAAGAGGCATTTTTGCCCCAAAAGAAAATATGTTTACAAAATTTTAATTTACCTGCAGCTTTCAGGAAAATGTCTACTCTCTAAAGGAAGGGGCAAATGTAGTTGCTATTCTAGCAACAGGTAGGCGAGCATGTTTTGATATACAGGTATGCAAGTCTCTAAGCCTACATCTCTTAAAAGAAGGCAAGAGAAAAATATTTTCATGAATAAACCACTTATCCCATATACTCGCACAGTTTTGTGGGGGGGGGGTTGGTTAGGTTTTAGTTTGACTTTAGAATAACAGAAATTCCTACAATCCTTGAATTCCTTGGTTAAAATATAAAATATGCTTTGCACATAAGCCTCTCATTTTATGCTACTTTGTTTCCCAGGTTAACTAAACCACCATTAGAGGGAATGAATAAGGCAATTTGTGATACCTGAAAGGAAAACATACAATTCTGCTTGGTCCTTTCATTTCTCAGTGAGGATACAGACAGAGCTTGCTAATAAAAACATGTCTAGTTTCCATTTCCCATAATTCCTTCTGCTTAGTGAACAAAGTCATAGTAGGTATGCCAAAATGAAAACAGGGATAAAGTGCTTTCTAGCTGACGGAAATGCCTACGCAGTTTTTTATAACTGGAATACTGACCGTCAGCAAAACATAGATTGGGTGGCTCAAACAGAGTCCCTATTACATCTGATTCACTGACCCCTTTCAAATTCTTGCCCCCAACCATGGAGCAACACAAAGCCTTTCTGGGCTCGGCCAGTCTTTTTGCCTGTCTTGCAAAACAAAATACAGCATCAGAGTAAATTCTTAGGGGGCAAAACAGCATTTCTAATAGGACAAATATCTCCCTTTTGGTAATCTTAGGTGCACATTCTGTCTTGTTCTTTTAGCTAGTCACCATCCATCGCTTGTTATTTAACATTCTGTTAAGTAAAATCCGTAGCTTTCCCAAATGAAGCAAGTTGGATGAAAAATCAATAATAAATGTCTTCGTGTACTCAGCAGCTCTCAAAGTGCTTATAACTTAATTAAGATTGGTAAGGAGTTGTTGGTTTTATAGCCTAAACTTGGTATGACTCTACTATTAAACATCAAAAGGAGTATATATCTGAGAATACTTAATGAAATACAATTGCATAAAGAAATGCTCTCCAAGTAAAATGAAAGATGTTCTCAGGGCAAACTCTGCTTAAAAATAATTTTGCTAATGGATATATACAAAACTCTTAAATAGTGCTTTTTTTTTCCCTGCCAGATTTTTGTAGACATTAAACACACTATGAAACTTTTCTGAGGTTTCAGAAAGGTTTCCTGCATGCCCGGAGAACGTTTAACAATGGCTTATCAGCAATTTTCTTGTTCTTAAATATCCCCTTTTCAACAGTTAACTTTCCAGTTCATACCATAGGCTAAATTGTTTGGAATGGTATAAGAATATGTGGCAACTAGTGAGAACATCTAGGGAAATACTTTGGGACAATGCTGAAGCATGAAGGATTTTGAGAGGTGAGAACAGGAAGAAAGCACATTCCAGCAAGCAGAATAACAAAAGAGCAGAAGAAAAAAGGCAGATGGCATGCTTAAGGAGAGGCAAAGCCAACCAACTCTTAAAGTACAGAATTCATAAAGGGAAACAGTGGAAGATTTGTCTGTAATTTTACCATGGGAAAACCATGGAGGGCTTGCAAGCCTGGCTAAAATTTGGTAGAGATGCAGAAAGTTTGGGGGCAGGAAAAATGGAAATATAGCACAAAAGTACCAAAATAGTGTTTTGGAACAAGTGACCTAACTTAAATATGCAGGCTAGAATTATGAGTGAAAACTCAAAGACTGAAAAAAAGCAACATTAGTTTTAGTGTTCGGCAACAGGTTTCCAAAAGAAACCTATGCAAACAGCTGATGAAGAAAGAATCCACAGGAGCTGAAAAGTAATTAGACACGGATTGAAGAATGCTGTGGAAGAAAACTAAGGAGTCAAAAAGGATTCCGATATCTTGTTTAGATGATTTCTAGAAAAGATTAATGGGAATAGGTTACATTTGAAGGAGAAAACAGTTTTATGAAAGATTATTTTTCACAACTGTTATTTAACATTAAAAAATAGAAGAATTGTGCATCTTCTGAGTTTGACTGGCATTGGGCTATGTGTAGAGGATTCATAAATATATACCATGCACGCCTTACCGTGGAGAGGCTCCAACTTTGATTATAAAAACAGATACGAAATCACTTTCCTAGCTGACATCCTGGGAATGGGGTGAAATCTCTTAGGTAGAAAGTCATGTCTAATCTAAAACTTCCCTGCTGAGATTATCTTGTTTTGCTCTCTTATTGGAAGAAATCATCTGATAGCCATCTCACATGCAGACATCTCTTCAAACAGATTAAAAGAAAAGATTGAAATCAGCCTTTCTCTCCCTCCCAACTCACCGTTAAATCTTTCAATTTTTTAGTCATAGGCATTTCTTTATAATTTGTTTCTTCCTTCTGCATATTCCACTTGCTACTGCCTTTTTTCAATATAAAACTAAAGTCCATAAGAGCTCGATCGCTGGTCAAGTATTGCTGTTGTGGCATTTGAGAATCCACCTAATGTGAGATGCTTCTCAGTTTTTCTAACTCCTGTATAGAATTGGCAATCTGTTAACAGCTTAGATGCTTAGAAGTATTAATGATAACTGACCAGTCCACATTTCACCTCTGGTCCTGTCCATAGGATGGTGAACTTCTAGGAGTCAGCCTTCAGGCTCCTGGTCCCTTGCTTAATGCCTTCAGACTGTTGCCTTGGGTCTAATGTCATTCAGAGCCCTTCATTCCTCTCCTTTCCAAGGCCACTGCAAGTTGTCTTCTGGGAAGCCCTCAGCATACACCTCCTGACCTCTCGCATGAGTCTGCAATTCTGACATCTGGGAATCCTGAGTCGTAGGCAAGGGCAGGGACCTATGATTCCAGGATGCCCGCTGTGGTTAGGGTGCATGGCACACTGGCACCCTCTGCTCTGCCATGTTCTTCCAGTGCTCCTTCCAGTGTGCTCTTGGATTTTGGAGACTGGTATTGATATTTCAATGGTTTCACATACATGATCACATTTTGATACTCATACCCCCATCCTGAAGAAGGCAGGATTTCATATTTCCATTTTATAAATGAGTTAATTATGGCTCAGGGAGATTAAGCATTTGCCCTGGGTCCCACAGCTGTCAGACAGAACAAACTGCCATTATTAGGGAACAAACGAACTACAAATAATGATGGGTTGCTAACTCACATTTATTTTATAGCTTGTTATAATTACCTATTTTCTGCTCTACTAGTGCCAAGTCAGGAATTCACAGTCTGTATCATGTGTTTTTTTGTCAAGTCAAATTCCTCTCACCACTAATTTGAAAGGCTAATGCTCCTCCAATTCCAGTATTTGTAGAGATAAGCAATCCCACACAATTCAGAGTCCTGTATGGCATATGAACCAGATCTTGGTATTTCACAGTGATAGCGTCAACACAGAGAAAGTAAAAGCTAAGGTCAGCCAACATTTATGATTCAGGAAAAGGGGAGTATTAGACAACTAACAATTAGCCAATTTCCTCTCAGCTACATGGTAAAGATCATGCTTTAACAACGGTTAACAACTGACAGAACATGCCAAAAGCAAAAACAAATCCCTTTCTAATTGATCAGCGACAAAATCAGCAAATAGTTTTTGTGATGAGAATATCTCAAAATGATTCTACTGAAGGATAAACATTTGCTTCATGAGAGCCAATGATGCTGAGTGAAAGATGTCTGAGGTTGGGGTTAAGAATGCAGGCAAATGTGGGGCAAGCTGTGGTCCGCATTTGCTTTACTTTACAACTTAGAGTACCTGCTCTTTAGAAAAGGGAGCTAGATCAGCGTTATGGTCTGATCAAGATAATAAAGGCACTGCAGCAAAATTATCCACAGGTAGCAAAATGGGTAAATGCTTGAAAAATATCAGATGCAGAAAGCAGAGAAAAGAGAATAAGGTAGGAGCTAAAGCAACCGAGTCCAGCTGAGCTTTGATGTTAAATTCTGTAAACTTTCGCTACAGTAAATATTGCTGGATTAAGTGCAATATTAAATAAGTACAAATTGTTAAAATTAAATGCAGGATAGCGACATGAAAAACCCCAGTCTCAGCCCACCTGAGGCTCACAGTATGGCTTCACAGTGTAGTAAAAGAAAACAAACTATTTTCATTATTCTCATATTGAAAGATCCACTGACTTAGTGAGTGTGCAAAGCACACTATATACATTATGTCATTCAACCCTAAAAGCATGTCTAAAAGGCAGATGTGACTTTAGAGATTTTTTTAAAACGCTGAATTATAGGGAGATAAAGTATCAGATTTAAGGTCATGCACGTTGAAACTAGAATTTGAACATAGTTTGTGACTCCAAAAGCTGGTATATTTCTTTGAAAATGCTGAATTGCTGTTTGTGGGAGGAATCCACAGCGAGCCCAAGTCCAAAGCAAAGGACTCAGCTACAAATTAGTATCTTGCTCGAATAAAAGCATCTTTTTCCTTAGGGACAGCACTAGATTATAGATTTATAAACTAATGAAATCTTTATCATTTATTACATCCTTGAATCAATCTCTTTTGACTTGACATACTTATAAAATCAGTTTTCTGAAGTGAAACGCCACGGATTTACTTTAAAATAAGGTATCCATTGGCATTGGGGCTACCCACATAGTTTTGCCTTTTTTTTTTTAAAGCTAGAATTTATTTAATTTGTATCTGGAATCACACATCGCTTTTGCTTGAAATTAGAAGAGTGGACTTCTACTGAGTCCTTTCTACTTTCCTCCAATTCTGAAATCAAACTCAAGTTTCACCAGGCAATGTGAAAAGATGGACCATCAGCAGGCGTCCGTGTGTTTTCAATGGGTAGTGTCCATGACAACAGGGAAAAAACGCCGCAGCAGTGTAAGCGACACTGTCAGCAGACGCAAAGAGATTAGGAATAGAATTAACCAAAGATCGATCTCCCTCTTTTCCTTCTTACAGATGCACCCTTCTAAACAGAAGTAAGAAACACTGTGGGAAGCCCAGACCTGTCTCAACAGGGTCATTTTATACCTGCTCCCAAACTGCGTGTCTGTTCTGCCCATCTGACACTTTCCAACAATGCTACACTTTAACTATTTTCTTGTAATTCATAAACAATTTATGAAGTTCCTAATAACAATAAGAACAGATGATCGAACTCTGAATGCTTTATAAATTTATTTTCTAAAAATGAATGCACCAAAGCTCACCATTCCATTCTTCCCTTAAGAATTTTAAACCAGTTTGGATTTCACTTAAATATAGTTTATACATGAAATAAATGGATTAAAATTGAGAAATTATTTTCCTTTTAAATGGCTGACTTTGGTTTTCATTATGGAATTTGTAGTCCCAACTCAGAAATAAGTGTATACTAGGTGAAGAACCATCACCATAAAAACAGCAAATACGAAGTTGAAATACCAACCTGCTGCTCAGCATTTTTATTAACATACATATTTTTGTATCTTACTAATCGATTTTATCTTTACAATTTTTCAACAAGATGTGTGAAGGAAACTTAAAATTGCAGGTACCATAACATATTCAGAACAATTGATTTTTTTGTTTATTCACAGACAAGCTTTTCTGCTTTGATGATACCCAATGATACAGCATCGGAATTATTGAAATGATACTTTATTATGTTCTTTCGCAATTCCACATTACACCTTCCTCAACTGACATTTAAGGTGAGCTATTTGGTACTGAAATTCACTCTTTACAGAAACAGTATTACAATTGTGTATATACACTGATGGCCTAAAATTATACTCCCAAAGCATTTACAAATCTTGAACTTTAAGAAATTCTGTTCTATTTTTCACACTAAAACAACAATCCAACAAATCAATTCACTTTAACATATCCATTTAAAATCATCCCTTATTTCACGAACTACTGACCACCTACTACATACACTGTTCTGAGCGCTGGGGATACGGCAGTGAACAAAACAAGACAAAAGTACGTACATACACTCTCAGATACAAAGTTTAAGAAAGATCAAGGTAACATTTGCATCAGCAAAGCAAGTTATTACAGGAAATTAAGGATTTAAAGTAGAGTTTGGCTTTCTTTCTGTTTGAAGACTATGAAATGAAGGGATTTCTTCATTTCTCATTAATAATGATAATAATAAAACCACAGTGTAACTTCTAGCATGAATGAGGTTTGACACAGGATTGGAAGGAAAGACAGAATTCCTTCCTACTGAGGAGATAAAATGCTGGCATTTGAAAAACAGATTTGATTTGAAGAAGCTGACAAAGACTTGTGATTTTTAAGGCACTTAAACAAGTTCTGTATTGGTCGATGGCCCTGAGTTTTCATTACATCTCATTCATTGCAAGCTTTATGGATTTTTTTTCTCAAATAACATCACCAACATGATTCTTTAGGATCACTGTTCTTAAAAAATACCATCTTCATTTGAAGTTAACAAATTAAGTCAGGATGGAAGAAATGACTTTCCTAAGGCCAAAAGTTGGATGAGAGATCTGGAGGAGATAGAGATGGTGTGTTTTTGGGTCAATGATCACAGCTGACTTGTTGCAGGAGTGAATGAAGAACCCCCTCTCTTTCTTAGCCTCCTGGAATTCTGAACAGACATATATAGAGACAAGGACCTGTTGACAGCGGGGTCCAATTGCCAGCTGTAACCTGGAGAGGAAGTTTCACAAACTTCCAATTGTTGGCTGATAATCCCTTATTTCGTTTCCTTGAGATTTCTTGGTATTTTTCCAATAAACAATCCCTTCTGCTAAGTCGGTTTCTGCTAACTGCCACCAAAAGATATTAATACTACCCCCCTCCCACTGGTGCATTTTGTATACTGCATTTGAGTTCATTTCCTTTCTTCCGATCATCCTGCTAAAAACTTTCAATGTTTCATACTTCCAATAGATAAATGCAAATCTACCAACATTCCAAAGTTTTCCCTTATGACATTCCTATAGGCTTTAAAATCCAGGTCTATCTAACTCACTGTCACACAAAATGCAAAAAGCCTGTCATCTCTTCAATACCTTACTTCCTAAAACACCGCTAAAAACGATAGTGGAAAAGACAGTAAATATTATAGATAAGTTTGGGTTCAGACAATGCAGCTGTCAATTATTAAATGTGGAAGCTTGCCACAGTTTTTGAACCTCTCTAAACCTTAGTTCTTCTTAACTAAAATGACTACCTGGTTCCTGGAGTTATAGTAAAGACTTTTAAAAAGGTTACATTTATATATACTCTACCCAGTACCTGTGACCCAACTACCTGGTTCCTGGAGTTAGAGTAAAGATTTTTTAAAAGGTTACAGGTATATATATTTTCCACCCAGCACATGTGACCTGACACACAGAATGAATTGGAGCCATTATTGTTTCATTATGACTTAAATCTATATCTCCAGCCCAGAACTCTCTCTTGAGATTCAGAGCCACAGATCTACATGCCTATTTGACTTTCCATGTGGATGGACCTCAAATTCAATCTGTCCAAAGGGACAATTAACATCTGCATTCCTTTCAATCTAGCTTTTCTTACATCCCTTACAATGAAGAATGATATCACCATCCACCCATCAGCCAGCCACTGACAGTCTATGTCCACAATCTTAAGACTCCTGTGGTACTCTGGAGGCTGTATGAACCCCAGAAAGGGTCATGCTCTTTTAATCCATTCCTTTGCCTGTAGATCTATTGTAGGTGGGACCTTGATTAGATTATTTCAATTGAGATCTGACTCACTTCATTCAGGGTGGGCCTTAATCCTTTTATTGGGAGTCCTTAATACGAAGATAAAACACATACAAAGACTAAGAGATGATACTGAAAGAAGTACGGAGAAAAGCCTCAGAGAAGCTAAGAGAGGACTCACAGAAAACAGAGAGGGGAGCCACTGAAGTCAGAAGCTGAAAGCAACAAAACCCGGGAGAGGATCAGCAGATTATGTGCCTTGCCATGTGACAGAGGAACCATAGATGCCAGCAGCCTGTCTTCAGATTCCAGGTATCAACCTGCTGATGCCTTGAGCTGGGACGTTTTCAAAGCCTAAGAACTGTAAATTTTAAGTTTATAAATCCCCATTGTAATAGCTAACCTATTTCTGGTATATTGAATTCTGGCAGCTTTAGCAAACTGAAAACAACTCCTTTCTTATCCAACTGGTCTCCATGTCCTGTAGATTTTGCCCCTTTAACATCGTCTAGATCTACTCTCTCTTCTCTGTGGCACACAAAATCCTCTATGCCTCTCTTCAGCCTCCAGGAATACCTTCCTGATACACCTTGTCTTGTTACACTCACCAAATTTACTCTTCCAATAACTGATGAGTAAATCTTTTTAAAACTCAAAATCAGGTTGAAACCCACTAACAGCTCTCCATTGATCAGATGATCAAGTTCTCCTCCTTTGACTGTTTTCAGCAATCTGGCCATGGCCTAAAGGCAATCTCTCATCATGCCTTGTTGGTGAGTTCCATTCCAACCATATTCAATCACTTCTAATTCCTGGAACACATCAGATTGTTCAGGCTTCCACAGTCTCGTTAATATTGGTCTGTTTAGGTGGAATGTCCTTACTTCAGCACTTGAAAAGTGGTAACTGATCTTTCTAAGGTCATATTCTTTATGAAGTCCCAGCAGAAATGACCCTTCTGCACCTCTGAGCACCAACTGTATCCCTTAAATACTGGATACACTCAAACTTGTATTTCACATGGTCCTTTATGCATTTCCCACACTGAAAAGGAGTGCTCTGCCTCATTCCTTTTGGGGCTCTAGTGTGTAGTCCAGGCCTGGCACATCATGGGTCCTTAATATAGGCTTGCCCAGGGAATGAATATAAACAAAGAAAAGACAATTGAGGGAATTTAACAATGAAAAGCAAAGTTTAGAGCATGTAGACTTTCAGTTCAGTGTCTCAAAAGACCACAACAATACAGAATACAGTAACCGCTCATAATTATGCTTTTAACTCATTAAAATAACATTATTGTTAGGAGCCCCCACCCTATTTAAGGTAGTCAACATGAGATAAAGTTAACAAATCATTCCAAAAGGCGTTGAATCAAGTGCTCTTTTTTACAAGACGGCTACTGCCCCTTAAGCGACAATTTGAAAGATTTATAATGCTTCATAGTCTAAATAGTTAAACTTGGTGCCTGTAGTACTATATGCATTAATGAGAAAAAAACAGAAAATTAAGTTTACTTTATGGTCTAGTTATTTGTGACCATCTCCAATATTAGCAGGAAATTTAGGCAACTTTAATAAATTTGCACATAACTTTCCTAACTTTTAAAAGAAACCTGGAGATAAAAATGCATTGGGAGAATCTTTTCATCAGCTAATCAAATAGCAAATTTTTTCTTTAAAAATTTTTTTGATAGCTTTGCCACAGAAATCATATGCAAGATAGCAAGCAAGTCATGAAAGAGCATATGCAAAATGGGGTCAGAAATACAAGAAGGAATTTTTCCACGTACAATAATTCAGGTGGGAAGGGATATAAAAATAACTCACAATTTAGAAGAAATTCTTACATTACTGAATCAAATTAAGTTACAGGATTCAGTTCTTAGAAAATGCTCTGCAAATTTATAGAATGCATCCTCGGCAACAGATTTCCTATGAAAAAATGTCAAAGCCTGAATAAAATTGATGTAATTTATCCATCAAGATTCAGCCCAGTTAATAAAAAGCTAAAGGAAAATGAATGCGCCTTTTGATAGACTTTTAGATGTGCTACCTATCCTATCTTTTATAAAGTCTCTAAAGTCCCTTTTGGACTTTCCAAAGAATTTCACTCAGAGGAAACATCATAATTTTACATTTAAGATTTCACTTTTGTTGAAGTGGAGTAATGGATAAAAGTGATAGGAGCCATGACTGATTAAGTAGAAGTAAATTTCTCCTTTTAAAGCAGTCTTTAGGCAGGGGCACAATATTACCTTTGTGAAATTAAGAGGAGTATCAGAAAAGAAAAACTATGAATTTAAAAACTCATGCATTACTGGGAGGTGATAGAAACCAAAGTATTGTATTTGATGTGATTCCTAGAGGGATTCGTTTACACTTTCAAATCTTCTAGCACCTTGTGATCTGCCATGCTCCAGGCAGTTCACATACAAATTAACATCACTTGCATAAGGAAAGAGACTCTTAGCTGTTGGAGAAGCAACTGTGATAAAAAAGGCACTAAGATTTAAATACCTAGAAGCTTGCTAGAAGCCAAAGAGAAATGAGATACTGATAAAAGTTAAATATCTATCATAGGAAGCCTCAGCTATCTATATTCATGGCTTAACACACACACACACACACACACACACACACACACACACACACACACAAAACAAAAAACATCAAAATACTCTTCATTTTACATCTCTAGATGTTTTAAGACCAGAGGATAAGATTGACCTGCCGAGCACTCAGTCAATAATGATAGCAGGATTTATGATTACCCTTTTTAAAGAAAGGAAACAACTCATCTTCTAAAACTGCCCCAGGTCAGCAGGCATCAGGAAAGGAAAGAACAGCTGAAGTCTACATTTGATTATACAACTTCTGATCTTACACGATTTTAGACTGACATAAGCAGATCATTTCCATATGACGAAAAAGGTCTTAGCTTGAACTGTGATAAGTTTTTGCCTCTATTTAGTGTTTAATGCTACAAAAATAAAAGGCATGACAAGGAGCGGAAATAAAATTTTCTATTACATTTCTGCTCCACTTCTCTGTTTTTCACTTGAAATTATGGGCTGAGATTTTATGTTGTTAAATGCATACACAGAATCAACCCTGTAAAAATATACCTGACATGGGTGATAATGAGCCTGGCTGTTAAAAAAGAATAACCACTAGATATGTAATGTGGGTCAAATGCCCCCAAAGCACACAAAGTTGGTACCCAGAGATTCCCATTAAAATTTCTGGCATTTCTTCAAGACTACAATCAGTTATTCTCAATGCAATTTTCCCAGTCTACACGAAGGTGTTTCTATTTAGTAAAACTCAAAGACCATAACCATGACACAAATTTAAATGAAATCAAAGAATGCTTGAACCCCTAACTAAATACTGCAGCAACTCTACAAATATTCTCAGCAAAGACAACAGACTAAGTTTCTGCTGAAACAAAAACGGTAGAGCGTGAAATAGCAGCCTGCCATCAGACATTGGGAGTTTGACTTTCATCAATGGCAGCTGAAACAGCCCTCTCCTCCCACTTCTGAATAAAAAAAAGAAAAACACAATACCATTTGCATGTAAGCAGGAGGACAGACCTTGTCAATCTATTTGCTATACTCCAGCATGGAATTCATAGCAGCTACACCCACCTAATTTAGTCCCCATTTCACTCCCTGAATCTACCTGGCACTCCTAGTTATTGTACATCCAGAGTATATACTCAGTAATTTTTAAAGAGATTCTGCTGGAGTCACATCTTCTACCAAAGTTTTCAACCAGAGGACTTCTGATTGATTTATCTGGGGTCATGTTGAGGTAAAAGCAAACGTTTGAAAAAAATAAGCACTTAAAAGTGGTGAGTGGCAAATCCAAACAGCAAGGTGAATGCATTTCAAAAGTTCCTCTGTGATGACTGCACAAAAACATGTTATGGCCATGCATGTACCAAGAGAACAGTCAATAGTTGCTATCCAGTTATTTCCAATTCATGTGTTACAACACTAAATACACTCTCAAAACCCTACCTTCTGTGAGAGATCCAACCCTTCCCATAGAGAAGATATGAACAGCACAAATATGCACTGTGGTAGTACTGAAGAGAAATACAGATCTAACAAAACAGATTGATAAAACAGGTAGAAAAACAGCCTCAACTAGACTAGATTATTAATGATATCAGAAAAGCACCAAATTGAGTTACAATTTTGATATACATTTGTGTATCAGGAATGGCACACTGACCATAAGGAATCACATACAGGATTAACTCATCACTGAATAATATCTATAACAAGGCCACATGTACAGTAAATGTCAAAAAACAAACAAGCAACAACAACACAAAATCTGAACGACATCCTGGCCAAGGCCTCTTTCAACGGAAACTTTCAATGTAATTTAATCTGGTGGCAATAAATAATAACTATTATGATAAATTAAATAGTTTGAATTGGCATACTGCAAACAGTCACTATCTCTTCTTTCCACCATGAGCCGAATAGGTGTTCCCATTCCATTGACACTGTCTTGCTTTGGCCACTTTGATGTTTGCGGATGTGTTATGAGCAAGCGCTTGAGAATGCCATCCCCGTGAGAGGGAACGTGCTACCCACTGACTTAGAGAGATGAAGGGCACATGGAACAGACCTAGACTCAATCCACAGCTTGGATCCAAACCCAGCCAAGATCAGCCATGCTCCACCAGCCTGCAGATGCACAAGCAAGAATAACGACTGTTATTTCAAGCCACTGGGTTTTGGGATGATTTGTTACATGGCATTGCTGCTGTGGCAACAGCTAATTGAGGTAAAAATAATTATGCTGATATTATTAACACACCATCATAAACAGTGCCTACAAATTAAACAATTGTCATAGGGGGGATGAAAATATAGAGTTCCATACTGCTGATAGAATATAGTTCTAAACTTGACTTCGTATTCATTTGAGTGTCACAACAATTTTGTAATGTAAATACTATAACCTTTGACAGATGAAGAAATCAAGACTCACAGAGTTTTGTGTCACAGAGCTAAGAGGCTGCAGCTCTAGTTTCAAGTAGGTGTGCTTCCTTAATACTTCCCATATTTCAACAGTTTTTTTTTTTATTTTTAATTTAAAAATGTTTAAAGAGCAACAAGCACACTCCGTAGAAGAGATCTAATGTCCTTTTCACTTTTGTTGCTCTGGAGGGACTCATCTAGCACTGGAATAGCTCCCCCATTCCTCTCCCCAGATGGTCCACTTGACAAGGAAAGGCCTCTGGGGACGCCTGAAAGCTCTCCTCTTGCAAAGGAGAAGCACGGGCTAGAAAATTCCTAAGATAGCCCTAAGTTTATGCTCAAGAGGATTCCTGGAAAAAAAGAAAAAGGAAGTTTATTTCTTTTCATCTAGGATCATTAAGACAATTCAGTCTTGATAAGGACTGCACAAAGGAAAAATCAGAGTTGTTTTTTTCTTTTAATATGCATTTCCCTAACCAGATGTATTCCTAATAAATAGAAAAGAAAGTGCTTAAGTCTCTCAATTTTCCTTTTTATCAATTCCAATTGTTAGGCATATTATTAAAAAGAAATAGGCGACTACAACATTTTCTATCAATGTTTTCCTTGGGGTAGCTTTTTAAAAGTACAGATACAGAGATTAAGTCTTCTCAAGTATTACATTAAAATACTATTAATATTTCCTTAGCTCAATAAGCCTTTTATCAGATATATTTCCTAATCGGGAAGGGTAATCAACATATCTCTGTTTATAACACGGGAAATTAGCACAGCTAAGATGACACCAGTCAAAAATCTTTCAAAACTTCCAAATGTAATAAAACCACTAAAAATGGGATATTATGATTAGGAGTGACTATGAAGTTGGGAAATAGCAAATGTACTAAAAATAACCCCTGCATAACTAATAGGATGATGTTATCTCTATAGCCAGTAATATTAGGCTTGCAACCAAAAACATCTGCTCATCTTCAGGAATGCAATACATAAAATGAAAGAAAAGGATTTACATGTTAAAATAATAGACTTTATGTATGAATGTGTCGGGAGCACTTGGTTTTTAAAAATTAAGATACTAAGTTCAAAACATTTCTAGTAAAAAGGAAACAAGAGAATCCTTCATTGCAAATGGATCATACTCAAAAATGCCTATTAACTGCAGAGTTTCCCTGCCCTTGATATACAAATGTCTCATTAGTAAGTTTCCCACCATATGTCCTAGTGAGCCTGTTAGGAATGTCTTTATGTTTACAGGACGTCTACATGAATCAATCTACTGAATGTGGCAAATGTTTACTGCTCTCCACTTTTCTATGAAATCACCAAGTAATACAAATAATTATGTGATGACATTAATTTTTACTAGGAATAATTGCAAAATACACACAAAAACGGAGAGAACAGTACAACCAACTCCTCTGTACTTATAACCAGTTTCAACAATTATCAGAATTTTGCCAAGTGCTTTATCCATCCCTTCTCATAGTTTCTGTGTTAAGCATTTTTAAAGGAAATCCAAGATCGTGTTGATATCCATCTCAAAAACTGTACTTTCTTTCTTAGAAAACCAGGATGCTGCTATAGCACTAACACAATTAATGATAATTACTTGACATCATGGAATATTCGATCCATATTCAAATTTCACATCTCAAATTGGCCTGTTTGAAGCAGGATCCAAACAAGGTTCATAAAATGAATGTAACCCTTAGGGCTTTTCACCTCTAGCCCAGGGAAATACCTCTACTCCTTCCTGCCCCATCTCCATGCCTTTGATTTGTTGAAGAAAATGGGTCAGTTTTTTAAATCTGTCTGCTTGCTTCTTCATGGTATCATTTAACTGGTCTCTCCTGTTCCATATTTTACGTACAGTAGCAGTTGGTGAAAGGCTAAATTAGAACCAGGTCCGATGTTCTGAGGGACAAGAATGTTTCACAGGGGCTACTGTCTACTTCATATTTTGTTGTTTCAGAAAACCCGTGTCTCAGTATTTTGGTATAAACTGCTGTTACATAGGGAAAACTGCGATGAAATGGGCTTTTATTAATCATTATTGTTGTACAGTAAGCTCACATTTATTTAGTATGCATGATTTTACAAGAAATTTTAAGTTGCATTACCCAGCTATGTAAAACTGGGCCTCCAAAAGTTAACAATGTAAAAAACAATGAAATGGTAATCCTGGGACTAGAATCCAAGTGCCTAAGCTATGAAGGTGATGCTCTTTTTACTAACACCACCCAGCTTCCTGATTCTTGTAGTTAAAATGGCATGGCTGTTCTGTAAACCCACGGCTGCAATAATAAAGAAAATAAGGCCTGCAGAAGACAAAAAAGCCAATGAATGCAAATCAAAATTACACAGAAAGAAGACTGTCAATTTATTGTTTTTATTCAAAGGCAGGCTTAGCAACATATGCAATACTCATTTAATACGCAAAAAATGATTAAAATCAAGCATTTCAAGATGTACAATATAGAATGCTATCTAACATTTCACATCAGACAGACATTTACTTGATGAGTGTATCTGTTACCTAGAGACTTAGGTTTTTTTTCCAATTTAAACTTTTTTGACATTTAAATTTTATTTTTCCTCATAATACATTTTAAGGAATATATTATCGCATTTTCCAGGTCTACAATACTTTTCCAAAAGGAAAAATGATAAAAAATAACTACGAAGTCAGTTTCCATTTTCAATTTATTACACATGTAAAAGTGATTTGTGTATGTGAGGTATAATTAAGGGAAGATGTGGGATTTATGTGTATATAAAACTTGTAATTAAACAGATGAAGGAAGATAAATCAGTACTTGCATTTTAGTTCATATTTAAAGCTATAACAGCTAATTAAGAAAAACCAAATTTAAACTTAGCATCTTCTGTCATTAAAGAATATACAGAAGTGAACTCTGAAGTACCTCTATTCTTAAAGTTAATTTAAATTAAAGGTTTGCTTTTGCTTTTCTTATGTAAGCATAGTACCACATTACCTATAAGGTATTAATTCAAATTTGTTTGGAAAGGTGAGAACTGTGGAAAATGTTTTAAAGTTATTCAATAATCTTATAACTTCAATGTTGCAAAAGTCTCAAAAGTTATTAATACTGGGAAAAAGAAGAGTAAAGCAGCATGGGAACAAAGCACAAAATAGCAAATGACTGAAAATGAAAATATGTCATAACAAAGCAGCCGGATGTTTTTGCATTTAATTACTCAACATCAAGAAACAGTTCATTGAAACTAGCTGACATTTTTTGAATCTTAAAAAATTAATCTTTCCCCCTGAATCATGAAAACAGTATATTGCACGTGATGTGGGATATTCTTCACACTATAAAACTGAGTCACCGACTGCATTAATAATCAGATTAATATGAACTTTTTAAATCTTTCTTTATGAAAAACTTCAATGATTACAAAAGTCAAGAAGATAGTTGATAGTTATCAACTCATAACTCTTTATTTCTTCTATGGCCTTACCTCCTCTCCACTATTCTAGCTGGGCTATTTTGAAACAAATTCTAAACATCATTCGACTAACTGTAAATATTTCAGAATGTATTTCTAAATGATATGGGCTATATTTTAAAGATAATAATGCTGTTATTACATAAAAAACTTAACTATATTTCTCAAAATCATCAACTATCCAGTCAGTATTTCAATTTCTGTCATAAATATATGTGTGTGCATGTGTTTCATATATATATATATGGCACACACATACAATCATTTGTTTAAATCAGATTCCAATAAGATTGATTATATTTCCTTTAAAAATCTATGTGTGTCCCACTTATGTCCCTTTTCCTTTTTTTTTTTGAATTTTTGTTGAGGAAAACTGGGTCACTTGCCCTATGGTGTTTCCCCACAATCTAGGTTTTGTCCATCGTAATTCTATAATGTCATGTAACATGCTCCTCTGCTCTCTGTGTTTCCTATAAGCTGGGAGTTAGATCTAGAAGTTTGACCAGATTCAGGTTCAACTTTTTGGCAAGACTAGTTCACGGATGATGCTGTGAATTCCTACTGGGAGGGACACATCGGATTATCTTTCTTTCGGGCACTGGTGGTCCCTGCTTAGATCCACTATTTTAATACAAGATGCAAAGTGGTGATGAGCTATTTCTATACAGGTAATTCCTTCTTCTTTTATTAGCAAGGATGCTTTTATGGAGTGAAAGTTACCCTCATCATCTCTATGGTTTCCCTGAAATGCAGGTTTTATAGAAAAAGCAAGACAAGCTCTTGATTCTTTACCTTTAACAGTTTCAAAACCCGTGACCAGTAACAGCTAGGTGTTGTTTCGAAGTACCAAGTTTGTTTTAATCCACTGCAGTTACTGACCTTGCTAATTGCCAAGCAATCTAGATTTTGAAGACTAATAATCATTTCTAGTTCTCCAGCTATATCTGTGTAGGACAATGCGATATTCCTGGTCATTTTGTATATTTCTTGCCCCAAACATGGAAATCAGCTACTTCCCCAAAGAGCCCTGATTTCTTATCTGATGACCTCAATCTAGACTCATCCATTTCAATACTTCACATTCAAATTCAAGGTTTCCGGAGTTTTACTTAACCACACTAATCTTAGACCTCTACCTTCTTTCTCCCATCCCCAAAATCTTGGTTTCAATGGCACTAACATAGCCATCTACTTGATTATTCCCACAATTCATGTTACAGTTTCCAAGTTACAATACTAACACTAGGAGCAAATATGATTCTGAGAAAGTTTAAGATTTTTAGCCCCTTTTTTTTGACCACAGGGTATTTCCCACTAGAGATATACAGTCAAATATCTGTCTTAATAGCATGGCTAATAGTTCTCTTGGAGCGGTTGGCTATACCAGTTACTAAATATACAAGGAGGTCTACTGATTTGATTTTAAAGGATTATCTTCATTATATTGTTGTTTTATACTCATGTAATATATAATACATATCTCAGAAGATATGCCACCTTACACAGTAACACTGTTTCTTTAAATGCACTTTTCTTCACTTTGCTATTTTCACTTAACACTTTTATCCTAGAGGTCTCTCCACAGTAGTATATAGATGTCTCTCATTCCTTTTTACAGCCCCATAGAAAGTACCTCCTTATCTAGATGTAATGTAATTAATTCAACTAGTCACCCACTGGTAGTCATTTGGTTGGTTCCAGTCTTTAAAATTTACCAACAGAGCTGTAATGAAAATCTTTGTGTATATAGCTTTCCATACTTTATCTAGCCATTTACCTATTTCTCTAAAGATTAAGATGCAACTAAACTGTTTTTCAAAAGGAAGAGAATATAATGCAATAAGAAAAACTTTGGTAACTGTTCATTCACTTATCCACTAAATGCTCTGATCTACCATTTTTTTCAAAAGAAAATATGTAACTTATCCAACTAATTAACCATAATTTATAATATGTTAACACATTCAACTTGAGTGAACAACAGAGCCTCAGTTTTGCCTGTCTTCATTATTTTTATAGCACAGTACAGATGAAAACTCCCTTTATTTCCAAGCTTTTTTAAATTATGAAGCTACTTTCACAACAGCCCCTGATGCTGTAAATCAAGTAATGCATATGGTGCAACTGAGCTCCTAACAAAAATATTAACCGTGAAATCAGGCGGCTGCATATATGGATATTTTCCAAATTTTAATGACACATCATTAAGAAAAATGAACTGAAACATCACCATCCATAAAATACAGTTTTTATAAAAGCTTAATAGGCTTCCAAATTGTTAAAACTATATTATAATATCATGAAATAGCAGCATTTCTAATAAAAATATATAACTTTCTAAAATCTTACTTGTTTCATAAAAAACTACTTGAAACAAATAACCCAATTTATTTTAGGGCAGCAGCAATGTCCATACTACTTTCCTCATACCTTGGATAGTAACCATTTCACCTTTATTTGTACTATAAAACACACACACACACATAAAGCGGGCAGGTGGTAACTAAAACAATACCATATAATGTGCTGGTTTAGCAACAGGGATTTACTGACTCAGGGTTTCAGAGGTTAGAAGGCTTCCTTCCTTCCAGGATAAGTAGCTTCTGGCTGGCCTTTTCTTGAGGCTCCTTGGCTTTTCTGTCACTTGGCAATGCACATGGCGGCATCATCTCCTTTCTCTCCCAAGTTCTCAGCTCCTGGTTGCTCCCTGTGTCTTCTTTCTCTGTGTCCAATTTCCTTTGCTTATAAGAACTTCAGCCATATTAGAGGAAGGCTCCTCCCATTCAGACTGAGCCCTCCTTACCCAATAACATCTCCAAAGGCCTTATTTACAAATGGCCTCACAGGCACAAGACCAGGAGTTGGAACCTGAACTTTACTTCTGTGGGGAAGAAGATTCAATTCCCAACAGCAAATGGGTGAGTTGACAACCAGCAAAACTGTTAAGCACACAGTGTCACATTGATTGGGGTTTAGGAGGCAAAGACTTCTTTTAGGAATTGCAGAGTGGTGAAGAGAGCAGTCTTTCTCCTCTGAAGAATGGGGAATTCTAGCAAGTTATTTATGGTGGCACACACCCACAACCACTACAGACTGGTCTCACCCATTGTATAAAGCACTAAAGCATCATTAACACATCCTAATAAAAACATTTCACTAGGGCTCCTTTCTCATCTACATGCAAAACTAAATGTCAGCAGGAGGCCTATAGCTTCAGGAAGCCATAAAATGAAGCTTGAACCCAGTAATGATCTGCAGCAGGGTGTCTTCAGAGACAAATTTACTTCCACAGGACAGATCTGCCAGTATAACTGTGTATGTAAAACTTCACACCATTTAAGCATTATGTCCCTGGGATTTGTAGATAAAAGTATCCTCTTTCATGCTTCAAAAAAACTTCTCTAACATTTTCTTCTTAAAGGAGCTTCATATTATTATAGTTAACCATCTACATTCTACAGTCTTCAAGTCTCATTAGCAGCAAGGTTTAGCGAACTGATATTCAGTAGATTTATTCTCTCATTAAGATACTGTTAGGCAGGGAAAAAGGTAATATAATATTTATTGTCTGCCTGAAGGGCGTTAACAACCAAAACAAGTTAAAAATATATGCTACCCTTCATTTACTTATTTCTCAGGACATGTCTGGATGAGAAAAATCTGGAAATCTCTTAAAATTGAATTTCTCAAAGGAGGCAGGAAGAGATTTTCTCTTATCTTTGGAGATGGGTCCCATACTCAAATATGGCATTTGAAAGGAAGCAAGCCCTGAGATTGAGGACAGTGTTCCCATCCCTTTCTCTTTACTGACTTCCTAAACACTTAGCTTTTATATGAGGTACAAACCAGGGCATATGAGGACATACCAGAGTGTGAAGAAGGAGGAAATGAAGGGAGAGGTGGCAAAATAAAAGGCAGAAAAAAGACCACGTAACCAAGCCAGAAGTATTTGTAAACCTGTTCCCCAGGGGTGGGTTCAGGCTTTTTGGCCCTGAAGCCATATATAATTTGATAACTCTTCTTAAGAAAAGTACAAAATACAAAAGAAAGTGAATATTTAATTAAAATAAGGAAACAAATCACCAGAAATACTGGAGCCTTGAAAGATTCAGGTCACTTTCTTGTCAGATCTCCGTAAGCAACTTAACAGAAATGTTCCCAGTTTACAACCTGACTTCTCCTTCCCTCCATGAACACTTCTCAACTCCTAGCAAAACCTATCACTCTGGGCCTAAAAGTCCAGGGCCCTGAAGCTTCAGTCTCCTTAGCTGCATGGTAAAACTCTCTCTGTTTTCCAGTCACTTGTCCTCTCCAAGAACCAGGAATTTTCTGGTATCCTCTTTCCCAGCAGTTACCTACCATAAGATTTCTCATACCCAAGAACATTGCAAAGAACTTGTACTATAATTTGAGTGACTACCCCAGTTTGTAGTCCATGCCAACGCTCCTCAATCTCTCTTATAAAGGGTGCTTCTTGGGAGCTGAGCCTGCAATTCAGTCACCAAGGGGTTTTATCACCTGTTGGCATTTCCTTGCTCAAAGGCATGACAAGATCTAAGTCGGGGTCCTAACTTGGTTAGTCTTCACAATTGATAATCCATACAACATAATAGCCAGATATCAGGATGCAGGTAATAGGTTGATTAAGGAGTATCCAAAGCAGCATTTCAATGACAGAAGATGTCTTACCAAGAATGCACTTGGAGTATATGTTAAGAAGAATTTATTCTAGAGCAACTGTATTAGAGGAACCTTTAGAAAGGACTGCTGTTTGCAACTGAATATGATTCTATCTCCTAATATGGAAGAGGGATTACTGTCCTACATTCTCAGACACTGGCTCAAGTGTCAAAAATGTTGGCTACGCTAATAATCCAGTTATTGTTAACCTCTAAGGAAACCCATGGTCACTAGAGATAGAATTGGCTCCTTCTTTGCCCAGGGTGCTGACCTTATAAGAAATATTACATCATCATCATCTTCTTCTTCATCTCCTTTGTCGTCATCATCATATCATTATCCAGCACCACACTGTAGAAACCATAACCAAGGGTATCTGACTGGTATAGGAACACCTCAGTAGACCTTTTAATCCTAATAAAGTCATTAAGGGCTCAAAGAGGATCACCATCACCCATTTTTTTCTTATAGGCAATACTGAACTTCAGTGCTAGGAGTCAGAGAAGATCACAGACTAAACTGCACTCTCCCTAGACTCTGATGACATACCAAATTTAACAAAGAAAGCAGCCTAGGGCTCACCAGTTAACGTGGGGGTGGGAGGTGAGAAGGTTCATTCATTCAGGTTAGATTCTCCCACCCCTATTCATTCAAGAAATATTTGAGAGCCTGCTATGTGTCAAGATTTGCAGGTCAGTTTATGCCACAACTCTCTCCGATAGCAACCATTTGAAAAGTACCCATCCTTTGTCTTTTAAAAAGTTTTTTTTTTAATTCAAAGCCTTTATCTGAAAAATTATAACTCAACTGGGTTGAACTGAATGGCATGTTTCAATTGCACACATAGGAGAAAGACCAGCCGAAGCAGACACTTAACAAAACATCAAATAATGTTTCTGCACAATTAATTACAGCTGAATTTCAAAATGCAGACATTTCAAAAAGAGAAACATTGACTTTACATTATTAAAGTAAAACGTGTTTCTAATCAGGGTATTTTTAGATTTTAAGGTTGCCACCTTTAGAGCAAGAGTTCAAACAAAGGCTCTGATGTTTAATGCATCAATAATTTTCAGAGTAAATCTTGAGGGTGATGCATGGAATTGTATTGACAACCCCCTTCTCAAATAGACCCTTTTCACATTTCAAAAGCAAAACTCTCCTTTTCTTATTGTCTATCAAAGAGACAAGTGTGTAATTAAAACCGCTTTACTAATTCTCTTTTTGGTTTAAGTGCCACTGAAAAGCTGATACTACTCTATTGTTCGAATGATTTCTATTATAGTCTAACTGAATTTGAATTGTACAGAGATCAATTTTACCACTGGATCACATGGAAACATTTTTATCTGTAAGTTACACAAATATTTATTGTTAGAATCTGAAATCCGAAATGTTAGCATATTTGGTAACAGACTCAATTCTTAGCAGCATTTATGTAGATACTCCTCCAATATGAAAGAACTGGCAAAGTCCACGAAATATAAAAACCAAAAGTAAATTTCAAGTAAAACTTGAAATAAAAACCCTAAAATAAGAATGTTATATGAAGTTAAATTTTTCTGTTCAGATCTTTTTCCTCATAAACAAACAGACCTATAAAAACAAAACTACATAAACCGGAAGGGAAAACAGACTCTACAAACGACTTAACAAATTCACTGTGTGGTTTTATAAACTTCCTGGTAATGGTAATCATCAGTCAATTAAAAAAAATCTTCACAAAATCTGAAAGCAAATATTTGCAAACTTATATTGATGTGACATGGTATACAGAGCATTTTTTGTGGTTTTGTTTTTGCTTATTTTTTAATGCAATTGAGTAACTTTTAGCACCATCACTGAGATTTGATTCCCATAGCAGGCAATCGCATATTTAAAGTGTACAATTCAGTGGCTCTTAATGTATTCATAGAGTTGTGTATCCATTATCATAAATTCACAATATCTGAATTACCCCAAAAAGAAACCCCACAGCTCTTAGCCATCCCATCTTTTAATCTCCCAACCAACAACCACCTCCTCCACCAACTCTAGACAATCATTACTCTTACTTTCTGTCTATACAGATGTGCCAATTCTGGACATTTCATAAAAATGGAATCATTCAATAATATGATGTGATTGGCTTATTTCACTTAAAATGATATTTTCAAGGTTCATCCATGCTGCAGCATGGATGAGTTTTACATTTCTGTTTTCTTGTCAAACAGTATTTCATGGTATGGATCTATCACATGCAGTGTATTTGTTCAACAGTTGTTGGACGTTTGGGTTGTTTCATGTGACTAATCTTTTAAAACAATATTTCTTATCAAAAGTAGGTTCACTAGCTTAGATGAATCTCAGGTTCCTCATTTATAAAATGACGAATTGTCTAGTTATAATGAAATCTAAGATTGTTTTCGATGTTAAAGTTTAAGAAATCTAAAGATAGATGCTTGTAATGCAATGGAAAGAATTATCTAAATAAAGCCAAACAAAATCCACAATGATCCCCAATAAAAATCCCACAAATCCAAGGCATATATTAATTATATAAGGTTATGAAACAGATTTCAATATTAAGTTTAATTTTGTTGTTAGTGGTGTTTTTATAAGGAAGAAGCAACACATTAAATTACCTACCGGTGCCCAAGGCTGTCACAGTGAGGCAGATCTGTGTATATTGAGAAGGGGTTGGCAAGCTCCAGCTGTGGGCCAAATTCAGTCCATCGCTGGTTTTTGTAAATGAAGTCTTATGGGAAGATGGCCATGTTCATTCATTTATATATTGTCTATGGCTGTTCTCAGGTTACAATGGCAGAAGTAAGACACTGAGTGACAAAGCCTAAAATATTTTATCTGGCCCTTTACAGAAGAGATTTATTGACCTCTGGTTCAGAGAACATGCCTGTTAACTGGTCAGTTCTTATAGCTTTACGTGGCAGACTCAGAGTTGCCTGCTCAGGACCCTTCCTCCTGCTCCTTGCAAACAGAACGCCAATTCTTTTCCTATCGTGGGCCCAGACCATTGACATATAACGACTGGACCAATTCAATCACAGACTGGACCAATTTAATCACAGACTGGGAAATCCCAGGTTTTCCAGTTTCCAAGCAGAAAGAGGTGACCCATCTTGCCAGTGACATTTAAGGGGAATTTCTTTTATATTCCTGAATTTGCGAAGAAGACATAATAATCCTTCCCCACATTTTTGTGCTTTAAAAGAATGCTGTCTGGAGCTTCAGGAGTCCACAAGCAAATCTGTCTAAGGATGTCAGAGAACAAAAGAAAAGCACCTGGATTAGGAAGGCATCTGAGCAACTGAACCGATACTAGCAATCACCCACCTCTGAAAGTACAATCACCGAAGCTTATTTATCATGTTTTATGAATGTCATGCCTTTAAATTTCTGCATTAAAAATAACTCTAAAGCAAAATGGGCATTCGTGCTGCTAGCTTAAAGTAATTACAGATGTTTTTGAAAACAAAGTTACAGGAACAATAGCTAAATTCTGGAGAACTGTGTTGGAGTGTAGTGTATGGTAGAAGTGCCCCACGTGGTAGCAAAGTCTAAACCCTTTACGGTATTCATTATCTGAAATGGAATATGCAGAGGGAGTAAGTGTTAAATAAAATACTCAGAGTCTCCTGGTTTGGAAGGCAGGTTTGGATGTTTCCCTCCACTTTATTCTTTCAAATCCCTCACAGTAAAAGAAACAGCCATGTCTCATCAACTGACTTTTAATCTCATAAAATCAGAAACTTCAGTAGTTTTCAATGTAGGAGAAGGGAGTTGTATAAACACTTTCACAAACATCTGGTTATCATCACGAACAGACAAACTGTACAAGAATTATAATAGCTAAGACTTATTGAGGGCAGGCTATATGTCAGCCACTGTTCCAAGTCATTTAAGTTTAACTCATTTAATCCTGACAATAAGCCTGTGATGCAGAAACTACGATGGTGCCCATTTTACAGATAAGTAAAACTGAAGCATGCAGTTAAATATCAAGAAAGGGTACAGTCAGGCAAGCACCCAGTGCCAAGTCTGCATCCTTATCCACGCCTTCCTGCTGCTCAGCAGGCAGAATCTGGAGAGTGACTGCTGGAAAAGCCTTTCGCAAAGGTCTAGTCACTGCACCTCTACCTGCACAGTACGAAACCTGGCCTCAAACTGCCCAATGTTATCCAAATGTTAAGTGGCCAGGCTGGGACTGCAATTACCACTAGTAAATGGAGGAATCAAGCCTTGAACTAGAACTTCTAAATACAATTAAGTGATTGTATCGCTTCAGTGTTTCTACCGTACAAAGGAAAAAGCAAGGCTGTTAGCAGTCAGCGTCCCAATAATAAATTGACACACTCCGCTTATGACCATTCAAGGGTGAGTTCTCTATAAAGGGATTTCTCTATAAGGGGATGCTCTATAAAGGTGTGGGTGGGAATACACGTGAACCAAAAAAGTGAGTGCCATAATCTGGGTCTAGAGGCAGGAGAACAATGATCATCCCTAGGCCAGAGGGGAAAACAGAATAGTCACAGGGTCCCCCAAAAAGAGAGCTGCCTTGAGAAGACCATCTCGAGGTGCAAACACCTCTAGTCTGGTAACACAGGTTGGAACAACTCCACAGGGAGGGAGAGTATTAAATGTCCCTCTCCTCTGCTATCCCTCCAATCTCTGCCAAGGATCCCACTGGCCAAATCCATTCAGAAACCCGAGGGCACGGGACCCCACTTATGCCATCCATATCGGTCGGCCTCCTGGGGTAGAGAGATCTGGAGGGAAGCCTCTTGGGGAGTGGGGTTTCCACATCTTCCTCCCAGAGTGTAGATGTTTCTCATGTCCACCCTGCACCATTTCAAACAGCATTTCAAACTCTGAAAGCTACACAGGGAATAAAAGTATCAGAGCTGCCCGCAATGGATCGCTGCATTACTGGTATGCGTGACAACTATTTTCAAATACCAAGAATGTTCCAGAAAGCCCAAAAAGAAGTAGAATGTATTCTTGAAGCTCAACATAAGCTAAATTAAACATGCATATATACCTGCAAACATACTCATGTCACTGTCAAGACCACTTTGAATATTGAGAAAGATCACACGGATAAACATTCTTAATCAATACAAAACTTATCAACAAAATAAAAATACACGAAATCTGCTCATACAGCAGGTAATGCAGACTTTGAAGTAGAAGAAGTGTTAACAGCATGACTGAAATAGCTTCATTAAACCTCGCAGTGAGGCTGTGACACCTGATGTTCATAAAAGAAGATAGTAACATTACCTACTATCAATCAGTCCTAGCAGTTTCAAGACTAGGCTTGGACTTAAGAAGGCTGTAGCTAAAGAAGAGTTGCTGAGCCAACGCATCCTGGAGAACTAGATCTCTTGCTATTTCATTCACCAGCTGAGCAACTTGACACACAACCTAATGAGCACTGTGCTAGTGAAAACCTATGTAGTTCCATGTCTATTAAATAACATAAAAACCTTAGATTATGGAAGAAAAGGACAAGTTATTCCCCAGCAGATAATAAACCATCTTTATTCTTTCTCTCTCTTTTTTGTTATTTTTGGAGAACAGGAAAGCATAACTTTTTCACATCTCACACAAGGGGCATATTCCTGGGGTGCTTGCTTAATTCAAAAACTTATGAAAAAAACCAAAAAATTTTTAAAAAGTTATATAATTTGAGACCAAGCCTGACAAAGAATTGAAGATATTTTTTTATCATGCTATAGAACTAGTACAAAAATTCATTCAGCACAACCACTTTGAAATTATAGTAATGTTGACACATTTTTAATTTGTACAGACACGCTGTTTCAAATTTCCTGCATAAAGTAAAACTTCACATGCATTTTTTACATGCATTTTTATATTACAGTATTTGCAATTTTGCAAGGCTGATTATACTAATGCTAATGTTTGCTTGGCTTGCTTATTGAGAATTTGTTATATTTCAAAATTATCTGAGGCAACAAGGTGAAAAAGGTCTCTATGATTCTTCTTTAAGTGGAAAAAGTATATCACTATTATTCTGAACTTCCAATATCACAATCACCCAGCATATAGAAAATAACATTTCTTTCTTCCCAAAGGAACTATCCTTCTCATTTAGTACTTTTTCTATACTATTAACCCCATTTTCTCTTTCCACTTTCAAGGGCCCAGAACCAACAGATTCAATGACAACCAACTCACTTTAGAATTACTTTCTAGAGCATCTTAGCTTCTTTCAGGGGATTTCAGGTAAGCATTTCTCCCTTGATCTTGAAAATAAAAAGCAGCATTTGCTCTCCATCTTACATGTAGATTATCCAAGACACCTGTGTGATAGCACCCCCAAGGGAATCTGAGACACATGAAGATACTCACCACATTTTATGTGGGAGGTGGATTCATCATGGCAACAAGCCTAAACTGTACTCAGAGCTGAAGTTCCAACTTACCAGGATGCATGTTGGGAATTGCCTTATTCCCACCATGAACTGCTTTCAGGTCTCCTTTCCCTAGGAAATCCATAAAAAAAGTGATCCAAGAGAGAACAACACAAAAAAAGTGAAAGCTCACTTTAAGGCCACCAGTGCGACAATCTCCTCCAGAAGCCTAGTGGACAGGACAGAGATTCAAGAGAATAAGAGATACGTGACCACTGAAGGGTTGAAACTGGGGTACTCCTGGGGGCAACATGGCTTTGAAGAGGGCTGGAATTCTTCAGGCCAAGAAAATTTTCATTAAACTTACATATACATACTACTTTCCAAATATTAGGCACCCATAGCAAAGGTGGCATCGAAAGTTTAGTATTTTAGCTATTGCTGTGCCCTTTTACAATCCTTTCTTGAACTATAAATTATTAATCCTTTGTAATTTATACAGTGCTTTCATGGCTATTATTTCATTTGAGTCATATAAAACTCTAACAGGCAAGTATAATTAATTTTATTTAATTGCTGAGGCTTGGAAAGGGGAGAAGAACTTCCAAATTTCCTTCTAGGGTGGCATATTGGAGGGATTTGCATGGGTGTTTCACTGATTCCATGACACTATGTTGCCTCATGTCGCATGAGACTACCAGTAAAAATCAGTTGGGGAGAATCAGCACAAAAGTTAGCCAGGGACAGACTGCGGAGCAAAGCAGCGGCATCTGAGAAGAAAACACCACTGGCCTGGCCTTCATCTCAGAGTTAGAACTCTTGCTGCATCAGATAAACTCTTCAAAATAAAAGCCACTCGACTTTCTCTGATGCACGCAGGGCCTTTCTGGTATACCTACTGTGAGCCAGGCACTGCCAGTGCAGTACACCTGGTCCCAGTCCTCCGAGGGCTCCCAACCAACTGGGACAACGAATTGTAAACAAGTAATTAAAAAGCCTGCATTTGTAGGAGAGACAGGCAGCGGCAGCGTAAGTGAACATGTCAGGAAATGGTAAAAAGCATGCTACGCCACTAATTTCTAGCTATCCATTAGCGGTAGGATTCAGATTAAATTACAACTAGATTTTACCTATTTATTATTCATGAGACCTTCTGTTTTTCAATTATTTCTTTCTCCTCTACATTAGCCCACCCATTTTAAAGCCTCAAGCATTAATTTGATTTCCCGCCAATAATTTGGAGATAATTATTTGTGTCTTCGGTCTGTCTGCATGATTTTCCTCTGATAATTTGGAGAAAAAATGCTATGTATCTCCCCTCTTCTCAGACAGTGGCCTTAGGGATTTTATTCATCGCCGGGGCAGGGCCTTAGCTTTCCTGACAGATTTAGGAAACAGGAAGACAGAAATCCAGAACCGAACAAATCTGTCAAACTCATTTTCTTTCAGGTTTTCCTGCCAATTTTTGCTCTTTCCCCTTCTCTCTCTCTCTTTTTCTTTCCTTTAAATAAGAGGAAGGAGTTAAGAAAATATGTATCTGACTGTTCCTAAAGAGACAGACAAAAAATGCTACTGAGCAGAAATGCAGGCATGAACTAGCTGGAAGGTCACTCTGTTCCTTGGAGGACGAAGGCGGAAGAAGGAAAAGTGTGAGTGAGTACAAACAGCAGAGGGAAAGCAGACAGGAAGGGCAATCTGTCCATACCTGTCACTCCCATCATGGGGCCTCTACAACAGAGCACTGCAGATCTGAGTCTGAGCCAGCCCTCGTCTTCTGAGACCACGTGAGCTCTGACCTTCCCTCCTCTCTTCCCTTCCTTATCTTCCCATTAGCCAGAAAGCAGAGAAAGAATGCAACCTCCGTGATTGCTAAATAATTAAAAAAACCACAGGCATTCTGACAAGTTGGCATGCATCCTGTAATCAGCAACCCAAGTAATTTTGTTTATAAACCACTTAAATTAAACACTGTCACTTAAATATTCTGGATCAGCCTGTATACTGTCCATTTCCTTGACATAGCCTGAGCAATGCTCTCTCTCCCATTTGCTCTTCTTTCTAGCCCCTAATTGGGTTTCTTTTCATACTCAGGGATTGTAATATTACCCCTAAAGATAGTGATAATGATGACTACAACAATTCCAAAGTCATTTGAAGACTAAAATGACTTGGTTTAGGAGACTTTCCTACCATATAATTCCTCTTCTAAGATCCCAGAAATTCAATACACAATAACGATAATGATATTGCTCTTGATAAGGTCATCAATGACTGCTTAATTGCTAAAGTCCATGATTCTCTAGAGCACTTGTCTTGGAAAAACAGCAACAATTGATACGGTGGGCATCTGCTCTGAACCATGGCCCCCACCTCCACCAGCTCTCAGGTTTTCTTTCTCTCCCTTTCCTCTCCCACTTCTGCGTTTTCCTTTAGCAGTCTCTTTTTTATTTCTACTTATCTCCTAAATGTGAGTGTGCCCCAAGGCTCCCCTTGTGATATCACCTCAGTAGATCACCTTTACTGGCTTGCAATCAGCTGCCTATGTACGATCACGCTCATCTCATTCTCTAGTCAGTTTTTGCCTGGTCCCTCTCCAAGACGAACAGCCCCACTCCTGTGTCATATCAAAACTGATCAAATTGCTAAAAGGCATTCTATGCATCGAACTGTGAAATGAAATGCTACCAAAGAACAGGTGAAATGTTTCTGGATCTCCTCAATGGATTCCTCAGTTTTCCCTGAAAATGTCTCTCCTTTTCCACGTATTTCCAGTCTCAGGAAATAATAGCCCATCACTCAAGCCAGAACCCAAGAGACACCTTTAGCTTGTCCTTCTCCATTAACTTCTTACACAGGTCCTGTTCATTTTCCCATCTGCTTTTCAGCGGCCACAAACTTAATTGAGGCTCACATGTCTTTTCATCTGGACTATAACTGCAACCCCCCAGCTAATCCAACCTAATCTCCATTGCACCTTCAGAATGATTCTTCTCAAGTACAAATGTAAGCATGTCATTCTCTTGCTTAAAACTCTTCAAAGACTCATCATCACCGATAGATCAAAGTTGAAACCCTTTAAATGATAAAAAGGACCCTTTGCTATCTTAGCTAATCACCTGCCTGTCCCAACAGTAGCCTAATAAGCCGACTCCAAACATACATTGTAGATTCTGAGCAGTGGTGTGCTGCGTTGCTTCAAAGTGTTTGCATTCATGTGGCTTCTCTTTCTTTTTCAATGTCCTTATCCCCAATAGACAGAAGCCAATTCGACCTTGAAGACTCCACCTGGCACGGTTCCTTCCTTCTCTGTCCTTCCCACAATTTGTGATCATTGACTCATTAGCTGAATATCGCAATAGACTGGAAGCTCCATTGGGTCAGGGGCCGTTGTCCCTCTTCTTAACTACTGTCTTCAATAGCTAAGGATTTAGAGAGTACTCAAAGTATGTACAATAAATTGTTCAGAATGATAAAATGGACTAGAAGGCAATATCCGAATGATAACAATTTCCCACAAAACTTCTACATGTGACAGGATGGAGACTTTCTGAATTTTGTAATAAAGTGACAAATACCACACATTATCCTTCAAACAAAAGTATTCAATGAAAAGACATTTAAGAAACGTTGACACACAAGACAATAATTTCTGTTCTATGCAAAGTAATATTTTACGTGAATAGCATCAAGAATTCAAAATAAAAATCTGTCAATATTCAAAAGCATATGAACCCTAGTTGGATTTATGGATTATTTGTGTGAGTGTGTGTATACACACACTCACACACACATAAATACTCATATTACTACAATGTCTCAACCATATAAATATATACATATATATTTGGTATATGAAAATTGTCAGTAATCTCACATAAATACATAAATGGTGACATAGAATTGTCGTTAAAATAGTAATTTTATAGATACACATAAGCCAGAGAGTACTGGAAGAATATCAGTGGGAATTTGGATTATGTTTCCTTCAGTTTTCTGGTGTAAACAAATCTTCTCCCAAACAGCCGCCTATTAGTAAATGAAATATTAACTACATCAATAAATTTGCCACAAACTTTGCTGACCAAAAATGTTTTTAATGTAGAGAACTTCATTTCACAAGGCATTTATTCATATCCTTTCTAAGGTTCATAGACTATGATATGAAGGCCTTTAAAAAGCTTAACGAGGCCATTATGTAATGACATTTTTAAAAAGTTTTTATTAAAAGAAGATCAATATAAATGTAGTCTCAAATCATTTTTCTGTTGAAAACATAAATCAAGTTCCCAAAGTTCTAGGAAATGCAGACACTATCTTAAATTCTGCTTTTAAAACTTTCCCTTATAGTGAGTCTTTAAATTTTTATATCTTTTTAGGAGGGGGAGATTGTTCCTACAAGAATGACCTTAAACCTTCTTAGCTTACCAAAGGAGGCAGTATCTACTCTGCCGAGTGTAAAGATTATAGAGTAAGCAAAGCATCTGGTCTGTACCTGGTACACAGGAAGGGTGCAATATAAATATTTATGGAATTGGTGAAGAAAGTAAAGTTACTGGTGGGGTATAATGGACTCTGGAGTAAGGGAGGATTGGCTTCAAAAGAAGTTGTCTATTAACCGGGTGACTTTGGGAGGTATTTACTTAGTATCTCCAAAGTTCAGAGTCTTTGTCTGCAAAAGAATGATAACAATACTACACAGCTCTTGGGGTTGCTGCAAGATAGCACAAGAAAATATATAAAAGAGTTTAGTGCAGAACCTAGTCACTCATTATCTTGCTATTTCTACTGCATTCATTTCATTAACATCTTGGGATGGATGCAGGGAGGTGTATCCAAGGGATTCTGGGAGACTGCAAATTCTCTCTAAGAATATTTGAAATTAACTTTTGGATTCTATTCACATGATAAAAAGTTAAGAAAAACACTTGATGGTCAACTTCAGCATCTACGAATGTTTTTGTTTATATTTAAAAAGGGTGGACTTGATTTGTAAATAAGATACTTTCTTTTCAAGCAAAGGCTAAAATGATGGCATACCATGCCAAGTGAAGTTGGGAAACAGTCTGAATAAGGAAAGCGGTGAAGCTCACCACTGCATGACACACGTACACAAAGGATCACTGAATTCATTAGTTCAACACAGACACATTTTGAGCAAAGTTAGTTTCACTAAAACATCCATGGTGGGAAATTTACATTCTAATTCTAATTTTAATGCTTTTTAGTTTATATGCATGGTTTTAAATTCCTTTGCTTTTAGAATTATACAAGAAAGTTAATTATAAGAAGCATTTAATAATTTTCTATTTTGCTCATTGATAACTAGCATGGTGTAAGTTCAAGCATAACTGCAAGTCGAGAAACACTTTATTTTAGGGAATACATTGATCAGCTTACCAGATCCCTCTCACAAAATTATACTCAAACAGTACTGCCAATCTCTAAGAGATGAAAAAGCAAAGAATTATGAGGATTACATGAGATAATGCATGGGAATTACTCTATATGGTGCCTGTTACTTAGCCCTCAATAAAGGCTGGCCATCATCATTATCACCATTATCCTAATCATCAGCTTCATAACCCACTTGAGATTGAAACCTGGGTGCTAACCAGTTTGCATCAAGTAGCCAAATTGATAATAACATTCATTTTTACCTTTCCTGCTTTAACTAATTATTGTGTTTCTGGTACACTGACCACACTGTTGGCTGCTTTAGGTCTGCTAACACTACTAAAAAGCAACAAAGAAGTAATGTATATTATTCTGCTTGTTTATAATAACAGAAGTTATAGTCTTTGGAATACTAAGCGACTGAACTATATGAGAGATGTGCAGAATCTCCAAACTGAATAAAAACTTATAAAGGTGCTATTGAATCAGCAATTAAAATACGATCAAAGTTCTTAAGAAAGGAAATCACCAGTGTAAGAACATCCAAAACCTTCTAGTTATATTAGAGCAAATATCAGTGCTGTCTGAAAACATGGAAATGTCTTAAAAAAAAAAAAAACTCTAGGTCCTTCAAAAAATCAACAGAAAAAAAAAAGGAAACTGGAAACATTTATCGTGCTCTAAAAGAGAAGGATCAACGGTTATCACTAACATTTATTCTCGCTCTGTTAAGTGGAAGCTGTACAAAATTTTGTTCTGGAGCAGCTAGAAGGAACATGAAATAGTGAACCAGTAACCTATAAAAAACTCTGAAATCTGTTCTGAAACTATCTGTTGAAATGTACCTTGAAAATTATAGCTTTTTCTTTTGTTTCTTTATATATATGTTATATTTTACAATAAAAAAATGCTTTTAAAAAAGTAATTCTGCTTAAGTATAGAAAAGTTTTATGATCTGGCTATCCCATTACGAAGTATGTACTCAGAAAAACTGTAAGCAGGGACTTGAACAGACATTTGCACTCTGACATTCAAAGCAGCTCTGTTAACAATTACCAAAAGATGGAAACAAACCAAGTGTCTATCAACCAATGACTGGATAACGAAAATGTGGTGTTTATATACGATGGAAAACTATTTGGCAGTAAGAAGTAATGAAGTCTGAAGCATGCAACAACATGGATGAAATTTAAGTACGTTATATTGACTGGAAGAAGCCAGATGTAAAAAGACAAATATTGTATGATCTCATTAATTATGAGCTAGTTATAATAAGCAAATGCATAGAGTTATAATCTGGAATATACTTTACCAGGAAATAGACAGTGGGTACAGAATGGAGAGTAGATACTTCAAATGCGCAGAATTTGTAACTAGGGTGAATTGAGACGTTTGGAAACAGAGATGATGGTAGCACAGTACGGTGAGTGTAATTAACAGCAATGAATTACAAGGGGGACTGTGGTTGGGGAAAAGCTAGAAGATCACTAGATCCCTAAATCCTATCACTAGAAGGAAAGCTAAAGGATAAAATAGAGGACTATATAACAGTGAATCCTATGGTGGATAACTGTGATTGATATTAGAAATACAAAAATGATCTTTCACAAACTAGAACAAACATATGTCACTATTACAAGAAGTTACTAATAGATTGGTATATAAGAAAAATGCACCTAATGCAAATTATGGACTATAGTTAACAGTGATGTTTTATCATTCTTTCATTAATAGTAATAAATGTACTACATCAATGCCAAGGGCCAACAATAGGGTAGGATATGGGGTATGGGATATGTTAACTTGTTTTTTTGAATAATTAAAATGTTCTAAAATTGAATGTGGTAAGGAATGCACAACTATGTTGATGATAGTGTGAACCAAGGATTGCACACTTTGGATGGATTGTATGGTATGGGAATATATCTCAAGAAAACTGGAAAAAAAGCAATTCTCCTTTTTGTATCATGGATATACGTTCAGTAAGCAGATTTCTCAGCCCCCTTCAGTTTATAAAAATCCTTACTCTAATCATTCTTTTTATCTCTTCCTTGAATTTGTCCATTCATTCTTCAAATATGTCAAAATCAGCTTAATTGAACACCTTAAGTACATGGAACCTTGAGTAGGGCATGAGATTTTGTTGGTTTGTCCAGAGTGATGCCCTGATAAATTCCAGAGTGATCTGAACAGTGAATAAAAAAGTATTTGCAAAGTTCTCTTGGGGGAATGGTAAGAAAGAGGGAAAATTCCACTTTCCCAAGTGGAATTCTTGATATTCTCACAAGCAGTGGGGACAACCAAAGCAATAGGCTAAGCTCCCAAACTTGGGTTTGTTCATATGAAACTTAACCCAACAAAGGATAGGTCAAGCCTACTTAAAATTAGACCTAAGAGTCACCCCCAAGAGAACCTCTTTTGTTGCTCAGATGTGGCCTCTCTCTCTCAGCCAACACAACAAGCAAACTCACTGCCCTCCCCCTCTCTAGGTGGGACATGACTACCAGGGGTGTGGACCTTTCTGGCAACGTGGGACAGAAACCCTAGAATGAGCTGAGACTCAGCATCAAGGGATTGAGAAAAACCCTAGAATGAGCTGAGACTCAGGATCAAGGGATTGAGAAAATCTTCTCGACCAAAAGAGGGAAGAGTGAAATGAGACAAAATAAAGTGTCAATGGCTGAGAGATTCCAAACAGAGTCGAGAGGTTATCCTGGAGGTTATCCTTACTCATTAAATATATATCACCCTGTTATTCAAGATGTAATGGAGAGGCTGGAGGGAGCTGCCTGAAAATGTGGAGCTGTGTTCCAGTAGCCATGTTTCTTGAAGATGATTGTATAATGATACAGCTTTCACAATATGACTGTGTGATTGTGAAAACCTTGCATCTGATGCTCCTTTTATCAACCTTATCAACAGATGAGTAAAACTTATGGAATAAAAATAAATAATAGGTGGAACAAATGTTAAAATAAATTTAGATTGAAATGCTAGTGATCAATGAAAGGGAGGGGCAAGGGGTATGGTATGTATAAATTTTTTTTCTGTTTTTGTTTTATTTCTTTTTCTGAATAGATGCAAATTTTCCGAGAAATGATTATGATGATGAATATGCAACTATGTGATGATATTGTGAATTACTGATTATATATGTAGAATGGAATGATCATAAATTAAGAATGTTTGGATTTGTTTGTTATATATTTTTTTAAATTAAAAAGTTAATAAAAAACATGCCAATATATCGGAAGTCCATTTTTTTTACAACAGAGGCTCAGCAGGTTTCCATTAGTTGTGATCCTGTGCGGACCTGAGCACGGTCTGCACACACTCAAAATGCATATTCGGCTGTATTTGGGTCTCTTCAACTCTTCGCTATTCCATGGCTGTGTATTTACCCTTGCTGCCAATTATTCTGCTTTTTGAGAAATCATAGCTTTAAGTTTTCATAATCCCATTTATGTTTTTTTCTTCTTCATTGGCTTTAGTTACTTAAACAAACAAACATATAAAAAAAGAAGTGAACTTCGAGCTATAGACAGAGGCAGGAGGATACAATCCCAGAGCAGCGTGTGTGTATGTGTGAGTGTGTGTGCAGCAGGACGCACAGCCTTGCATGGCCCTAAGGTACCCTGTGTTGGAGATTTTAATTCTAATGGACTTTTAAAAAAGTGAATCTTTCCCTGAGAAGAGGTGTCATTTCATCTTAGGGACTTAACTGGGTTTAAAAATTGACCCTTTATTTTATAAGCAATTAATTAAAAACACACACACAGCAAAATAAAATTTTAGCAAAAGAGAAACGTGAGAGCAGAATGATATCTTCTTCCACCTAAGTCTTGAATTGAAAATTTTGAGCAGCATTACCCAGAGGATGATTCAGGGACCTTGAACAGTGACGAAGGACAGACGCATAAGGAAGAGGAGGACGCAGGGAAGTTATTTGAAACAGAAAAGAAGAATGGTCTGGTAATCAATTTACCAGAACGGAGAGGAAAGAAAAGACCCTGAGGGCAAAGCAAAACCCAAAAACAGACTCTCGCTCTAAGGCCAAAGAGAGAGAACCGCAATGAATGTCGGGAGTCACTACCTGAAATCTAACAAAACCCAGAGGGTTCTCAGGGAGAAACCCTGAAAACCACAATAACACCAGAATACAGAAATCTATGTTTCCATTTCCTACTTAACATGGCAACTTGAAGTTTATTCATATTGAAAAAGAAACACGAATTTAACAGAAATTATGTTAAGACACAATTTGCAGTCTTTGATGCTCTAAAGATATCGCTTTCTAAATTTTGAAATTGTTAGAACACATACCATGAATTTAGTAAACAGGTTTTGAAAAAATTAATGAAGCACAAGACAACAGAGGAAAAGGAAATAGTTTTTGAAAATCCTGAAACCTCTGCTTACTAAAAAACGCTGAAACTAATTATTATGCATTTTAATCAGAGTTTAAACTTATTTTTGTGCAGTAATTAAGGTTATTTGTGAAGTCATTCTCACACTTAAATTTAAGCAAATGACCAATTAGATTGTATTATACTACAAATTAGGAAAAAGGTAATTCTCCTTTATTCTGTTGGCTAATATGAACTAGTACCTAGGATATTTCGCACCTTGTGACACAATGCAAAACAGCAATATTCGAAATGGTTCCATGCTTCATACTTAGATCAAATTTACCGTCACACACGGACTTCACTTACCAACTCTGGAAAGCACAGCCATGCTTTTCTCATTGGCTTTTAAAAAAAGAAAAAACGCAATTTTATTGAGATATAGTCACACACCATACAATCCATCCGAAGTACGCAATAAATAGTTCACAGTATGATAACACAGTTGTGCATTCATCACCCAATCAACTTTAGAACAATTTTCATTACTTAAAAAAAAGAGAGAAGGAAAAAGAAAAAACAAACCAAGGCATTCATACTCCTTATCACCCCATCATTGATCCCTAACATTAATGTGGTACATTTGTTTCTACTGATTAAAGAAATTAAGATAAAACTGTTAACTACAGCCCAAGGTTTACAGCAGGTGTCTTTTACCCCATGTGTCCCTCTATTATTAACACCTTGTAGTAGTTTTTATAATTGTTCAAGTTCATGGGAGAACTTTTTTATATCTGCACTATTAACAACAGTCATTGCACACCACAAGACTTACTGTGTTACACGGTTCCCTGTTTTAACCTCTGGCTTTCCTGCTGGGGCATACACAATTCTGAATTTTCCCAATCAACCACATTCACACACGATTCTTCCTGCCATTTGTCAAGCATTCTTTCCATCTTGAACGTCTTCTTTCCCCAAAAGCTAGCAGCCCTCTATGTGGTGAAGGATAAATTATAAACGCTGAGCCTTAGATTCCTCATCTGTGAAAAAGCCACTGTGAGACTTAATCATCTGCAAAGGGCCTAGCATGATTTTTTTGTATACAACCAGAATTAGCTACCATGCTATCATTTAAGATCCAGCCCAAGACACTACACTTCATTAGATAATATCTACTTTTCTGAATGCCTTTGATTTCTCAGTTTATTTGGCATTTAACTGCTATAATTGTTTTTATTAGAGAAGTTGTAGGTTTACAGAAAAATAATGTAGAATACAGTTCCCATATAACCCCATCCAGTTTTCCATATTTAATTGCTTTCTAATCATTTACTTATGTTAGTAACTCTTCCCAGGTCTACCTGGAGCCATTAAAGCATGTTCCATCTTGTACCCTGAAGTACATAGTAAAGTACTAGTCAAAATATCTATCAAGTTATTTATTGCTGAAGCTCTGAGAAGAGCAGTATTTTTTTTTTAAACAGGTAATTTAGAGCTAGATACTAACTTTTAGAAAAGTTATAAGATACAAGCAATCCCTTACAAAAAGGCTATTTAAAAAGTATTTTACAAACGAGGTGTCATATTTTATCTGATAATGCTTTGCAAGTTGTGATATTATAAATCTGTAAGTTATAAGAGCATCCTATGAAAGCAAATTTCTCCAAATACAAGCACAATATTAATTGTGTTATTTCACCGATCAACTATAACAATGCTTCCATGGGGAAAATATTTACCTTGTGGCTTCATGACTGTTCACAAGACTTTGCTCAATAACAGTTAAGCTGCATTTATGTAATTTAACATTTTCTATGTTACAAGCATTAGCAAAAGTCTGACAATAGTTAAATGGTTAGCTTAATGCTTGCCGAGCCTCAGATATAATTTAGAACTAAGGTAATGAAAAACAAGTATATGTTTGCCAAACGTAAAATATTTTAGAACAGAGTATTTAATTTGATCAAAGGGTAGCAGAAGCAGGTAAAAAGGCAAAAGTTTAGCATTTCCCTCATTGTCTCTCTTGAATAACATCTTTTGAAATATCAGCTCCTCATATAAGTTTACCAAGTGCAAGACTAAATTGACAGCCTAGTAAAATCTTGCTATGAACTATTGATAAGTTTATCGCGACTAATAACTGATTCGAATATTTCCTTCTTAGTTTTCTAAACATCACAGACATCAAGGGTTTTTAAAAAGTTTTAAAAATGGGAACCTAATATTTACAGGCATAGTTATATTTCTTCACTAGAGACTTTATAACAAAGGTTGAGGCAAACATCAGAGATTTTAAAAGGGTTTCCTATCCAAAACTTAAATGACACTTTTTTGCAACTGCTCAAAGATTCGCATAGTAATTCCTAGCATCTCACTAACCCTATTTTATATTAGATTATAAAGTGGTGCATTACACATGTTGTTTTATGACCACACAGTTGTTCCTTAAATGGTTGTTTTCTAAATTATACTTAAGCTTTAGATTCCTGAACCTAATGAAAACGCTGACTTTTTTCGAAAAATATTTCGGACATAAGGATAAAGTACGGGAAAAAAATCATCAATACCCACCAAAGGGAGTTAATGTGAGTTAACATCAACTCTTAAGGAGCATATATCAGCGTGGGGCGAGAGGACTGGAGAACTCAACTCAGAAGTTCTTTTCAACTCTGGGCTATGACCACAGGAGTATGATTTTCTGTTGTTCTTCTTTTCCCCAGAGAATCAAACGAAAAGGGTCTAAAAACACTTTGCAAACAGCCTAAAAGCAAGTAACAATTTATGCCAACCGAGCAGAAAAGAATGCTGATATTAAATTTCCTGCCTGTGTACTTCCTAAGGGAGAAGGTCTAGTAAAACGTGTTTGTTGCTGTTGATCTGTTTGCAAAGTCATTCCCCTCAATTAGCTCCTGGAAACACAGATAGTATAATTAAGTAACTAAAGATAATACCCCCCAAGAAACTCATTTTCAGCCTCAGGACCAAGAAAGGCTGCAGCAGTGCTTTGCCTGCATTTTAGGCTATCGCCATAGTCCACTCCTTGCTGGCGGTGCTAACAAAGTCACGTGGTAAACAGAGGCCTGAGAAGGAAAGGAAGGGCTTAAACCCAACCACCTGGTTAACCTGAAGTTCGATCATAAGCACTGCGGTACCAAGACATAAACTGTACCACTTTGGCCCAAGTAGAGCAAGAGGCAAAGAAAAGATATTTTAAAAATCTCTCAAATACATGTTAAAGAAGCACAAATTATGAAGAGCTGGAAAAGACCTGAGAGGTCATTTTTATGACTGCAACTTACTTCCCCAAAGTCACAGAACAAGTCAGCTGCCAAGCAAGAACTAGAACCCAGTTTTTGCTTATTTTCAGGGCGAGGTTCATTCCATCAACACTCCTCTCTCGTTGCTGAAGTCTGAAGTTTGGTGTCAATACACTCTCTCACTGAATGAAAATATAAATAAATACACTATAGCAGAATGAATTAAACCAGGTTGGTGAGCTGAGGCAAATGCAAACTGGAATCGATGCCATTAAATCTGGGTTGGAAATCAGGGGCCTCAATTCAATATCTGTAGGATTCAGGCAAGGCGGTTCTGGGAGCAAATCCCAGCATTCACATTTTCGCGTGGTGGTGGGAGGGTAACTATTTTTTATTTTATTTTATTTATTTATTTATTGGCATGGGCAGGCACCGGGAATCGAACCCCAGTTTCCAGCATGGCAGGCAAGAATTCTGCCACTGAGCCACCGGCGCACCACCCGGAAGGGAAATTATTTTTGTTTAATTTGTTCTGTGAAGTTTCTTGCTGCATGCAGCAAAGAGCAATGCTGCTGAGCTCGGAGAGCTGTGTCCGGCCTGGTTCACACATAAACTGAAGCCTGTCCTGGGCAGCCTATAAGCAAGTAAATCAGCCGCAAAGAAGTCTGTCTGACGAATTCAAATTCCAAATTCCAAACAATACAAGCCTCGGTGCTAAAAGCTAATATACATGAATCCTAGTTATTCTCTGTATACACCTTGGCTTCCAAGTTTTTACAAATATCACTAAAAGGCAGTGCTTATTGTTTTTATGCTGCCTGAAAACTAGCAAGCAAAACTGAAGACAAAATTCAACCCCTTACTCAGAAGTTGTAAGGATACTAATGGAGTAGATTCTGGGAGGGGGAACGGGATGGGGAGAGGTCATTGGTCTCTCACACAACAAGGAAGGGATTTTCTTATTTCATTTGGGTTGTTTATTTTGTTTTGACCCGATGATTCAAGAGCACAGAATAATAACAGTAAGAATCACCAAAATTTCCGGAGTTGCTTTCTGTGTCTTCATTTATACATTCCACTCTTGTCAAACATTTGAGAAATGGCCAGAAAATCTCCCTCTCGTCCCAATTTCTCCAAACCACATGGGCAAGAAAGCCAGTTTCAACACTCTTTTACAGAGGAAGATGCAACAGAGGAGTGCAGAGAAAAAAAAAAGACACAAACACACACAGGCAAACAGGCAAGGAGTGGTCAAAACATCTAAGCCCCCTGCCCATACTTACTGGTTTAGTGGCCAACTTAACAAACCTTTATTCCATGTTGGCCCTATCCTGTCACCCCATTCACCGAACAAAACCCCAAACCAGGACCAATTCAGCAAAGCACCATCCCTCTGACAGACACAAAAAATCGAGACTTTCTGGAAAAAAACCTTGCAGCTGTACATCTCCTGTGAGATATGCCCTGAGTCCTAACTGGGCAACCAGTGGCCATGAATTCTTTTTCCTGTCCCTGTTATGGTTCTTTCTCCAGTTCCATTAGGGACTATTCCGAACTTTCACTGGGCTCAGACTGGTCCCACAGGTGACGTGTCTCCTACTCTCCTGAAGAGATGGAGGCCATCGGTTCTGGTCAAATTCCCATCCCCCACCTGCTACGTATGAATCTGTCCATCTCTGCAGGTCCCTAACTCCAGGTCTCCAGTTGGAAGCCCTTCTCCTGCTCAGGGTCAGTGCTCCAATGGCATCCCTAACCCTGACTTCATCTCCAGCCATAGGGCTAACAACCCCTTCCTTTTTTCAACTCCTTTCTTTATAGTTTTTTTCCACAGGTCATAGCTTGTTTAATGGACCTTTTATTTTCAGGTATATTATTTTAACGTACCTCTCTGCTATACCTGACAGTCTTTCGTTCTCTCCTTCCTTTCTTCCTTTTCTCAAACTCGCCCTCCCATCCTCTCTCTCTCTCTTGCTCTTGCTCTCGATTTCTCTTTCTCACACACCTACCACCCAATTCATACATATTTTCTTGAGAAACATTCCTTCCCCAGTAACCATGGCACTGCACTGTTTGTTCTACCCTGCTTCTCTAATCGGGCTTGATTTTCCACCTCAGGCTTCTGACCTCCCGCCTGTCCCTTAAACGTTGATTCCCCACAGTGTCATTCCGTGGTCTGACTCTTCTTGCTCACCTTGCCTGATTTCATCCATTATCTCAAGCCATCACCTAACAACTCTCGGCTGGTGACATCTAGATGTGCACCTTTCCACGCCCAGACAAACTCCACCTTCGGGGTACCGCGATCAGCTGTCTCAACAGCACTGGCCGAACTTGTTCAGCCCACAAGCTGCTCACAGTCACACTTCTGATGGAAGTCTTCAGCTTTTCTTCCGAATCTGGCCCGACACTTGGTATCCTTTTCAACAGCGCTCGGAGTCACAGCAATTCTTAGATCCTTAATGTGTAACTCTGTATTTCAACTTAAGTGTTTAATGTGCAGAATGAATGTATCGATTAATTATTTGCAATAATATAATTTCCTATGCTATGTGAACTAACACCATGATGGTCAGTGCCACAGGATTTAGGTTAAAAACTCCCCACACACCCATCTTCTCAAAAGGGGAATAAAAATATAATATGACAGGACACATGTCCAACACTGTATAAACAGGTTTTAGAAACTAATGACTTTCAGCGACCAGAATACAGGATCTCTGAGACCACGTTAATTGATGCCTAACGCACCAGGGAATTTCAACGTTCCAGCAAGTAGAACAAATGAGGCTAAATTTATTTTGGAGCAGCCTGGATTGCGATTAAGAAGTTGGTACAAATTTTTTTTAAACGTGCTTAGACATTTCTAAAGAAGGGATTACTGTGGTTACTATTTTCTTGGCCTGATGAAATAGGTTTTCATTTCTAGAACTGATCGGCAGTCCTTTACAACATCAGCTTTCTTTAATTTTCTAATTACCGTTAGGCTTAATCAATCTCTGTATTTCTGTTTAATTCCTTAAATCTCCTTGTCAAGCTTTGTTAATTTCTTTATTTATTAAGCCTTTATTGTATTTCAGTAAAAGGTTCGCTTACTCATCATTCAATCACATTTAAAGTCTTTCATGTCCCACTGAGAACAGACTATGTACATAACAAAAATCTTCGGCGTGTAACCATGAATAGAAAAGAATAGAAATTTTCCGGGGTCAGCCTCACATCCTGTCAAAATTAGGGCCCATGGGCTCTGTGGGGACACTGGCCACAATTATCAATAGTATATGAATCTGGACACCCACAAATGTATGTTTTTGCCTTTTGCTCATACACAGGACACACTGGAGGCTGGTCTCAAGTTGAATGGCTCCTTGTATTCAGTGAGTTTCCCAGCCTATGCTCTCATCTCATTAGAATTTCTGCATCCTCTGGTCTCGCAGAGTTCCCTCTACCTTCTTTTGTATCAGACAAAAGATGGTAATTTACGTCTAATTAACGGAACTGAGTCATAATGAGTTCTTTTCTCTTAGACAGCATTTGAATGTCCAAAATAACCAGTGAGATTGGGCTTTTTAGTCTAGTTCCAGCTTAAGGTTTTATAACACAGTGCTCCTATTCAGGCCTCCTGCTTTGCACACAGTCAGAGGGCTGGAGGTTATCCACATTGTGAAATTCTTTGGCTAGGTCTACCCCAAGTGATTTAACGGCATACAGGCAGATTTTAATATTTTCTGCTAAGCAGCTCTGTTGAAACCGTCACGCTTACGATTACATCGTTTTTATGTCTCTAACTTATACTTTGAAATGATTTCTTCTGCCAGTTGATGAATTTGATAGCATTCTTTATGAGATCAATTTCCTCGCAAAAGACACAAAAGACAGGATGAAAGACAAGTTTGATGCAGAACACACAAAGGGCTGTGCATCCGTGTGACGAGAGGCATGCTGCAGCATAAAGCAGCATAAAGCAGCTCTCCCCCCATGCCACGATGAGGGACAAAGAGGTAATGATGTAAACACAAGGAGCCTGCCTAAAGAAAGCACGCACACATGCTCTACCAGAAACAGAAACTGTGTTAGAGTACTAAAAGCATCTTCTCACCCTCTCACATGCCAGGGTATTTTAAAATGCCCTCTCTGCGTGCCGGCATGCCAGCACACACACAAACCACAGAGCTGGGCCACCCCTGGCACCACGGCTTCCCACAACGACGCCATCGAGATATATTAGGGTTTTACTTCTGAACTGCCTTTATCTAAGCCTTGAATTACATTGGTTTAAGAAAAAGAAAAAAAAATCTTTCTCCCTACACCTCAAATATCTCGAAAACCCAATACAAATACCTTTAATGTAACACTGTTCTATAAAAAATTTGAAAAAATTGGGGTAAGACCATTTAGCTGCCATTGGGTTCTCTTGAAATACAGATTCTCCTCTGCTCCCATCTTTACTGGGTCAGCCACTTAATAAAAACAAAAACACAATAAAACGAAAAACAATGCTGACCAAACTTTCACCTTGGGAGCCCTGGTACTAGGAAATTAGAGCTGTGTTACACAAAAGGACAGGCAACCCCAAGCCACAGATAATTCAGATTTTTCTTGTTTGTCTCCTTATCTTTTTGTCTTCCCCTCAGAGAGTTCAGAAAGTAGAGCTTACAAATGCAAGATCTTCAATAAAAATGCTCGATTTGTCAAAATGGAAAGATAATTCTGCAGTTACTAGGCTGCTTGGTGAGCATACTAAAGCAGACAGTAAATCAGAGAGAATTAAACACTACCTCGGTTAATTAGACTTAATAGGTGAGAAGTAACTAATTTATGTTAAACTGACAAAACCAACTTTTACAAAAGAGCCTTCCACATCAGATTTAAAGTATAATATCTTTCTTTCATTCTCTTTCTTTTTAAGCATTTGGGTTCTCAGAAAATGAAATACATTTTAAGTATATAAAATTTGCCATAGGCACTTCTAAGTAACTGTCCCTACTCCTTGAGACTTAATATCTAGTATGAGAAATAAGACATACATTAAGAAGCCTTGAGTCATACAAATGGGATTGAAAGTTAATTTATAAGTCTGCACTTGGGCCACATTTTTTCCCCTGCAAACCACATTAAAAAATCATACAGTCGTCTCCAAGTTAGCTTGAGAAAACTTTCTAGCCTAAAGCATAGTTGGATTAATAAGCACAAAGAACCTCGCAGTGCTGGCTCTCACCCTCCCGCAGATGTGAAGACATGCAGACCCTTAGTGCGATGGGGGATGAGAAGTCTTGGGGAGCAAGGTGTGTCTTAGAGGGCTCTGGTGACCTGGGAACCTCCCAAAGAGGGCAGACAGAGGAATAAGGGTTTCCAGCACCAACAGCTACACCGTGGTGGGGAAGGGGTCGACATGGCGGCAGAGGTGAGGGGAGGTGGGCCAGCTTCCCAACACATCAAGTGTTTCTAAACTGAGGGCTGTCTGTACTTACCTAAAGATAACCATGAGACAAAACAGTGTAAGTGCCAAATGAGTGGGAGCAGATACTGTGTGCCAGGAGAGAAGGCAGTTTCCATGCTGGGCATTGGGTAAAAGATCGCAGTGCAAAATTCAAAAAGGCAACAAATCAAATCAGACTTTCAAAAAAAAAAAGATAATTACCTTTAAATATAATGAACAAATTAGCCATTCTACAAGAGTTCTGTAAAGAAACAAGGACCCTACAAGCCTGGGACTTAGTTTTATTCATTTGTTCTTTCTCTTATAACTGAATATGCACAGATTCAGAAAAAAAAAGGAACAGAGTTTAACAACAGATCAGAGGTATGTTCCCTTTATTTCCTATTCAAACCTTTCCATGCTTTCACAGGTCTTTTATGATAAGGAATGGAAGAAAGAAACTTTGTGAAGACCTAAATGCTGAACAAACTTCTCTGAGGGCACAATGCACTGACAACTTTCTAGGAAAAGATTCAGGACCTCAAATAAAGGAGTCAGAAATGCAACAAAAGCCCAACTTAAACTACCACAGAAAACCGAACCATTACATTCAGTCACAACTTAGAAAGGATAACCAATCATACACATATCTTCACATTATAATTATATATCTTCACATTAAAACTATTAAGGTAGTCAAAGTCAATAGCGCATTTCCTGGATGAAAAACAAATTAAATGCTGATTACATCACTCTATTTAAGGTTATCTAGTTTTTCACAATCTGTTCATCCAAAAAGTTGTCTATAAATTGTCACTCTGTAAACAGTCATATGTTATATGTACTTGAATTAGTAAAGCAATTTTAATTGTGATTTTGCTAGTCAGATGAACTTTTCTCAAGTAAATGATAATTTACTGATTTCCTGATTGGTTATATCTGCAATCAGTTTTCTTAAAGAAAGACTAAAGGAAGTAAGTTTAGTTGCATTCATGATTTAGTACTTTTACCATGTCTTATCCCAAGTGATATATTCAGCAACAAATATTTATTGGGCACATATTAGCTGCAGGTACGTGAAAGTTGCTAGGGATTCTTCAGACAGAGCCAATTTCTGCTCTAATGGAGCTCACCATGCTTCAGACCTACCTTTGGCAGAGAATCTTCAATATCCACAAGGGACTGTGCTTTTTAAATACTTTGATTTTATATCCTCTTAGTCAGCCTTTTGAGGTTTCAGAGATAAAAAACTAACATGTAGTTAGCATGCTTCAAAATATTATTGAATGCCATAGCCTTAAGGACCTTGGAGATCAATTAGTCAGGCTGTTCCTTTTCTTTTTGAACACAAGTACCCATTTATAATGTACAAGCAAAATAAAACAAAAAACCCCAAAACCATACAAAAGTACAGAACTATGCGTCCCCCCTCTGTATTAGTAACTATTCCTTTTTTAGTATCTGTTGACTAAGACAAAAGATTACGAAACGACTACTCTGCATTCAGTATGCTTTTAAAATGTGTATTTCATTAATCTCAATAACATGTAGATCAATTTGAAGAACAGTGACAAATGTACGGTATTGGCTGACATATGGATTTACGTACTGGGCAATAATTCTCAGGCCCCTTGAAGGCAAAAAAACAAAAATCTCATCCATCTCTTTCATGTCACAGTTGAAGAACAACTGAAAGTCAGAAATGACAGAGCCACCTTCCCAAGGATACAACAGTGGCTGGCAACATAGCTGAATTGAGAACGGTCTACTAACCTCCATCTAGTAGTACCTACAAACATACACTCAGGTGCTGTTCATACACTTTTTCCTTCAGGTACAAAACTCAAAAATAAATCCTATCTACATCTACTAGAGTGTCTTCTACTGCATTCCAGAAAACTCTTGTCAATACTTTAAATGCTTTCTCCACCTTCAAAACTTACAGTAGATAATAACTTAACAAAAGCTAATACAGGGCGTTGCAAAGGCGGTTCAGTGGCAGAGTTCTCGGCTGGAGACCTGGGTTTGGATTCCCGGTGCCTGCCCAGGCAAAAAAAAAAAATAGCTAATATATAATCTCAGAGCGAAAGACACATTTTCTTTTATTGTACTGTAGAACGTAGAACTTTGTATGTACCATAGCCCAAAACACCCAGCAGATAGTACAGTATTTCTAATGCAACATGCATCTTTCTGGTTGTTTGGGGAGGAAAAAAAAGTGCTTTCATTCCTTTTCACTCTGCCTACAATTAGCAGATTGAGACAATAGATATTAAGTCTTAAATGTATATTTCCAATAGTGGTAGAATCACACGAGGACTGAAAAAGCATTTGTCTCTACAAGCTAATTCCCATATGTTAGTCCTTCGGTCCTTTACATTGATTTTGAATTTAATTGCACAGGCTGACTTTTCCATATTTTCCAAGACAAAGAAGTCAAAAGAAGAATGTAAATTTAAAAGTCACGGTTTCTGTGATATCTATACTATAGAAAAGAGGTTTTTTCCCTACTAGAAACTGACACCAGGGACCATAAACCAAATTGAGTACAGAGGTGAAATTAGTGTACTTTCCCCCTTCACCTTCCTTTTTCCCCTCGTTGTTCTTAAATTACTTTGAGAAACAGGAAGAAAATGAAAGACACCCGTTGGCACTTAAAATGCCTTTCACCTACTATGTAACTAATTGGGTTTCAAATTCCCTTTAGTTCAGTTAGTAAGAGTTTGTCCTTCAGTCTGTCTGGCAAGTATTTCACAATTCTTTCAATAAGTTTTTGCAAAGTAGTGAAAAAATGCCCTTCATTTCTCTTACCATAAAAGAAGATAAAATAATATTTTGATGGGAATGAAGCAATCCATCCTATGATTAACTTAAAATTATTTTTCAAAGTATATGTTTTCTGAAGCTTCACAGAAAGAGCTGCTTTAAAGACAGCCTACAGGTATAGTATACTGAAGGACCTACTATAGGAAAATCATTTAACAAAATATTGGTGGTTTTAACACACCCTCATATGGCTTATGTAGAAGTTACACTAACAAAACACTGCTTTCAATGAAAAATGGCAGATTTACCTTTGGATTAATTTGGTTACTTTTAATCCCTCTTTAAATCAGTGCCCTGCCCCCATAAAGTGAAGATGAACCCTTCATTTCCAAATGGTTCTACAATATCTAATTTTCTCAGGCCAACATTTAATTTAATGATATTCTTTCTTATCTTCAATATCAAAAAAACAGAAGACTCTGGGTAGGTCAGAAAAATTACTGACCCAGATACCAATCCATATTAGATAGTGGTAGGATTTTACTGAAAGAATGATTACTTTTGTGTATAAATTTGAAATGTTCACATATAAAATGAAATGCAAATAAGTCAAAGAGGAACAGGAGAACTCATAAAGTTGGACTTGTCCACCTCAGAAGCCCAATGTAATTAAACTGCACTCAATCCAATGACCAAAAGGCTTTCAACAGCCTTATTTCAAGAAATAGGATTAAAATACTGATCGAGAGAGGGGGAAAAAAACATGAAAATAATCTAAATCTGTAAAAGCCCCACAGTAACTAAATGAAAGACTGGATCATAGAAATCCGTAAGTACATCCCTTCATTTTAACAGCAAGGGCTGAAGCCCCATCAAGAATAAATGATTTTCTTGACAACCAAAGGGAAGCAGTTACTATTCAAGGGTAGATCACCCCTACATTTGCTATATGCTCTTTCCAAAGACAACCAATGAATTTTAATGTTTTTCATATTACTGAGAAAGTCACATATTAGGTAACACTGAACAGTCTCTTCTGTCACTCTGAAGGACTTGTTAAAAAGGATAATGACAAGAGTTGCTCTCTGTCTCATAAAACACCATGACCTAACAAGCATCCCACAAACACGTGGAGCAATGGTTCTGCTCATCTTCTTTTTGTTCAAGAACACCTTTGAGAATTCAGCTGCCAGTTGCTCATCCTTCTCCAGAAAATCATGCATCCGATATACAAAAATCTGGCAATTCAATGAGTTCAATTATACCACCAACCCAGCAAAGAGTAATCCAGAATTAAAACCACTGACACAGATCAAAAACAAACTAATGAAGCTAGAAGTGTTGCAAAATGGAGTCTCACCACCCTGAAAGACTGTACCCACGTAATAAAGAAATAAGGTGGTAATTCATATCAAGTTTTTAAAATTCTGTGAATAGATAACAGAGAGTTTCAAAGGTTTCGTTTTGCCCTTTACACTTTCCAATCCCAGATGGTGGCTACTGTGTTAGCTTTATGTGTGATGTGATTAAGGTAATTATCTTTTAAAGTCTAAGTAACATTAAAAAAAGGTGGGGGGGGGGAGGTGATCTAAAAAAACAATGAAAGACTTGATATTATTTCAAATAAAATATTGTGAAAATGTTATTTCTGCCAATCAGCTACATACTAAAATTATTTTTCCTCGACTATTCCATTTTGTTTCTTTACATATTATATATTATACCTTAAAACTAACATTCAAAGTGCTATAGTAACAATTTATAGACATATTTGTCACAAAGAGAACCATAACTAAACCCAAAAAGAAAATCTCAATCTCGCATTTTAGAAAGCAAAGAACAGAAGGATCACAGGTGGTTCAGTGGTAGAATTCTCGCCTTCCATGAGGGAGACCCGGGTTCATTTCTTGGACCATGAACCCCCTCCCCTCCAAATAACCAAAGGGCAGAAAAATAAATATCACAGTATTCAGATCCAGGACTTATTCTTGGAGGTATAGAGAGAAATGCCGGTGGGGGGGGGAGGGGGAATGGTGGCAACCCAGAAATGTGTCAAGCTGTCTTCTATAGTCCACATATGAATGAATCTAAATTATTCTTGGTTCTGATTAAAAACTCTTAGGCTCAAGGGATTATACAGATGAATATGCTTGTTCATAGGAAATGTACATGCAAGTACTATGTATTCAAGGAGTATGGTGTGTACAATCAGCTTCCAAATGTTCAGGAAATAGACGGCTAGATACATGGATGAATGGATGGATGGATGGATGGATGGATGGATGGATACAGCGATATGGCAAGGGCGGCAGAATGTTAAAACTGGTGAATCTGGGTATTTAGGGGCTAGGGGTGTTGGGAATATGTCAGATTTCTCTGTATGGGATTTTGTATTGTTTTTGCAATGTTTTGTGAGTTTAAAATTATTTCAAAATAAAAAAGTTTGGAAAAATCCATAGGCTCACATGTGTAAATATGTGCATAAGCTTCTTCAACAAATTTATGAAGATATATATCCTTCCACATTTTTGGAATACTGTTTTTTTTGGGGGGGGGACAAAATCCCAGGTAGTCTGGGAAAATCACAATTGCTTTTGAATTCAGTTTCCTCAAGTATAAAAAAGAAGGAATAAATAGGGATGATTTCTACAGTTTCTGCCAGCTCTAAAAACTACATTTCTATGGCTTATGGTTTTAATGAATGAGGGTAGGGAATTCACAATTGCCACACTAATTGAATTAAAAATGTATCAAGTTTGGGGAAATAGCCTTTAAAGAATTTATAATGTGGTGTAGCATTTTTTTCCCAATAACTTCTGCTCATTGCTGTTTAAATAAGTTTTTTAATGTTTAAGATTCACTCAAAGCTGTAAAATCAGATTTCACCATCAGTGAATGAACTACCTATGGACTCACATTTCCCTCCCTCTAATGGTCTGGCCAAACTTCAGGACCAGGACTTATTCATCTTTATATACTCCATGCCCAATAAATCTCAGGAAAATACTCAGATATTCAATTCATCCATCCTTGCTGAATGAATGAACAAACTCAGGAGTGACTGCTATGTATTAGGCATGAGGAATAAAAAGAAAAAGAAAGAATATAACTATGGGTTCCCATTTCACAGGAAGCACCCAGGGAGTAAGGGAGACAAGCATGTAAAAAAATTAATTACAGTGTACTCTGATTAAAGTTCCACAATGGGGAGTATATACAGGGTACAACAACCACACAGAAAAGGGATGAATGAATTGGTGCGAGGCATAAGAAGTTGTTAGCATAAATTAACCAGCTGCATTCCAATGTCAGAAAATAAACAATTTGAGAATTATGCATTTTGTACTGGCCCCACCTCTGAGAGTGGCTTAGAGATGATTTTATCCTTAAAATGTTTGAGATGCCAATAATATGAGATGCTATGCATATTATATACTAGTTGAGTAAAAAATACACATTACAGACTTTAAATTTCACATACATAAAATATTTAACATACACAATAACTACATAAAGAATGGAAGGCCTTAAGTATGGCAAATAAAAGGCTCTATTAGGTAAGTACTGTGGGCAATATGAAAGAAAAGATTGTAGACAAGACAAAATTCCAACAGTAAATAGTACTAGGAAAAGACTGATCTTTGCTAATAATCAAAAATGTATAAATCGAAGCAATCTTGAAATAATATTGTATGGCTATTCCAGAAGCAGTGTTTTTTTTTTTTTTTAAATAGCACTCAAAACACATAACAATGGCATGCCTATTGTAGGAAATATTATTATTAAAATTCCACATTTTTGGAAGGCAATATGAAAACATACAGCCAAAGTAATAAGGTAGTAGCAAGTATTCTACTCCTGGAAATACATGCTCCCAAAATCCTACAACAAAGCACTAAGGTATTCATTTTACATTATCTATAATAACAAAAAAGTGTGTGTTGGTGGGCTTCCAAATTACCAAATTAGGGAAGAATTTAACAAATTAAAATGCATTTACAAAATCTAGTATTATGTTCCCAATACTGTATAATCACAAAAGCACCGCATGAATAAAAACTAAAAAAGATGTGTTATGGGGAAATACATAAAATTTGAAATGCCATGTGCTCTTCGCAAATAAGAACTAAACAGCATGAATCAACATTTTCTCTCCTATACTTAAAAGATGACAAGCTAAGCAAGCTCCCACTCCAGAAAGAGCATACACAGAATTGAAAACGTGCCAATGTAGCAGAAGTATGCAAATTTATAACATTAGACCATTTTTCCCATCAACATAAGTCATCTTTCAATGTCTAGCACACAGGCCACCTCTTCCAGCTGCCCAGTTCCCACAGCAGTAAGTATTATTTTCTCCACCCTCTACATTTCAAATGCCCTCTGCTTAGATTCATCCTACTGCATTAATCATGATCTGCCATGGAGCAGAGGGTTGATGTGGACCAGCTCTGACTTATTGGATGGCAGGCAGTAGTTCCCTTTCTTCAATTCTGGATCTGTGTCTACAAAGAACCAATGTGTGGTTTGTGTTTTCTGGATTTAGATATCTGAAACACAGCTAAAAAGAAAGCAAGGAGGGGTTGGAAATGAAGATGGACAGGGTCCTCCACACCTATGGTTATAGTATCCAGAAGAAAATCAAGTTATGTACTTTTGCTCTTTCCTAAAAATTGAAATCATAAAAAATGTTAAAACCAATTTTCAACCTTATCAAGAAATGGAGGAGGTTGGACTAAAAACTCTTTGGCAATTCTCTGCACTCCAACTTAAATACATTAGAACAAACACGTTGTAAATGGACACTGAAATTAGAGATGAAAATAACTCTTGTGAAACTTTTTTCCTATTCTTACACGCTTTCAAAATTTGATTAAAATGGACATTTTTGTTAACTTCCTTTTATTCTGAAAAAAACATATTAGAAAGATCACAAAAGAATCTTGCAAACTGCATAAAGTTTCAATATGCATAACCTATAACCACAGATTTCATTTGCAGAGAAGTCATCCTCTGAAAATAATCACGCAAATGATGATAAAGATTAAGCTACAAGAATGCTTATCTCATTACTGCATATAACAGAAAAAAGTTTGGGGTGTTTTGGGGTGGGGGGCAAGTAGTAGATGTTCTATTGAATAAAACAATTTTATTGTTTAGTTGTCTGCTATTTGAATTTTACAAGATATGCCACCTCCAGGTTAAGATAGGTTTGCACTAAGTAGAAATTATACACGAACAGAAATCAGTTTTTGAAGTCCAAAATATGACTGTGACTTTCAATACCTTATATTGTACTTAAGATGAAATCTGTCCAGGACTTATATTATCAGTTTATTTAAGAGCTGTGTAAAAGACTGTCTTTTTTTTTCACATGTGCAGGCACCAGGAATCGAACCCAGGTGTCCAGCACGGCAGGCAAGAGCTCTGCCACTGTACCACCATGGCCCGCCCAAAACTGTTTTTTTTTGTAAATCAGATGTGGTCAGTGAAATATAAATTTCTCCTGTGGATAGCTCAAAAAAATTTAAATAAACTAATAAAGCATCGGTATGCTATACTGCTACACAGATATTAAAATGATATTGAAGATATTTAATGGTATATGTGAATACTGTCATTAAGGAAAATTGCATAATCTACAGTGAAGTCAATTTTTGAAAACAGAAAAAAAAATACATATGCACACATCAGAAAGAACTGGATGGCCACTAATAACCTAGGAATAGGAGTCTCTTCAAGTGGTAGGTAAGAGGGTTTATTGCAGGTATTATTTATTTTATTTCTTTTGCTTATCTGTTGTTTCAAGGTAAATATGGTACACTTTGTTTAATAAATGTACATATATGAATATTTATTCTAATTTTCTGTATCAAACACATATTACATTCTTATCAGGGGAAGATATATTAACAAAGTATTTAAGCATACAGTTGCATCTTTCATATTTTAAAGATCACCTTAAACCAAGAATCATTTGTAATATTGGGATTTATTTGGCAATAACCACGCCCCCTAAATTCTGGCAGTATCAACTGCATATGAACAAAGAGGGATGCAGGTCAAAAGACTTTATAATTTTATGGTGAAAATAACTAGATTGAGAGAAAACTGTCTCAACTTATTTATAGAATCTATAATGCATTTCCAATATATGGATGCTGTGCTCCACGGTTTTTATGTTTGTGGTAATGGGAATAAGGTTGTTACCAGTTGTAAAATTTCATTAATACTACTGCATCAATTAAAATCCTCGAAGTTTTTATCTAGGCAGTAAAAATAAAGGCAATGGGCAAGAAGCTGCTAAAAAGAAACTTAATAAGGGTAAAACCAACCCAAACCAAAGTGAGTTACGGTAAAGAGAGAAGATAATAAATATTAAGCACCCACCTAGATAAGCAAAAAAGAGGCCAGAGAAATATACAAGAAAATGAGAGGCAGTGATGATATTAACGGAAGCAAATAGCAAGGAAGAAGATGTGCAATTTCAGGGAAGAACAAAAGTTGAGATCTCTTTTGAGTATTTTTGAGTACATTCAAAAGTAAGAATAACCTTTGGTTTGGCTCATATGTTAAATACACAGCTTAAATAACATATTTTAAACAAATCAATAAACAGTAAAAACAGATGTATTTCCAGACTTACAATATAGAAATTTGATTCTTTAACTTCTGTAATAAACATTCATACATTTATCTATCTATACATCCATCCATCCATCCATCCAGTACCTGTTGAGCACCAATGACAGTACTGTCCCAGGCACTGGAAGTAACCGAGCTAAACTATCTCGGCATGTATGAACAAGTCAGAGGGATACTGAGTTCCTCTAAACCTGGCATATGGCAAACTTATCTGAGATCTTCAGTCTAGCTTGGTAGATTTTTAAACTGAGATAATCCAATGTCATTCACATACACATTTCACTCCCAGGTGTTAAGAAATTTTTAATAAAGCCTAAACACTTTCTGTTGGAAATTAAAGAACTACAGTTATTAGACTCTCCATTTGATTACTGCAAATTTGAAACTATAATTCACTAAAGGTTGCATTGCAATACGGGCACTTCCCAGCTCACCAGCTGAAACTTAATCCCTTTCTGTCCCACTGAGCAAACAAGTCTGAATGCAAGTGAGTGAGACTAATGCCAAGAGGAAGGGTAAACTAGAATCCATTCAATTGTATGTTTTGGAAAAGTAAACTGGGTGCAAACTTTAACAATTATTAGTATCCTATTACTAGGGACATTCCGTATCTGATGTCAATGCACACTTTTCAGGCACCACAGTAGAGAATTGACCATCTAGTGCACATGATGATTTGGGGATTTGAAACGTGTCTAAACTAGCACAGCTTCCATTAATGATCAGAATTTATGATAATGGTTTACATAACTTTCCAGTCAATGCATGCAGAATACCTTAGTGGTTTGCTTCTCATTTAATATTTCATACGTACAAACTTTTAATCAAGGGTGTTTCAGAGCTTCCCATGTTTCACAATTTGCGATTTCATACATAACCTCCACCTCCCTAGCAATGTTGTATGAGCCCTGTAGCTATGTATATGGCCTTCCTGACAAAACACAAGTTAAGTTTCATCTATTGTAATAAAGTTAGTGGTGAATTTTCCTGCCTTTCAAAGTCACCTGCACCTGTATGCATTTCTTTAACTGCACCTTATTCACTTATATGTCTCCAAAGCCACCTGGAGCCTTGACTGCAGCCACACCTGTGATATGTAAACAAATACAGCATAGCACATTTGGAAATTTAATCTCACCAAGCTCATTTAATATCTATGTGCTATTTAATTTGAGACAAATGTTAGGTTCTCCTGAAATAGCAGTTCTCGGAGATTTAGAGTTCTAAAAAAGAGAAACAATGATTAAAGGAAAAAAAATAAACTTTTCTGGAATCCGGGAAACTAAATTGCATAGCTAGAAGCACACAATAGATTACACAAATCTGTCCTAAGCATGAAAGGGTTTTCTAATTTCCTTGATTGCCTAAGACGCATTACAGATAGTGAAGAGTAGAAAAATTACCTCACCCCGCAAAGACTAACCTCTTTGGTTATAATGAGTGTCCTATCAAAGCCAAATTAGACACTTGCACACCTGTTTTGGCTTTTCTCTGCCCCCTCCCCTTCCATCAATACCTCTTCCCATTTCTCAAACTTCTCAAAAGAAACCAGCAGTGGGTGTTGAAGGTGAGAAAAGAGGACAAACCCAACCTGCTGGTGGACAAACAGCCTTTGGCCAGAGCCTTCCTACATCCCACAAGTTCCCACCGCTCGCCCTATGAAACAGGCTTGTGTCCCAAGTTTTCTAATTGGGCATGAAAGGAAGAACGAGTGATTTCTCCATCCCTTTGTGGAGTTTAGTTTTAGCAGAGCAGTCTTTTTTTCTCCCCTTATCAAATAGAGAAACAAAATCCCAATTATTTGGGATTACTGACTGCAAGATGCCTAAAGAATTAAGAAATGAAATTTTCAAGCGCAGTCTGGGGATTCTGTCTCTTCACTGCAGAATCACTTCTTGAAATAGTTTCTGAAAATGAGAAACAAAGTAGAGTATCACAGACCAAAGTCACTGCTTTCTGGTTATGTGTGACCAGCCCTGCAGTGACCCTGTGCAGGCCAAGACACCCGTTCCCAGACTGAGATCCAACAGTGAGTGACACAGCAGTTGGCACCCGGGGAAAGAGCAATTACAGAGCAGATTATTTTAAAAATGAATATGCAAATTATTCTCTTGACTTCTTAAGTCAAGAGTTGAGGCACGTAATGTAAATTACATACGGAAAAGCTTAAAACTTACCTTGTGGTTTGAAGCAGATTATTGTCATTAGAGGCCTCATTTATTTGGCTTATTTATGGGAGAGGTGGGGGCAGGGAGGAAGTAGAAGCCCAAAATGACTTATCTGAGAAACCAAAATGAAAATGAGAGGGAAACACAAAGTATTTATTTTGCGTAGGCTATCAGTATACGATGAGCAATGCCAAATATCTAAGAATCCCTTCACTGCAAATGGAAATTGGTTTCCAGATTGTAAACAAGTTTAAAGTGCCAGTTTGAAACTGTTGCGTATCCCCAGGAGAGACATGTTCTGTAATCCTGATCCAATACTGAGGGTGGGATCTTTTTGATTAGGTTGCTTCTATGGACATGTGAACCACCCAATTGTGGGTGGGATCTTTTGATTAGGTGCTTTCCATGGAGATGTATCTCCACTCATTCAAGGTGGGCTCTATTACTAGGGTCTTATAAGAACGCTTTTGAAAAAACTTCAGAGCCAACACAGAGAGAGAAATCTAGAGGTGTAGAAAGAAAATGCCCCCAGGGAAGCTTCTGAAATGAGAAGCCAGGAAAGAAAGCGAACAGACCTCGACACGTGCCTTCCCAGCTGACAGAAAAAACCTGAACTTCAATTTCCTAAATCAAGGTATTTTTTTCTGGATGCCTTAGTTTGGACATTTTATGGCCTTAGAACTGTGAAGTTGTAACCTAATAAATTCCCTTTTTAAAAGCCATTCCATTTCTGGTATATTGCATTCTGGCAGCTTTAGCAAACTAAAACAGAGTGTTAATTTGAAGTCGGGCTAAATACTTTTTACCTATAACAGAGCTGATTATAATCATCAACACATATTATATACCTGTAAGGAAAACCCTATTTTCACTGGGTACTTAGTAATAGTTACTCATAGTAGGTAGAGACTCAGTAAACAGCTGATGAAGAAGTAAGTGAAATTATATAAGAGTCTGGAGCTCAACAATAAACTCTTATTACCATACAGTGATATGCAAAAAAAAAAAAAACTTTTTAAAACTCTACAGGGTTTAAAAATGCAATTTACAAAAAAAAAAGTTTCTATCATATGAAAATAATCTGCACACTGAGAATACCAATGGCCCAGGAGAAATTGGAGTGGCCCTTTTCCTGGCAAACTCCACAAGCTGTGGCTGGTGAAACTCAACTTTTGTAGCACCTTGCGCAAGCCAACTGGCAGTGACTTTTTCCTGTTGGCCTCTCCAAGGAAACAATCAGTATTAATTCCAATTAGTTATATTTCCAATTTTGGTTACTAAGTCAGATTAACAACAAAGACATGTAATAAACAATACTATCAAAAGTTTCTGTTGGTACTGTATCAAATATTTTAACTGTGACATACGTACCACATATATATTATTATAAGGGTCCCATGGCATTTGCTTCCAAAGGAATTAACTAAAGAATTAAATTGCACATGTATTTGTTCTATATCATAAAATTTGTTTACATGAAAATCGAGATTATAACTGTTGGTAACTCTAAATCAATGGTCCTAAACAAAAGCAATATTTAATTTTCATTATTTTTAAACCTCCTTAAATATTTTTTAAAAACCATGAATTCAAGAATTAGAACTAATGACTTTATGCAATATCCTTATTCCTGAAAATTACCTTATGAAAGTGTGCTAAAAATGGACGCTAAGAAGTAAAATTATCCTCATCTTTGGGATGGATTCACGAATAGAAATAAATGTACTTCAATAGTTTAAAAAATAAAAGCATATACAGAAATACAAAAACACATTCACCATAATGAAGTACACTTAAAATATAAATCACTCCCTTCTACCTTCATACCATGATTTTAAAAATAAATTACATTTCATTAGTTGAAGGCAATTTTTAGTAGTAAAACCACTTAATCTAGAGGTAAGAATACTGGGTACAGTCCTTCCTGACTACTATCTGGCTGTATGTCCTTGGACAAGTCGTGTAATGTCTGGAACTTACTTCCTTCAACTGCAAATTGAGAAGCCTGTGGTTAAAAATCTCCGAAGTTCTATCCTGTTCTAATAACCTATGAATCTGTGAGAGAGACAGTTCATAAATATTCCATAATCCTTCTTTTACCAAAATGTTACTTCCAAATATAGATAACCTTTCATGACACAAAGCAAATGTTATGACAAGGTACCTTTCAATTAATGCAAATTTTAAAGTTACTATTTAAAACAATTCAAAAATAGAGCAGACTCTATCAAGATGTTGTGATTTCAGATATTTCAGAACACAACATAGGGATCACATGCCAATCAAAATAAATCTGAATGAAGTAAATTATAAAGAATTTTAGAGAGTCTGGAATACTTCCAAGTTCCTTCTATCACTTTCAAAATAAACTGCACATAAAAAAAAGTGGTACTTTAATCCTGTATAGATTAGTGTAATGCCTGGAAACATCCTAGAGTATATTAACCAGATAATCAAAAAGTAGTAGCAAAATCCCCTGAGAGAGGGAAGAAAGACTACGGAACTATTAAACCTTACCATCAGGGAATTCCTGATACTGTGCCAAACTTTAGGGATACCTAAACCAATTGGCCATGCCCTGAATCATCAGACTTACTCTTGTGAAGCTGATGTAGGTAGCAGATAAGCTTAGACTATCTATAGACATGCCTAAGAGTTACTTCTGGAGGATCTCTGTTATTGCTCAGGTGTGGCCTCAGTCTCTCTAAGCCCAACTCTGCAAGTGAAATCATTGCCCACCCCCCCATGTGGGAAATGACAACAGGGGTTAAAGTCTCCCTGGCAACGTGGGAGAGGACTCCCAGGGATGAATCCAGACCTGGCACTGCGTGATCAACAACTACATCCTGACCAAATAGGGGAAAAGAAGTGTAATTAATAAAGTATCAGTGGCAGAGAGAGTTCAAATAGAGTCGAGAGCCTCTGGAGGTTGCTCTTACACAAACTTCAGGTAGACCTTGCTACCTGTCATAACCTGCCAACCCCCAACCAGATCATTCCAGCCAATGCTAAAGAATACCTAGGGCAATATATAAGATTCCACAAGGGTTCCAGCCACTAGAGTAGCTTGCCAGAAACCTACAACCTCCAGATGGGTCCCTGGTCCAGATAAGTTCTGACACTTAGCCCAGTCTCTCCATACCGTCAGATAGTTCCATCTCCCTTCCCCATATTAGTGACAGACCCTTCCAATAGCGAAAATTTAGAATTGCCACAGCCCAATCAACCCTAATGAGAGGTGTGGAAAGATCAAAGGTAATGGTGGAATTATACATAGAAGATAGGACTTAACCAATGAATATGAATGCTGAAATCCTAAATTGATATCTCTTTTAGTCTCCTGTATTTTACCTAAAATTGTGAAATTGTAATCCATGCCAAAGTCTGAAATGTGTTCTACAACTAATTGTGGTGCTGTGCTTTGAAATTTATAGCTTTTTTGTATATATGCTACTGTTCACATAAAAGAAGGAAAAAAAGTCGATTGTGATGATAAAAAAGTATTTAAGTCCTCTAGCCTCCTATATTCTGGAGCAGCTAGAAGGAAAAATATGAGGATCGTATGGTAGCCCATGACAAACTCTGGGATCTATCCTGTAACCACTTTTTGAAGAGTGCTTTGAAAACTATTGTTTTTTTTTTTATTTCTTTGCTTTGTAAATATGTTATACTATACAATAAAAAAGTTAAAAAAAAAAAGAAAGAAAGAAATGTGGTAAAGCCTTTATTAAACAGAACCCACCAATTATTTATGTTTAAAATTTAAAAATTATTTTTGGACTTCCACCTTAAAAGAAAAGGTCAAACTGACAATAGATCTCATTTGTATCAGTGATTTGTAAACCTTCTGTCTTCTCCCCTAACTTGTGGGGGCATGGCTTAGGTTATTGAACACTAAAATGAAAATTGAATTCTGAAAAACTGTTCTCAAAAACATCCAGGTCATGGTACAATCCTAAATTCAAAAATGCAATTGCATTCATTAATGGCATTATAATAGTCAAAAGAGTCCCAATACATTTTGTAAATATGTTTAAATATAAAACCGAAATTAAAATGGGTTTTTGGTCACACCCCTTCCCTACCACCATGACTTAATTAACCAGGTAAAAAACACTATGAGGATTAGTTAATTGAGGCTTTACTATAAAAGCAGTAACTACATGTTGTAATAGATGGGAAATGGGTAAAATGCATTCTCTTAAATAATATCCTCATGATACTAACTTCACTCACAGGACTTGTTCACAAGTTCTCTGTTCTGAGATTTTGAATGTGAGAGTCTTGAAAATTCCAATTTCCTGCCAGCAGTCAGTCACCGTTAGCAAATGTGGGATAGGAATGTGTTATACCTATATTATGGGCATCTGCTTACCAAGTTCTTTTCCTCTAAGTTGATGGTTTCTGCTTAATTTTTTTCATCTAAGAAAGAAAACACTATCCATAAAAGATTATCCATTCGCAGCTACAAATTCCTAGATACGATTAAAAAAAAAATCATGTAATGTACTGTGGTAGTTAGATTCAGTTGTCAACTTGGCCAGGTGAAAGCACCTAGTTCTGTTACTGTGGACATGAGCCAATGGTAGGTGAATCTCATCTGTTGCTAATTGCATCCGCAGTCGGCTAGGAGGCGTGTCTGCTGCAATGAGTGACGTTTAACTTAATTGGCTTGTGCTTAAATGAGAGAACGCAATGTAGCACAGTCTAGCAGCTCAGCATTCCTCATCACAGCACTTGCAGCTCAGCCCAGGCCTTTGGAGAAGTCACCCCGGGGAAAGTTGTTGGAACCCAGGGGACTGGAGAGAAGACCAGCAGAGACCATCCTGTGCCTTCCACGTAAGAAAAGAGCCTCAGTGGAAAGTTAGCTGCCTTTCCTCTGAAGAACCAACAAAATAAATCCCCTTTTATTAAAAGCCAATCCATCTCTGGTGTGTTGCATTCTGGCAGCTAGCAAACTAGAACATGTACCAAGCTACTGAACAGTGAAGGTGCCCACCAGATGAGCGCCTGGTCTGTCTCAGAGTTTCAGAGTATCTGTCCCATTTAATTATAGACTCTTGTTTCTAGATTCAATAAACACTATTTCATTATATAGTGGCAAATATACACCAGCATTAAAAAAGCAATGAAATCTGAGTCCTTAATATAATTCATTATTTTGATTTAGCATCTTTAATAGTGTTAATTATATCACTGGTAGCAAGAGATAAGAATTTTATACAATTTCTCTAGTCACACAATTATTTAGGTAAAATTATTTGGGATAATAAGCACAAAAGTCAAAATTACATACTTAGAGGCCACACAATCCAATAGTGATTAGAAAAAGAAGAGGTCTCAAAATTATACATTCATTACTAAGTCTATGACAAATATTTTTGTGAGATGATGGAAAATGGTCAAACAGTAAAACTGGAAAAAAAAACAACAACCCAGTTTTGATGAACAAAAGCAGGCAAATCTAGAATGCCTTACTGTGGTATACTAATTATAGTAGCATTTCAGAAAAATTTAGGATCATTTTAAGACTATAAAATCAATCAGCATTTCACTGATCCAACATACCTCTTTCCTTTATTTAAGAATAATATACTACCTGAAGTAAGACACCTAACAGTAAAAAATGAACTGAGACAACACCCTATATCCAATATCTATGGGCCTTGTGTACCAAAATTTTGAAAAATTAGTTGGCTCTTGGTGTGATGGTAAGACATAGAGTGAGAACAGATAATGCATAGTAATATGGGAACTGTTGAATCAGTGACATATTGTAATACAGAAAACTGTAGGGACATAAATATTTACAGCCATTTAAAATGACAGCACTGAACAATAAAAAATTCAATGTAGAAAATATGAGGACTAGATCAGTGACTTAATAGGAGTATAATATGTATGTCAATGTACTGATAAATATTGGTACAAACCTTGAATCTACAAATGGACCTGATTCCCCTAATATCTAAGAGTTACAAATAAGCATATTAGAGTTCTTGTCAATTATACAAAGAAGCAGTCAATAAAACAAAAAGCATGGCACGGAAGAGTGCAGAAGGTCAGAAAGGCAGATGCAAAAGAAGTATGTTTCCCTTTGGGAAAAAAGTGAAAGTTCTTTATGCATTTTAATTAGCCAACTTGCAAAAAAGGAATCCGGTGAGGACTGCTAATTATCACCTTCTAGCCCCACTAACACTTTGTAGTCTAGCAAAAAAGGAAGAAAAAAATGAAAAAGAAAGAAAAACACCCACCAACTCCAGGCCATTAAAACAAACAAACAAAAAAACAAAAAAACACAAAGGCTTCCTCCAGCATCCTTCCAACAGCTACAGACAAGATTTATCTTCAAAGAACTTTCTTGTTTACAATACAAATCTTCCCCTCTGTTACAAATAAAACCCAATTATCTGGCAGAGTTTCCATAATAAAACCTGGTAGACAGAGGAAGCAGTAACCTTCCCATTTTTTCCTCTCCATTTGATAGCCTGCAGGTTTCAAGGAGTGAAAACCACTCTTACTTATCCCATTAACACATAGGTGTTGAAAGGGCATGGAAGCCCCTGGAAAGATAAATGGCCTCATTTTCCTTGGATCAGGCTTGTGAGGCACCTTCCAAAGATCTGAAAAACGTGCTGAAAACTCAGTTGCTTATTTGATCCATAAATTTAAAAACTACCATGGGAAACATATCATTCTACCGAGAAGCATCATTAACTCTTTCTGGTCAATGGAATCTACAGTCATTGGTTTATCTAGTCATTGCTGAAGGACAAACTACAAATACTCAAAGAAATAGATCCATCTGTTGAGACAGCAAATACCTGAAATGCAATCTCATTCACTCGAGCCCTCACCAATTCTAACTCACCCTGACAGGCTGGTGCTCAGCTTCTAATCAAGCAGTTGCTCAAAAGACACTTTTGTGGTCCTTCAACAGTCAAGCACGGCACCCATCCAATGTGGAATTTCAAAAAATCAAGTTTTCAAAGTGCATTGTGCATGTGCAATAAATGCACACCTCAATTACAAATTTCAGCTCATTTATGGTAATATTTGATATTAGGCAGATAACTTAAGACTTCAACCAGTCATTCTCTACGTGAACTTTGTGTTACAAAAACTTGAGACGAACCTTTAAAAAAAAACAAAGCCATAGCTAGAACAGAACTGCATTTCCCAAGTTTTCTTAACCTTAAACCAGAAGCAGTAATATCAAAATAAATTTAAAAACATCCCTTCTCTTCCTTCCTATCTGAAGAGTTCCATTTACTTGGTCAGGAAAGACAGAATAACAAAACCAAAGTCCTGTCATACTTTCAACAGGTTTCATTCATGCTGAACATTAAATAATACTTCAGACCACACTACAGCACTTTTTCCTGTACTAAAATCAGTGTGATTAATCTCATTAAAACAGTATCTGAACCATGGTTGCCACGTGATGGGAAAATAATTAGACTGCAAATGACATAAACATTCTATATCTATGAACTCCTATTATTGCAGCTAAGAAGGAGCAAAAGAGAAATTCATTCTTGAATGCCCAATATAAATTAGAAAACTTTTCCACAGAAACAAGATAACTACACTGCTAAATAAATATACTTCTGGTAGTCTGGCCTGTGATCTTAAGCAACCTTTAAAAAAATTTTTTTTAACACTGTCGGAACAGAAAAATGCTTTACTAATTAACAAAGAACTAACAGATATATGAAAAATAGAATGCCATCCAATTTTAAGTTGGGAAATTCGTATATCTGGAAGTAAAGAGTACTGACTGCTTTCTTCTAAAAACTGTCCATGAAGGATTTAAAAAGAAAGGTTCATTGAGCCTATGAAAACTTAAAGCTGAACTCTTTGACCGAGTCACATTTTAAGCATTATAACAAAACAATCTAAGGTGCTAGATCTGGAAGGACCATATAAATAAAACACTTCGGGCTGTTATTCACAAGAACTGGAGAATGGTTTATTATTGCAACTTCCAATATCATTCAAGACAGAACCAAGATTTAGCTTCAAGGTGATTTCAAAACCCCTTTGACGCTTTTCCCCTATTACCCAGGAATGTGAAACTCTTAAAACACACACCCAGACACACACAAAAAAACTTCCGTGTTTAGATAATCTGAAAACCAAGAAGAAAACTCTCCTTACAGTTTATAAAATTAGGTATTCTCATTATAATTGAAAGCACATAAAAAGTGTCAACACTTACAAGGGGCTGTTAATTTCTCTTTCATATGCCTAAATAGTATCTTCAAAAAGGCTGGTTAACAAATGCTATTCCCTTCCTTTTTTGAATGATCAGCCAAGAATTTACATACCATACTTCTGGAGAAAATCATTTTTGACAGAAGGAATTGTCGTGGCAAGAGCATACAAATACAGGGCCATATGGTGTCCTTTCTTGAGATAAGAGGCGAAAGGCAATAAACCTGACACACTTACGAGTTTATTCCCTTTCTGAATTAAGCACTTGGTGTTGCCTGTGTTAACACATGAAATGAAAACATGCTCAGGCTGTAGTAATTACACACAGGGACCTCTGCTATTATCTTCACTGTTTAGCATTGTCCCCTGGTTAATTCTGCTTGTTTTTAGTTCCAGCCAAGGACTAACATAATAAAACAGTGTTTTTCTACATGGGACCCTCTATCAGCCACATTCTTTCACTGCATAAATCATTTCTCAAGAATAAACCTGAGCCCCTTTTGAGATGCTCTAAGGCTAGGCAAGAGAAATAAAAAATTTCTGCAGCAACTCCCACCAGAAAGTCGACCAGAATCAAAGCTAAGAAATGGGCAACCATGAGGAAAGAACCAAAAGAAGTGGTCAGATAGCCACATGCTCACAGCAACAGTCACCAGAGCTAAAAAAAAAAAAAGGCTTTTGTTTTTGTTCTCCAAGCCTGAAATAATGAATGTGCTCTGCAAACTAGCAGGCGGACCCACTTAAGTTAACTGTGGGAGTTAGGAGGGGGATAATCAACATACATGCTATGGGGGAACTAAAGGTAGACTGAGAACATCTTTCTGCCATCAAAAGAAAAAAAGCCATGTATAGGAAATAAATGTGTAACATAATTCATTCTTGAACTTAATTGCAGAATGAAGGTCATTTGCTAAAGGGAATGTTATTGACTGTAATCAGAGTTCAAAGTGAAAGGCACCTATGCCTACAGAGGCTGAAGTTGGAGAGAGATGGCATGAGTTGGTCAAGATTACGCAGTGCACCGGGTACAGCTGCTGTAGAACCCAACTCGCTGGTGCATCCAAACCAAGGGTTCTCTTCACTCAGCCACACTGCTCCCATGGTGCATTTCACAGAAGAAGCAGTTCTTAAGGTAAATTACCCAAATGAGGTTAAGATGGGAGAGAAATCAAAGAGAATGAAAAAGAAAGCACGTGCCCACCCAGCATCCGTCAGCACACAGTCGCCCAAGGGTGAGTCTTCTTGCTTAGGGTTGCAAGGCAAGGAGCACCCCTATCATCTCTCCTATCAGCGCCCGAGACTTGACGTTCCAGCATCCTGCCCCAGCTACTCACAGGCCTTGGAAACAGGTAAGGCAAACGCTGTTTGTGAAAGGAAGAAAACAACAAAGCAGGACTTCCATGATCAAATCCGAAAGCCTGGCCTACCCTCAGTCACCCTTTGCGAAGCTGCCTGCTGACCTTGCTGGGGGCATGTCAGAGCATGAGGGCTGCACCCACCCCTATATGTCACCCCGGAGCAGCGAAATCCCATGTGCCTTCTTTTCTCTTTGGCTTCATCTGGATTTTAAATGTTACTTAACCTTTAAATAGAAGTGGTTTTAAAAAGATTTAAAACACATATATTTGAGCTAACAACGCTCTCCATATTAAAAAGAAAAAATAAAGGCTGTGCCATAATTTGTGTGAGTGCGAAGGATCTTAGAACCATCTAGCCAAGACCCATCATTTTATACATGAAGTAACTTAGGATCAGAGGAAGGTGGTATTTCCTTTTAATTAAAAACCACTGAGTTGTCCGATGTCTTTATGGTCCTGAAACCTTCTGAGTGAGGTGAGACGAACTCTAGCAGAAAAGGACACAAAGCTCAAATGACAGAGAATCAAATTTTGGTCCAACCTATGCTGTCAATTAGTGCAGAGACCTGAAAAACTCATTTACCTTCTTACAGCCGGGTTTACTAATAGACAATATAGAAAGTTAAAGAGCCTGAAACAGACGATCTCTCAAGTTTTTCTTATAGGTCTGAAGTTCCAGGATTCTGTTCTAAATTGAGCAAGATTAAATGGCAAGAATAAAGTGTAAACAGTTCAACTGCAGTTAAAAAGATTACTTTCATTTCATTAAGCTAACAAAGTCTAACAAGTTTACACTTATTTTTTAATTTATTTTATTGTCCTACCCTCGGGCAAACACAAGTATACTTACAGCTACATAACTAGAAGGACGGTCTGACCTTAACATTTAAGGGTAACAGACAATGAGCCTGACAATTAGCTGTGGACAGTTAGAGATATACTTAGCATTTCAGAAATGCACTATCAGTACACTGAAAGTATTTGGAAAGTTTAGTCATCAGAAGACCAGGCATGAATCATGTCCGTGTCACCAGCAGACAACTTTGTCTAATCACTCCCACTATAAATGCAAGACTCCATGTCTCCAGAGCTGGTTTGTTTCATATTTTCAGCTCCATGGTCATAGACAAATTCACTGAACCAAAATAAAACCTTTTGGCTTTCTGTATTCACTGTCCCTCAAATGGGTTAGTGATGTGTCTGCCTGCAGAATTCCACGCGTGGTGATCTTAACGAGCAGAAAAGCATTCCCAGCTGCTCTTAGCAGAGATGATACTGAATGGCCTGTGAAAGGGCCAGACTTATATTCCTTTGAAAGAGACACTGAGGTGATGGATTCAGCAAAAGACTGTTAAATTTAAGTACAATTTCATTTAAAACTTCAAATGCTCAAGATTAACAGGCTGCTTTGGAAAAAAAAAAAGTCTTGAAACTATATTTTAGTGCTTGTTTGCTCATTTCTTAAAAACCAATAATCTTATTTATACAAAGTAAAATATTTACCCTCGTAAAAATCTTTTGATTGGTAACTCAAAAGGGAAACAATTAAAACTTCCTGAGGATCCCTGCCCACATTCAAACCAAGAGATTTTACAAACACATAAAAGAAAGGAAATCAAACATGCAGATCAAAGTCCAAATGGAAGACCCCTTATCTGCAAGTTGGCTGGCAAACAAGGCACAGAGCCACTGAAAGAGTGTACACTCATTCGCTTAAGTAAGAAAAGTCAATAGCACAGAGATAGCACAGGAAAAAAGACCCAGGAAGCCAGATGTGTGAACTGAAAACAGTGAAAACTGTAGCTCTTTTTGCTTAAATTTAAGAATGCTAAGAGGGTGAGCAAATGTACTGGGGAGGGTTCACAGACCATGAAGATAGTAAACATTTTTTCAACACAACCAATGTTTATCAGGCCTTGAGTAAAATATCGCGTCTGGTGCGTAACGTGGAAAGAATCTGTTGAAGGTTTAAGAGCAGCACTGCCCAATGCAAATATTATGTGAGCTGAATGTCTAATTTTAAACTTTCCAGTTGGTACATTAGAAAGAAACAGGTGGAAATTAATTTTAATGATAATCTTATGTAACTCAATAGATCACAAAAATTCTCATTTCGACATGTAATCAAAATTTTTAAAATGAGACATTTTACGTTCTTTCTTTCATACTGAAATCTGGACTAGCCACATTACAAATGTTCACAGCTCTGTGTGCCTACTGGCTACCATATTGGGCAATACAGGTTTAAAAGACAGTGCATGTAAATGCACTCATAGTTAACTTTCTGGAACGCAGAAGTGTCAAAAATACTGTAATGATAAAGTCGGGGGAGAAAAAAAAAAGGAGAGGTGAAGAAATACGTTCAGCAAAGATGGCACAAATACTCTCCCCACTGCCTGAGATGGGGAGCTGAGAGAGTAAGCATAAATGAAATAAGAATGGATCAAAGTTAAATGTTAGAATGAACTTCAGAATTGCAGGGACAGAAATTTTCCTACTCTAGGCATCTGTACAGAATCTTCTTTCTCTGAACATTGTAAAAAAATAAGTATGATTTAAAAAAATAACTTCTAAATAGCTCTGAATAAAGGACAGGGAATATGCAATATGACTGCTATATATTCCTTCACACTTTTAATGATGACTCCTAATGTATAGGAGTCCATATAAGGCTGAGTGATATATATACAAATCCGAAGGAGTCATAATGTATATATGCATCTTTCTTTTAAAAAACAACAAGGAAAAATGATAGTATATGGAAAAGGAGAAAGGAGAAAACCACTATCTAAAATATTAGTCACCATTTGGAAAGAAATCAGATTTCCTAGTTTCTAGCAGTGGCATTCTCCAACAGTTAATATATTAGGTGGGACAAGAGAATTGGATCTTAAAATATTTCCAATTTATTCAAGCCTTGAATGTAGGCACAATGGTTTTTCCCATTAGTTCTCATACAATCAGTACACCAAAATATATCCAATAAGAAAAAAATGGCTAAATATTTCATAGCTGAATTACCCAAGCTTTTACTTAAATTTATTTCTAAATTGAACTGACAGTTGATGAGTAAAATAACGGGCCTTAATTTCATTTAAATTGTGTTCTTCTCTAAGTCTATGCCATGGAAGTGTCAAAAATGGCTTTTAATAACGACACTTACAATCAAGCTGTACTCAAAAGTTGACAGTTACTGGATTCAGTGTCAATAAAATACTTAGGTTATTATGTCATGAGAGATTTTAGTTATACGGCCTCTAAATTTTGAGACCTTGAATCTGTTATTAATATGCCATGACCTTAGGCTTACTGCAACCTTTGGCTCAACTTGTCATCTCCTAAAAAAGTGAATGGAGCACCCTCCATCTAAATCGTAGGCTTTCTTCCATAAAGGAAAATTTATTCGAAAAATACCTTGCAATGAACGGTATTAAAATTTAGCTTCTGCCTGTCAAGATTTTTTAGGCCCCCAGTGGTCTTCAACCTTTTTCTTGCCCAACCCACCTAAGGAATCTGACACATCCCCCAAAGCAACAGGGGCTTCCAGGCGGTGATTCAGTGACCTCATGGGGGAAGGGGCCGCACCCTCCCACTCCCACTCCAGGGAACATTTTCTGCCTGCAGGAATCCATTGAATCAGGATCCCTGGGGTGCCAGGAGTCTTCAACCTTTATTGAAGCCTGGGAACCAGAGGGACATCCTGGAAAGAACTGGAGTTTTACGGCTGAAAGATCTTGTGGGAAGAGATTCCTGAGGACAAAGGAACCCTCCCTACAAGGTCCCACAGCAAACAGCAAGCCAGAAGTGCCATGTGGGGAGGGGGATGAGTCATGTCGTTTTATTTCCTGCCCTGGTCCTCCAAACTGGCAGATGTAAGATGTCCCCAGTGAATAACCAATCACCACGCTCTGTACTGGGGTTGACCAGTTCACCCATCGGTGACTTGGAAGAGGAAATCCAACTAACCAACCATTAAGGATTCTCAAACACAGGGCAGGGCACCCATTTCCTACTAGTGGATGACAAAGCTCCAACAGGTTCCTGCTATATTTCTCAAACAAATTCTTGACATCCAGGTCCCAGGCTGCAACTACCCTGAGATAAGCAGGGAGATGTCTGCAGCCTCCCTAGGAACATACCCAAAGCAGCTCATCCTACTTATCACAGGACAGGCCCAGCTTTCATCAGTTTGCCCAGGTATTCCAAAGTCAGGAAATCAACATTAAAATTATTACTTCCATTTATATAAGCACGCCTGTGCGAATTAGAATTCTTACAATGACTAATTTTTTTTTTTCAAGTGACAGAACAAGTGAGACATTTGAACTCCACTTCACCTTGTATTACCTAGTCTAGAGCTGTCAAACATGTATCAGGAAAACAAGTAAATGCAATAAATCTCATAATAAAATATTAATATTGCATTTTAATAGGTCAGCTTAAGTTCACCACACTATCTTCTCTTGGGAAGGCTTGGTTTTGTTGTTAAACAGTGATGATAATTTTTGTTGGTGTTTATTTAATGCAATTGTGATTTTGTCCCCCAGGGGACACTGAGCAAGATCGGCAGATATTTTGGTTGTCACAGCTGGGGCATCTGGTGGGTAGAGGCCAAGAATGCTGCTTTTAAAAAATGCTGTAAGGTGCAGGCTGAACATCCACATCACCTAATAATCTGGCCCAAAATGTCCCAACAGTGGTTGAGAAACCTTGGTTCAATATCTTCAAAAGGCATAAGGCATATTTTTAAAAATTTTCTTTCTTTTTTTTTTTCATCTGAATGACCTGAAATTGCTGACTATTTGGGGGTGGGGAAGAATCACTAGTTGCTAAAGAGAAATAAATAATCAGAAAAATTGGGGACCAGATTATTTAGAAATCTGAAGGCATTAATAATGAAAATGATGGTAACAGTGATATACTTGAATAGTGTTTTAAATTCTGCTAAATTCTTCGACACATTTTCTCATCAGATTCCACATATCATTACGAATGCTCTTTACAAACCATTTTTGGTCAAGCTACATGGATTTTAGCTTAATACACAGCAAAGTTTCACAAAGAAAGAACTTCTTCAGTAGGGATTGAGATCCTGCTTGCTGGAAGATTTCACGTGGAGAGTGAATGCCCACACAAGTGTACATTTTACGAAAACCTCCCAAAAAGCCAGGGGACTAAATCAAAGGTCACTGACATTCTTGGGTATATAAAACCAATCAATAACAAAGAACATGTTTCATCCTTTTCCTAACAATTCTCTTACGTGCTAGTTTTCATGCCATTTTCCCCATTTGTCCTTGCTCCAGAATACAAGGTCATTACATATATAACAGATGCTCAATGTCTGAAGCCCCAACATATGAACTCGAGTTAGTGAATTGCACCACAACCTACTCTAGTAACTCGGGGACCTCAAAGAGTCAACACTGTTGTAACTGAAAGAGTAGCAACTGGTTTGATGTCATCAGTACCTGTGTCTTGGGAATGAAGGGGGCAGAAGCAGTATTTCATCTTTTTAAAAATTAGATTACTCAAATTCTGTTAGGCGGGTTGGGTTCATTAGGCAGCCTCACCTCCCACAAATGTGACTGGTTTTTGTATTTCCTCCCTCACAAATTACAATGCATTTGAAATAAATCCTGGAGCTTTTGAAGTTTGAGAAGTGGCCTGCTTACACCTTACTCATTTTTTCCATGCTGATACCTAATATTTCCTTCAAACTAAAATTGATCACTACTCCCAACAGGGGTAGAAGCAATGACACGTAAAGAGAACTTCCAGCACAAAAGTCCATTCACCCTACTTGTAAAAACCAGACTGTTCTAAATAAGATTACCTGGGACTAAAAACACCAACCTCAAATTAAGAAAACTAAATCCATATGACCAGACATGTGATACAGGGGAATATGGCTAAAGGGAAAATATATGACAGAGACAAATGTTCATGACCAGCAGGTTGGAGGTATCCCTTGCAGGTTGGCCACCTGGCCCCTTATCCATGGAGGCTGCAGAGAGACACCCACACCAGACTCATGCCAGCAGCTTAATTTACAAGCTGTTTCAAAGAGAATTGATACAAGTGCTCCTGGAAGACAGGGGAAAGAAGATTCCATGCTGCAAGCCAGGGACTAGAGCCCAATCTCACTAGGCCACAAAATGTATTCATGAAGCACTTCACCAAGAAAGCTATGTACCTTTAAGGTAAGATCAATGGCACAGATGTATGCACAAATACTGTTTTTATAGAGCATGGCTGTAAAAAACATTTGTTGTTTTTCTGGTTTTTGTTTTTTCTGAAATTTTGTGTTGGGCAGTGCGATGGTGGTTCAGTGGCAGAGTTCTCACCTGCCATACTGGAGACCCGGGTTCAGTTCCTGGTGCCTGCCCATGCGAAAACAAAATAATTTGAAATGTTGTGTTGTTTTAAGATGTGACCAGTAAAGCTGTTTACATGACCGGTAAAATGACGTGGACCTGAGAGGACTCCTAGCAATCACACAGTGCAATCTCTGCACTTTTCAGAAGATGAGAAAACGGGTGCCCAGAGATACTGCATGTCATGGTAAGGCCGCTCTGCAGTTAGCAGTCAAGGCGTGTCTGAAACCCGAGTTTCCTGACTGCTTAGGTTACTGTTCTTTCAACTGTCTCTCATCTAAATAAAATGCACGACCCTGGAAAAAACAGAAGAGCTTTCATTTCTCCCAACCTAAGGGCTTCATTTGACTTAAGCAAAGAATAGTGGTGGATCTTTCCGTCTTTATTTAAATATTACCTGCCTTCCCTGCCAAGTTTAGGGCAACACATAAATCCTTTTCTGTTTTCCTCTCTTCATTTTTGCTTCTTCCAAAGCACGTGGTTTCATCCATACCGTGAAACAGAATCTTTTAAGAGTTAATGTGATAATTAATATTCACATTCATCTACGTTAAAGGAGAGAGTAGACTAAGGTGGCCCAAAGAAGTGAGTAAGAAATGAAGGAACAGAGGTGCAAAAAGAAAAAAGGAATTAGGAACCTGTGCTGAATTTGCCACAAATGTACTGTTGCCTATTTATGGCCCAAGCAAAAGGCTCCATCTTCTATTATATATGGCTCTTAGTGACTTCAATACTGGTCCTCACTGTTTTAATGTAATTAGATTAATTACCAAAATAATCGACCTACTTCAAAAGAGTGCTGTTGGGGAGGCCACAGTGGCTCAGCAGGCAGTTCTTGCCCCGGGTTCGGTTCCCGGTGCCTGCCCATGTAAAAAAAAAAAAAGAAAAAAAAGAGTGCTGTCAAAAAGAACAAGTTTCGAAGTTTTCACTAAAGAGAACAATAAAAATAAAGATAAAATTGGGTGAACCAAGCATTCTTTGCTATTTTGTTTCATACATTTAAGCTTTGATTACAGGTTGTGTGTGTGTGTGTGTGTGTGTGTGTGTGCATGTGTGTGCTGACTTCAGGTTGTAAGCAGCAGGTTTTGCTGTGTTTGGGATTTTAAGGATAAAAACGAAACAGAGCACCTAAGGAAGGCTTGACCAGTATACCTGAATGGTTAGTGATGTGTTCCATTATTATGTATCAAAAGCACCCTTTTATTTTTTAAGGCTGTTCATTCTAGTAAGTCCAGAAGTTATCATCTGACTAAATGGGAAAATTTAAATGTGATTTTTTCAGAAAGGAGAGAATATTTATAATTACAAGCAAAATATATATTTTTTCAATTCAAAAAATTTCCAAACCCTTAACTTTTTCTGATTAAGTTGATATAAATAAAATTACTTCCCTTGCCATCTTTCTGACATATCCAAATGATCAGAGTGAGGGCAACTTCATAATCGATTAGGAAATTCCTAAACAAAACAATTCAGGGCACATGGAGACCTCCAACCTTCCAAGATTCTCCCTCACAACCTCTACTTTGAACTAGGTTCAAAGTGGGCAATATTATGGGAATCTGGTACAAAACTGACTCTAGTAAATGGGGAGGAATCGTCTTACTGCCAATTTTCCCTGTGATTTTGACCAGGTCCAACTACCACTGTCAAGGTCAGAGACTCACAGGGACGCTCACACACCTATAAAAATCAATGCCAGAGGGTGGTGTGATGGTGGCTCAGTGGCAGAGTCCCCGCCTGCCATGCCGGAGCCCTGGGTTCAATTCCTGGTGCCTGCCATGCAAAAAAAAAAAAAAAAATCAGTAACAGAGCCCAGGTCCTATTCACTTCATACTCTAGGCAGTGCTTGTCACAGCTGCACCTTCACAGAAGGGAGCCTAATGAACAGCTGAAATGAATGAGTGACTAGAACAAAGAAACAAACAATTAGACACAGACCACACCTAACCTTCTAGGAAACAACTGGATCTCCATCAAGGATTAACTGCCATCCACCACACAACCAGACTCCATAGAGACTGAGGTTCTGGAATTTGAGATCATTATGTTTCCCAAATGATGGAGATGTCTTATGTATAATTTATAAAGCACTCAATAATGCTTTAATATTGGGCAGTATTGAGTGGACATTCAATAAATGATCAATAATAATGCAAACAGAGACAATGACAATTTGCTGTTTAATAATATACACTAACTCTACCGTGCCCTGGGACAGAAACCACAACCTGATATTCATTCTCACTTTCTTCCGTAGTAGCAGGATTTTTACCTGGGTGCACCGTCAGGCTAAAAACATTTCCCTGCCTCTCTGCAGGGTGTTGTCCCATTTAATCAAACTCTGGCTAACGGGCACACACGCATAAGTGTTATGTGAAACTTGTGTCATACCTTTTAAAAGAAGGGGCATTCTCTGCCTTTCTGCTTTTAGGATGCAGCCTCGAAGGTTAGCCATCTTGGACTAAGCACATACGGGCAACACTCCAGGCAGGCAAAGCAAGAGGGAAGGAGCCTGGATCCCTGGATGACTTCATGGGACAAAACCATCATAGCAGCTCCAGAATGCCAAGTTCCAAACAGTTACATATGACAGAAACTTCCTTCTTGTATAACTTCTCATTAATTTAGTCTCTGCTTCACATGGCCAAACCCGTATCTTATCTAACTCATAAACCAAGTGCACAGAGCCCACTATTTTTATTTTATTCCAAAGTATCAGTTAAATCATGTGGCACATACAGAGCCCACGAATGGGACCCATGCATGTGAGTGAGTTTGTGTTATATGTGTATGTGATTACATAGTTTCCAATCATTTTCGGGCCCAAGAAATTTTTTCTATGCCTTCTCCCCACTACATACATACGGATTGGATATTTTTACAAATCATTTATGAGAACCTGAGCAAGAAATCAGAAAGTTCAATAATAGAAAAATGCAGAATACAGACTTTAGTATGCAGGTTGTATATACATCACTTAATTTTCTACAAAAAGTTTGTGGTTATATAGTTACAGGTAAAATATATGCCCAGATAGACAACCAGAATTGGTATTTCATCCAATAATACATGGCTGGACAGTCTGTGTATATTTAGAAGACAACACATGACCAGTAACAAAGAAGACAGATAAACAGTGATCTAAGAGGGAGCAGAGCACAATGTATGCCCAAGTCAGACAGAAAACCTATGGTGATTCTTTGACGCCATCTAACCTGTCCTAAATTGCAAACCTGAGCATGAAAGAAATGATACTGAAGAAATACTCATGGGTCATTCATAGTCACAGACATCACCCGTAAATATTAAAAAGTTGTTTTGTTGGTCTTATTTCTTTTTAAAGTGATTAGAAAATTAAACTGTTTGGCATGGGATCCAGCTTTTCTCAAGAGAAATTCCCTTTGTCCAGAGGTGTCAGCTTGAACTCCTGAATGTGGGCTCCGCCCACTGGCACTGTGATCGCTCACAGCAAACAGGCTCATTACAAGTTAAGGATAAATAGAGAAATCCATGGAAACCGCAGTGAAACACTAATGTTATTCTGTGCAGTTTCACATAAGTATTCAGTACTTAGAATATGTTTTACCAAATACCCGGCCTTCAATTAACTAAAAAGACCACAAGAAATTCTTAGCCTTCTGGTTAACCCGGGGTGAAGGGTCAATTGAAAACACCTAAATAAACTAAATTGTACAACACATCATTACAGACGACAAGTGAAAACATGCAAGTGTTTTCTTAAAGAAACACATATTTTCATCTTAACCACTCTGTTTAAAACTACTCTCAAAGGACCCCAAAGATGACCCGTTTCCTTGAAGACAACCTTTTCATTATGTCTCATTTTTCTGGGAATCCCTGCAGTATTTTAACTCCTTAGTTATTTTGTCCTTCTTGAGATTTTCTTTGTCCCTAGCTCACATTAAACTATTTCTCCCCTGCCTCCCTCCAGCTTCACGAATGGATCCCACAATTCTGTCCCCGTCATTTTTTATTTTCTTCTATATGCTGGCTTCCAAGCACCAACTCTACCGCATCAGCTCTCCAACTCTAGGCCCTGTTCACAACTGTTGGATGCCAGCCCCTTGGTTCTCTGGCCACTGACGGGTACTCTTTATCCTCTTTCATTAATTCAACAGAAATCTACTGAGATTAGGGTTACTAAAGAAAAACAAGGTCTCTGTAATCCTATAAAATAAAACCAAGCTCACATTAGTGTGCCACATGACAAAAGGTTTAAGAAGAAGCATGAAAGCCCCTATTCCAGTGGTTGTGCACAAAGCTGCAACACCTGACCTGGGTTTTTGTAAACCACACAAGCAGAAGTTACCAGGGAAGAATGAGAGGGTGAGAGTGAGAAGGTCAAGTGTGGTATGTGCAAAAGCGGACAGTGGAGAGGGCTCGGGAGCTACAAATCCTTACTTCAGCAGAACTAGAACCAAAGGTGATAGTCTTGGATCTCCTTCTCTTCCTAGTGTTCCTACACAACAAATGCCCAGCAGAAAATGCCACTTGGTCCTCTACTCTTATTTAAATCATTCCTATGTTTTAAGGCCTAGTTCAAATACCATGTCTCTAGGACATCTTTTCCAACTTCCACTAGAAAGAGAAGTAATAACTTCCTCAAGAAGTCTCCTAATACTCTGATGATCTGTATTTGTGCTTACTTTCACTATCTGATGGAATGCAAAAGAAATTTTATTGACATTTACACTACAGTATTTGCACATATCAGCTGCTCAAAGTCGTAGACTTTTCTCTAAATAGTTTTTCCCTCACTCATCACTACACTGGATCTTGTTATTTAGAGTATTTCTGCAATTTCATTTTCATCTATTAGCAATGTCAATGTAAATTACATTAGCTAAGTTTTGTGTGCATGTGCTTTTTTTAATTAACGGACTCTATGTAAGGAGGGGTCTAGGCAACCTGTAAAATTCCTTCCAAGTCTAGAATTTTAGTCTTCTGTCTTATAAAATATGTTTAACTAAAAATAGTGTTAAGATTTCTAATTATAAAACACTGAGAAATAAACTGTTTTAAAACAATACCTTACAAGGCAATTTCTCCAAACTTTCTCAAACACAAATCTGTAGGCATGCTAGAAGTCAAGTACTTCATGCCTAATGCCTAAAAAATATAAACATTTAATACTTAAGAATATAAACATTTCATCACAACACTTAGTTAAATAGAATCTAGAAAACAGAAACTCTCCAATGGGCTTCAGATTAATTTCACTGACTTATATTTAAAACAATAATTTCTAATAAACAGGACATCCTATTCTAGAGAGGTTTTTCCTGCAGAAACATCTTGGGGTATTTGTAGGTCACGATGAAGCTTTGTAAAAGACTTATTAAGATACAGTAGCTGACAAAAGGACAAATTCTGTTTTAGCACTTTAAACAAGGGATCAATTGCTAGGCCTCAGTTCTGTCTACGTTGATCCAAGTGTGAGTAAATTGATATCCCAAATACTCTAAAACACTACTACTGAAAAAATATAAACATTTTTAAAACTAAGTTGAAAACTATTTAAATGTTTTCCCAAGAAGAAGTCCTAACCAAAGCATAAAAACGCAGAAGGAAAAAACAATATATTCCGATTTTTTTAATTCATGCTGCCTATAAATATATCTATATAAAAATTACAGTTGACACTGCACCTCTCAGATGCTACAATTGTTCATATACTTTTCTCAAGCATGCTGCTAACCTGTGGGTCTGCTTTCATAAAAGGAAGAGTTTTATTCAAAACCATTTAGTAGCAATCATGTGACTAAGTCATACATACTAACTAAAGCAGAATTTTTCTAATACTCAGTTTTTCTTTTTTGAGACAAGTTAATTTCACCCCTTCCTTATTCTTACAGGGGACAAGTCTTTGGTTGGACACATCACGGGGATAATTTTGCCAAGCTTGTCTGGAGGGGGATCAAAAGCACTGCTCTGTGCTGGGTAATAAGAAAAAACCTCAAATATAATTTTGATTGTGCTTTCGAAAAGATAAACAGACACCTTCCTAGGCTGGGCAGTGATCTTTGGAAGGGAATTGGAGCACAGACTTCATTACACTGTATTGATTTCACTAAATAAAGATTCTGAATGTATCGATCAGCTCAAACTAACCCCTAACTGTTTGCAAGACTATTCGTGATGTGATGTCTGGGTTCAATGAAGAGGGAAGGAACAGAAAGCATTTTTGTTCTCGGGTAGCCACAGAGCAGTGTTTTAGACTACGTAAATTAACATGATTAAAATAATAGACAGCATTCAGTTAGAGAACAGGGAGGGAGGCCGGTCTTGTGTTAAATTCAAAGATTTCTTAGTTTTAAAAATGACGTAATAAGTGAAATGTTAAAGGACATCAAAAAAGATGGATATTTTCTTTGCATATTTCTAAGCATAAAGGCAATTCTGTCTCAATACTATTGCTCCCCTCAAGCCCTCAAAATATTATGTCTGCAATGATTTTTTTCAAATTCTAAATATGCAGCATGATTATTCCTCCTTGTCACTTTCAGTATTACTGAGAATTGATGGATGCAAGGAGGGATAAATTCAAGATTAATTTTAAGGTTCATTTTGTACATCTGCTCATTTTCATTTTCATTTGAGAAGTACATGATTTTCTTTCGTCAAGCCCAATTTTCATTCAAAATAAGCCGGAGTGTGCTGTGAATTCATCTTATTACAATAAAATATTGCTGCCAAAATTTATAGCAGATTTTAATCTCAGAAAAAGGGAAACACACCCTTTTATCTTGCTTTTAGGACACAGGCCAAGAATGTGTTTAGAAATTTCATTAGCGTCCATCTTTACACTTTCAAAGACTTCTCAACTTAAAAAAAAAAAGAAAGGCTAGTTGGTTTTCAAAACATCAGCCAAGGAAATATTTCCCTAAAACCTTTCCACCTACTATTCCATATTCAAACTGTTAAGTATTCTCATCTACTATCATATTTACTAATCATTATTACTCTGCCATTACTACCCCAATATTTTGGTATTTAAAATGGAGGAAGAAAATGATTTCCTATCAAATCATGACGTGAATCTTTCTGGTATTTCTTACCACTTTTCAATCTCACTGACTAATAACGATTAAAAGTGACTCACTTGAAGGAAATGCAATCGGCTGTAGTTCAGAGGAGAAAAAACACCCGGCCTAGGAACTGGAAATGAAACTTGAATGTAATATAAATTCTGGGTAAATCACAAAATGGGTACAGAGCATCTTGGGCCAGTGATTATGGCTCTGAGATTTAGCATTACGGCACATCTAATATTTATTTGCTAAGTCGGCTCTGAAATTTTAAGATAAGTATTTGAAAACTGTTTTATATATAAATATAAGTCATTTTTAAAATTGCCTGGGATTTAGATTCTAATAACTTTATGTCCACTGTATCAAGACAATGGCACAGCAGTGACACAGATGATAAGGTCTTCTCAGAAGGGGAAAAGAGGGCAGTGGGAGCTATTTTGACTTTAATACTTTGGATTCAGTCTATGAAGTCTGAGTTCTTTTCCCTGAAGGTCAAGAAGCCAGAAATCCATTACACTACTGCATAGCCACTGATTCATTTAACCAATATCTGCAAAGTACCTAGAAGGAAAAAAAAAGGAGCTTCCCCTCAATTAACAAATTGAATGCAAAAACAAATACTTGCTAGCAGTGATTCCCTGGAAAACATGAGATGGGAGTAAAACCCAAAAAAAATCTTTTTTTCTTAGTTTTCCTCTTAAAACTGGGGCCCTGATTAAATGGAACACATTGTAGAAGAGGAGGAACAAGGAACTGAACCCAACAGCTTGTTGTACAAGAATGGCCTCATCCACTCTAATACATTCATTAATTAAATATAAACATCAAAGGTTAATTAACTTCATTTCTGCAAAATTCTTCATGTTGAAAAGGAACTTGGGAAAAAAGAAACAACTATAGCATCACAGTTCTCCACTTAGTATGAGCTTGGCATTGTTTGAGCCAATTTATATGTATTAAAGTTATTTGCTCATCCTAACAGGGGTGTAAGACAGGGACAATTGTTAGCCCCAGTTTTCAATAAGGAAACACAAGGTGCTAAAGCTCAGGTATCACCTGTGATTTAGAGACCACAACTCCCGGTTACAAAATTCATAATACATTAGGTTATACTTGGGAAATATTTTGCGGTATAGAAAATACGGAAATGAAGGAATATGGAACCTACCACATGCTGGTTGGGTGCTTGAGCACACTCACTAGCTTCTCTGCATCTCAGTATATTCAAATCCCTTCTAATAAGTGTAGAATCTATCCCAAATGGCCACTAAGATAATTAAGGATAAGTGATGCATCTAAAGCACCTAGCACAGTATCTGGAACTCAAGCAATTTTGGCATACATATAAATAAATAAAAAACACACTCAGAGTCCTTCTAATCTCTGCTTTACAAATAATTATTTTGACAAAGATCATAATTTGGGGCACATTTCTCTAGTTTTCGAATATCTGAAACAAAGAATAAGACTAATAACCTTCCATTTGTTTCAATGTTTATTGCATGAGCTGTGCATGGCATGGGAGATGCAGATATGGAGAAGGCAGGCCATCCTCGAGGAACTGCCAGCCCAGGGGTGGGGTGGGGAAGAGATTTTCCCGAACTGAAGGTGGGCAGAGGGGGCTGGGAGGCTCCGACAGACCAACCAGCACTGCAGAGATCCGGCCCCAGGCTCACATGGTGTGGCAGGTACCCATCAATAGTGCCGTGTGGCAGGTACCCATCAATAGTGCCGTGTGGCAGGTACCCATCAATAGTGCCGTGTGGCAGGAGCCTGGACTGTCCCCCAGGGCTTGGGATGAAGCAACTGCAGAGGTTCTGGGCTAGATCTGAAGGCCTTTGCATACTAGGTGAGTTCTGAAACATGGTGAGGTCTGAGCAGGAAAAAAAACCACAGTGCATGCTTTGTAAAAGAATTACAGACGCAGTAAGGCAGATAGCTTGGAGAACAGCCACAAAAAAAAAAAAGATAAGGATTTTGTCACTTATTAAATCCTCTTCTTTTGTACAGAAGAAAAAATTGTCAAGTCACTCTATCTACCAATTTAAATAAAACTTGATGTGGGAGACGTAATACTAAAATCTCCTAGGCTTGTCTCCTGGATCCCATGGGAGCAGTTATGGATTTACTTGATAGATTTGACTTCTGGATAGTTTGAGAATTTAGAAGCTTCCCGCTTATAACAGCCAATTCACATGCTGGTACCCACAGAAATAGGTTATCCCAGCCCTGTCTGAAATTTGAGGAGCAGCCATTAACGTAAGGGCCTAAGGCTAAAACAAATACATTCTTCATAGTGAGCAATGATCAAACCTACTTAACTATTCAAAAATACATGTAAGATTTCATTTAACATCATTAAAATATGGCTCATTCCACTTTTTAATAAGGAAAAAACTCTATTAAAGGCCAATTACAACAACATAGCAATTTAAGACAGCCCCAATTTTTTTTTTTTGCAAAAATATGTGAATACAATTAGTTCCAAAGTAAGTGAGGTTTATTATGGTTTCCACCTTGAGGGACCCATTGGACTTAATGTATATAAGCCCTTTAAGGCTATTTTCATACAAAAGCAATGAAAATTCTTTCAAAAGGAAACAAAAATGTGTGACATTCCTGCTTTCATTTCACACACGAGGATTTAGCTAACTGTATGGTTCACATACTGTGAAACTCTAAGTACATAAGCATACAAGTTGCACAGGTGATGCTGGCCGAGAATGGTAAGTGGTCCAGAATTCTGCTAAGTTAAATGACTGCATATTAAGTTATGATTTCAGAAGAATGCTATGTGAACCAATATTTTAGATAATGAAGAAGATGCATAATAAATGACCGATGACCAGCTGGGCTGCCATCCTGGGCACCTCCCAACTTCAGAGGGCATGTGATAAAGGAAACAGTAAGAAAAAAATATATGGTCAGCATGCCACTAACAATCACAGGGATTTTGGGGGGCAATATATCACTATATTTTTGAAATACTGAAAATTGTTTACCATAAAATTTGTCAATATCTCATTTGGTTTTACTGTAATAAAATGTAAAATCAATTAACAGGCCACACCAAGCTACACAATTAGATTCTAAAAAACTTCTTTTAATTGTAACCTAGTCTCATAATTGCATCCCTTACGTAAATTTATAGACTATGCATTAAAAAGTCTCTATGTACAATATAATAAATACTGTTTGTACCTAAAATATCAAATGTATGTAAATTTACTTCTCAAATGTGTAGCTACCTTCCAAAAAAGCTTGACTGCTAAACTGTAACATCTAACGTTCTATTGTAATATGTTTCAATGGCATTTGTGAATTAAGGAGCTAGATTTGTACTTGATTTAAAGTGAATGCAGAGTTTCAGATTAACCCATTACTAATGAGGCTACCTCCTATAGAAGGACACAAAAATACAATAAATGGGGATGAACATGGCCACATATTGAACACACACACACTATTAATTTGGTTCTGGTAGATATTCCAGAAATACAAACCAAAAGCCTATCTAAATAGTCATTTGGCTTATATTTGAAATAAGCCAGTTTGCAAATTCATCTCAAATGCAACCAACATTAGGTCACTTCCATAATTTTCAATTACATCAGACCTTCATATACAGGTTTCAGGTATTGCAGTCCATGCAAAACAATTAGACATCATATATTACATGATTTTTGCTCCTTATATTTATTTGCAAACAGACCTTGGAATTGCCATTGTTTTGGTTATGATCCTCTGGTTATGATCTTCTGGTTGCCAGCTACTCCACTAAAAATTATAATTTGCCTTTTTAAAGCATCACTGAGTCACATTCCCCAACGTGAAATAGATTTTCTCTGAAAAAACTTATTTCCTTCAGTTTATTTTCAAAATCACACTGTAAAAATTTTAAACTCACAAACTAAAAAATTTAAAACATAATCACCTGCATTTAAAAATTTACCTACAACTTAAGCAAATTTGGTTTAATCATGGTAACTTTAAAAAATTATGTGAAAGAAGTTTGCCTCGATATATTTAGCAAATATAAGCCAAGATGAAACAACAAAATCTCAAAAGTCCAGCTTATGATTTGCAAAATAGATGAACATCATTTAGACTCTAGTTCTGGCAATATCTCAGAAAATATAAATCAATAACAATACTGGTTTAAAACTGTTCTGAACCCCAGAAAAGCCATGTTCTTTTAATCCTAATCTACTCTTGTGAGAGCAGACTTATTGTTTAGGGTGGAATTTTTTGATTAGTTGTTTCCATGGAGATATGATACACATAAATGTGGATATGACCTTTTGATTATATTATTTCTACTGAAGTGTGACCCCATTCATTCAAGGTGGGTTTTGAATTGTTTACTGGAGTCCTTTAAAAGGGAATCATTTTGGAGAAAGCTCAGATGCAGATATTTGGAAATGCAGAGGAAATCACCAGAAGGACCCATACGATCTGTGAGAGCTATTTGAAATCAGAGCTGGGAGAGCAGCCCAGCAGATGTTGTCATATGCCATCCCATGAGATGCTAAGCAAGCCAGAACCCAGAGTTTTGCCCCAGAGAAGCTAAATAAGAGCCCACAAACACTTAGAGAGGATGCCACTGGAATCAGAAGCTGGAAGCAATAGAACCAGGAAAGGAGCAGCCAGATGCCAGCCACATGCCTTCCCATGTGTCAGACATCAGCATTTCTTCAGAGGACAAGGTATTTTTCTCTGGATGCCTTAATTTGGACATTTTTAAGGTCTTAGAACTGTAAACCTGTAACTTAATAAATCCCCCTTCTAAAAGCCGTTCCTTCCTGGTACATTGTATTCTGGCAGCTTTAGCAAGCTAAAACAATAACTTATAAAAGCTGACGGATGACACTATTTTCAAGAATCACAATTCATATACCTTTCTTATTATGCTTTTTTAGGACATCTAGAACTTCATAAGAAAAGTGTTCTAGCAGAATGCAAACTCGGGGGAACATGAGGCTTTAAGCACAGTGTCCCTGTTTTGCTTCTTCTTTGGCAAAATACTGAACCTCTCTTGGTCTCAGTTTTCAAATGTAAAATAGATACAAAATCATGGTAATCACACAACACAGATGATTGGGTTGACTGAAGCATACAGGAGTAAATTCACTCTAAACACTTCGAAGTTTAACATACCGAGTTCAATAAATATTGGTCAGAAGCATTATTACCATTTTGTTATTGATTGTGTTAGCCCTAACATAGTGACAGTAAACATGGATAAGTCATGGCTGGTGACCAGAGGTCCGTTTCTGCTGCAGAACAGAGAGGAACACTTCTTGGATGCACTGGGGCTGAGTACTCCTTCTACCGGAGAAATAAAGATGCATGCAGTACTTTTCAAACTCCAGATAACAACAGACTGGTATGGGGTGGGATAGGCTGGGCTGGGCTGGAAAAATGGAGTACATCACACTCAACTGTATTTTCTTGTGAAACATGCATTCCCACTAAACTATATAGATATTTAAGGTATATATATATACTTCTACAGGTCAGTACAGAGCATGATGTAAACTGTATTTCCCACAATGTTTCATGATCTAACAATTTGAAAACTACTGCCCTAATAAGTCTGGTATACAACCACTCAAAATGGGACACCTGCAATCAAGCCTACCTGGAGTATATAAGCCAGAATTTACTGGCATAAGCCTAGTCCTGAGAAAACTGAGAGCATCAAGATATGTGAGCATAGCGGCTGACCAGGCCTCTTCCAGTGAGCCCTACAAGAGAGGATTTGGGCTCTGTCCCCAGTGATTGAAGTCTAAAATTGTATTACCTCCCTAGGGTCACAGAGAGCTGTAATGCTGCCAAGACTTTGCAAAGTGGAATGAGCCTGCTAGAGCAATAACCCCTCTTTTAAAAGCAGTCTAGAATACTAAAATGATTAAATTTCTATGGGAGAATGAGATTTAAGCAATCCCAAAATTTGAAGAGCTACCTCAAGATCGTCAAGAGTTAATTAAAAATTTAGAGTCTGACACATATGAGCACACACTCATCCATCCAAAGGAAACCTTATTTTTTAAAACAGCTCTTCATAGCTCATCAGACATATAACTAACAAAAATGTTCCCAAAATCTGAGAACGCAAATGTTGCTTAGGTCCAATAAACATCATATAATTTGTTGATAAAATGACCTACACCAAAATACTCAGTTATTTTAAGATCTACAGTACCTGAAAATGGTGGTAATTTCCTTTTAAATTTCTTCTGCCCTTTTCACAAATCTAGGATATTATGATCTATTATGACTTTTCCAGAAATATTACAATTTACGTGTTGTACTGTCTTATAATTTTAAAAATTCTCGAGGAGCAAATTTTCTGTCAGTTTTTAAAAAAATCCAGCACTCCAAGTGCCTTTTGCACTCCCACTTTGTGAGAAAAGAGGTCACAGGAGAAAAGACGACGATAGCAAGGTCCTCATGCAAACACACTGTGGGTTTTTAATGACACCACTTTACCTCAACTCTGGGCAAGTTAAAGGAACACTTTTATAGAATCTTCACAGAAGCACATCAATCACTGCCGTGATGATTTTCTATTAAGATGTGACCTACAAAAATCTTTAAATCTTTTCTATATTCTCTACCTTACAATAGATTCTTATAAGAAAACCAACCTATTTTGGAAGACATTTAGAAGAAAAAAAACAGTCCATTTAAAGAGGGAAAAAAATAGTAAGGGTAAAGTGGAGAAGAAGTTGTTTCTCTAGCAAACTGCTTTCGGGGTCTGAAACAGTGTGACCCCACTGCTCGGTTAAAATTTCCTTTTATCCAAATACTGTAGATCCACTCACGAGCTAGGATCTCATTTCAGCATTTCTAAATTACTAACAACTACCTTATTTAAAAAATAAATTCCATACTATTACTTATAATATATAAGTATATATTATAATATATTATATTATATTATAATAGTATAATAGTCTATAATAGACGCTATCCAAGATCTCATTTCCTATTTCTCAGTAAATCTCCAAACTTTAGTTCACATTTGTTCATTCATTTAATCAATCAACTGGTATTAAAAGGTCACTGCTGCCAAGTATTGTGGATCCCAGGCAAATAAATGAGACAGAATTCCTGCTTCAAAGAGCTGATTTTCATCTCAGGCCCCTATTAGAAAAGAAGCACAATAACACAGACCCCTGATCAAAGTGACACTTTTCACATCTCTAAGTTGACACACCCCCTTTTCAGCCATGGCCCCATGAACCAGCTTTTCTCCCTCCAGAGGCCATCAGGCCTGTGCTTCCATCACCCGATGCCTTCAGTAAAATCTACCATCTAACTGCAAGTAACAGGAAACTTACCTCACAACACCTTATGCAGACAATAGGGTTTCTCAGCTAACACAACTGGAAGCCCAAGGAAAGGGAAAGCTGCCAAATTGTATGACTTCAGCAGTTCAGGAATTTCATTGAGGGCCAAGTCTCTCTCCTCCCTCCACTCTGCCTGGAGGTGGAGGACTGACAAGAGCTTCTGAGATTATTTATTTCCTTTTCCCCATCAAGGGAGGGAGAGGGGACACACAGCCTGAAAAGGACATTATTTCCCAAAACTTGATCTCATTGATCAACTGCAGTTGGAGGAACAGACCATGATGCCCCACGCCCAGCACCAGAGGTGAACGTAGCTTCTCCTAAATCCCATGGACTATATGGGAGGGACAGGGTAGGTGCACAAACACTAATGGACGGGTGGCTCGTGGGGAGGCCGCCATAGTGTCCACCATGCGACCGATTTCACACAGCTTTCTTAGCTCCACTCTGCAGCTCTTAAAGTCAACCTCATTCATACTGTTCTTTCAAAAATCCACCACTGCCTAATTCTCCTTCCCAGGTTTAAAGGGCTCCCATCCCATCAGCCACTCAAACTCTTCACTCTGCACTCCAGCATCTTCAAGACTTGGTCCCACCACACATTCTATATTTTAGGGGAGTATTCCCCAATAAAAATACTCCTCCTATGTCAATATGATCTCACATACGCACAGTCCATTCCCCTCCTTATATGTCCAACTGCCATTCTTCAAAGTGAAGTTCAATAGCTTTTTCCATTAAGTCATCCCCACCTAATCTGCTCCCTCACTTACCTGAATTTCCAACACTCAGTGGAGACACTGGTACATCAGAAAGAACACAGCAGTGGCAATCCCAGAGACTTAGTTTTCACTACCAGTGCCACCATTTGCTAACAGCATGTCACAGGTAAATCACTTAAAAACTATTTATGTATAGTAAACAAACTTTTTACATATAGTTTGTTTACATGTAGTCACTGTTTGCATGCAGTCTTCTGTTACTAATCCTTACGACTGCTAGATATTAAGAACAAGTATCTCTGGGGCAAACAGGAGGATTTATATTTGTATCTTTGCCCAATTAACTGCTGATCACTGTATACTGGTAAAACTGAAATGCTGCCTTACAGGGGTTACATTTGTTTTCTATCATCTTCTATAGAAAACCGGTCTTAAGGAGAAAATATTTGTGTCTTAAAGATGTTGGGTGAACAGTTGATGACATAAATTCAACACTACCAGAACTAAGAGTGTTGAGAACCCATGAGAGTTCAGAAAGGTAGAACAACAGGACCAAAGAGCAGGGAAGTACCCGGGGTGCATTTAGTGACATCTCAAGGAAAACAACCAAGGTTTTGTGATCATTCTTGAAAAAAAAAGGTGGCAAAATGAACATCTAGTTCAGCAACATGGATTGTCAAAACCAAAACAAGCAAGGCATGAGCATGTGGAGTACGGGAAGATGGAAGATTCACAAAATGTTCCGAGAGGAGCGCAGGCCTCATGGGGTGGAGGGAAATGACACTGGGCCATGCAGAAAAATCTGAAAAAAAAACAAAACAATCCAGAACAAGTTCAATCACTTATTAACATTATGATTCAAAGCAAATCACTTCACCTCTGCGGGCTCAGTGTCAGTGAAAACAAAAATAGTCCCCTATCTGCCTGACTCAGAGAGTTCGGGACACCTAAAATAAAATTAATGATGCTCAAGAATTATGAAAGGGTATGCATATGTAATTTTACAAAACCAATCTACACGTTGACGATAAGGCATTTCATCAATCTAAATGCTGAACATAAGGCATTTCTTACAAATTTTAATGCAGATGGTTGAAATGTCCTCATCACAACCACCAAGCATACATATATACGTGTATATATATGTATATGTCTAGGTGTATATATGTGTGTGTGTATGTGTGTGAATGTACATTTATTTTCAGATTGATCAGTAATCAAGAGAACAAAGGATGGCATCTGATAAGTCTCTTACTTATTGAAGTGGCCGCTTGGAAAACAATAAATTATAATAATTAAAATATAATAATAATTATAATCATTATTATGAATTATAATTACTATTTGAAAAAGGTTAAACAAACAAAACTACTAAATAAGCTCTGATAATGGGGCACTAATCTGATCAAGAATTCATGAAATCTACTAATTTCCTTATCATTAATGGCTGTTTGGTCCCTGCGAGAGACCATACCATAATGGGGGCTTTATCAGTTGAGTAGCTAATATGATATTACCCCATAAAGAAACCATTTTCCTACAATATAAATGCAGTGAGAGGTTTTAATAAATTTGTCTTTTACATCATTAGAAAAGATGACAAGTCAACAAAAGATGCCACAGCAGATCAAACTGACGGAGCTGAAGAATAATTGCCTAATGTGAAAATCTGGAGGATTTAATTTCACAAAGGAATAAGGAGAACAAATACTTAGCTCTTTTGAGATTTCCCTCTGATCATTTCATTAAGGTGGCCCATTATTTTTTGGCCTTCAAAACCATGCAGAAATTCTACAAAGAAACATTTATAATCTAAATGATTACCAAAAATGATGACCACGTTTCCCACCACCACAACTAGTGCGTGTTCACTGGGCAATACCCAGTGACTCTGTTGCATGTGAGAGAAAACGAGTATTAGTTGAATGAACGTGCAAAACCCACCTTTCCAGGCACTGAGAATTTTTCTATCAGCACTTTCTTAAATTCATAATACATGCTAAATCTTACAAATTTTATTTGTAACATTTATTGTATACAAAAAAATGCTAAATCTGAGAATACATCATTAAAGTTAACTTTATGGCTTTATAACTTATATAAAAGAAGGTCAGAAACTGCCCCATTCATAAGATGCATAAACATAATGCAACAAACTGCTAAATAAAGACAATTAACAATATGAAAGGAGAACATCGGGAAGGTCTGCTAATGTCAGGGGCAAATCAAAAGCAATATATTATCAGGTGTTTTCCCTCTGACAAAGGCCCTTGGTGAGACCACAACAAGTAAATGAAGAGGTAAGTTGGGTGGGGGGCACGGGCAGTCTTTCATTCCTGGGAATTAACTGGAAAGTAAAGCTCATAGGCTATGTTCTTTGCTGTAACTTTTCTCAACTACCAGCTAGGTAAAAATTTTACACCCAATTTATAAACACTTTTAATTAAAAGTTACTAGTTTCCCTATTTAAGCACCTGGAGAAATACATATCCAGACGCCTAAAAACAAGGAAAAATCTAATAGTGAATGTATAAATATGTTCTGATTTAATCAATAACATGAACAAAGATTTCATCAACATGTACTTTAGAAGCTGGTTATATCCATCCAAAGACAGAGGTAGGCTACTACATAAAGGCAAGAAAGAAGAGGCAGCATATACAACCTCCCAAGCACAACACTTCTAGGATTTGTGTTTTTAAGGCCGACTACATCAATGCAGCACAAAGACCACCTGCATCCGAATCTCCTGGATTTCACTTGTTAAATGCATATTTTTCAGATCCAGATCTCAAAATCTGAAGCTCTGTGGTGGGAATCCAGAAATCTGCATTATAACAAGCTCACCTGTGATAATTCTGCAGCACCTTAAAATGAGAAAATCAGAAAAACCAATGCTATTGACTTGGAAGAAAAATTTAAATAAGAGAACTTTGGAAAAGTTTATTTTCTGCAGTTTTTAATGCAGACATCAGGAACAGAAATTGAATAAGAAAGAATAAAAGCATGTAAATAGTGCAGAATCAGGTAAGAGTCAATTGAAAAGGCAGGGAAATTGAACTGTCATTAATGCATACATTAAAGAAATGCTTCCTCACACAAATGAACCTTTTAAATTGAGGTGAATGATGGCATGGTCACAAAGAATGACTGACACCCAGGCAGAGGAACTGGAAGGGCACATCCTGAGGTGAAGACAAATTTCGTCCAAAGCGGTTGGCATTCTCAATTTCATTCTTGACATAAACCAGACTATGAATATTAGCATCAAAGATGATTCCATTTAGAAAAAGCTTAAAAGACATTTTTTCAATACGACAGCAAAGCAAAGCATCCACAAAAGGTACCTAATCCACTGGCAGAAGGGAAAATAATAGATCAAGGTATCAATGATCTTTCTCTTAAAACTGAGCAAATCCCAACCAGAATGATCTATAAAAGATTCAATAGTGAATAATTAAAGAAGGAAACTTTAGATTCCGACAGAGACAAGGTTCAAAACACAAAGTTACTGAATAGAAGGGAAAAAAAAAGTTCTATTTCCAAACACCATAAGGGATTCATCTTTGTTCCATGTTCTGCTAGTTTAGGTACAGCCATCTATTGACATAAAAGTCCACAAGATGAAATGGAGACTTTTTAAACAGCAATAGATGTGCGTTAATAAGCTTTGTGCATTCTCTAAAAAAGATCATTGTTATTTTTTGTTAAAGTGAATTAAATTCACCTTCAGCAGGGATGTGAAATCATAACAACTGACAAGGTCTAAATCCCTAAAACTTAAACCTTCATATATCTGCAATTGTTCTTTTCTCCATTGCCTAATACTATGAACTTCTTATTTTAAAATATCATAGGCCATAAGTTGAAATACAGTCTGAGCATGTGTCTTGGAGTTGCTGTAGGCTGAAATTCATTATCTACTTTTTGACCATTTAATAATGTAAAGATTCTATATGTGTGTGTATAACGCGGCAGGGAGGGGTACGATTTTACACCATCAATTTTGTAGTAAGTTGTCTAAAATGTGTAGATTTTATTGTACAAATCTTTGTTAAGTGTGGATTTAAAATAAGTACCAACATTGATTCTTAGGGTTTCTCTGTGTTTGGGTTAGTACAGGGACTCCAGATGTTGTTGAAGCTAGGGCTTTAAAAAAAAAAAATCAGCTTACAGGCCTAACGTTTGTGTTCAAAAATCAATTTTACAAGTGCAAGATGATAAGTAGTTCATTTGAAAAATACCCTGGAGTTTTTGTTAACCACAAGCTTCACGGGAACCAATAAGATGATGCAGTTATACATAAAACCAATTCTACCTTGGGTAGAACTAGGAGAAATAGTACATCTCCATCACAGGAAGAAGAGTGTCTCTGCAGCATGAAACTAGGAGACATACGGTATTGACGTCAGTTGTCAGGGGAACCTCAGTTTCCTCTATTTACAAGGAAAGAGTAAGCCAGGATGCTCAAACATCACTAGCGAACTATTTGACGTTTAGCCCAGAGCAGAGATTTAAGGAGCCAAAGTGATGAGATTCAGATATTTGAAGGATCCATAGAATGCAAGCTCCTACTGTATGATTTGTCTGTTCTGTTGAATTCCAACATCCTGGTTACTTGAAAAGTTCTTAGCACGTGACAGATGTTCAAGCATACTTTTGAAGGAAGAAATGATGGAGTAAATGACCTCAGAGCATAAGAAAGTATACTTATTGTGCGTGGTGCCAAAGGATGGAACAGGCACCAGAGGTGAACAATTTTAGGGACATATGCTTCAGTCAAACTTTTTTTTAAAATCACTTTAACAGTTGGAGCTCTCCAAAAATGAAGCAGACTCTTGAAAAGGAGTGATCTTCTCATCCTTTGGAGACAGGGAACGGCAGTGGTATCCGCACAGAAACTGGATAACCATCTGTCAAGGATGCTGCAGCGATGAAAACACTGTTTACATCATGAACACCACAAGGGTTTCATTTTTATCCTATCTGTGGAGAAAATTTTATGGTGACATAAAATCCCCAAGCAGAAATGAAGGATTTTAAACCATTTTAAGAGTGACTCAACAAAATGCGTTAGAGTGGTTCCCAAGTGTAGGTACACGAAAACATTTCAGGAACTTGTCAAAAATACAAGCAAGTCCCACTTGATCTTACTTTTCTTGCCTACTCCATGATATTGTTTCAGCAATTGTCCCCTTTCTTCTACATAGTTACTTCTGCACTTCCTACTGGATCCTTTGCCACCATCATACAAACTTGCTAATACTCGTCTTTAAAAAATACCTCCCATTAATCCAATATTCCTTTCTCAATTTCTCTTCTTCCATTTAATGAAAAATTCAATTTGTATCCAGCTTCTCTCCTCTACCTCTCTATTGAATCCACTCAAATCAAGCTCTTGTTTAATCCAACAGTTCTTGCCAAAGACACCAGATAGATGCCACCAAGTTGCTTATATTCAACGGTGACTTCTCAGTCCTCATCGGCCTTCATCCTCCAGCAGCATTTGGCACAGACAGTAAGTCCCCCCACCCCACTGCCTGTTCAAAACACATCATAGCTGGCCTGCCAAGACCCCACACTACTGATTTCTCTGCCTCGTTGGTAACTCTCTTTCAGTCTCAGTTGCTAGTTCCTTCTCTTCATCCTAATTTTCTAACACTGGAGTGCTCAAGGGCTCAATAGTTAGACCGTTTATTTTGTTATGGTTTGGGTTTTTTTGTCCTCTTCTCACTCCCTTAGTTATTATTTATAACTTTAGGTTTCTCCACTTTGCAGCCCAGCCCTCCCCACTGAAACCCAGACTCCCATCTTAATGAATCATTGGCATCTCTGATACAACATCTTGCATATCTGAACCAAGTTCCTGATTTTCCCTTCAATTCAGCTCCTTCCCCTGCCTTCCCCATCTCATGCAATAGCCACTCTAACCCTTCTCAGTTCTCAGAAAAAGGGTCATGCTTGACTCCTTTGTCTTGCACCAAACTTCAAATCCATTAAATCCTGCCAGCTCTGTCTTCAAAACCAAATCAACATCTTGCCACTTCTCCCACCTCCTCTGCTACGACCTCAGTCCAAGCCATCACCCTCTTTCATCTGGATTACTACTAGCCTCCAAATGGGGTTCCCTCTTGCCCTTCTTGTCCCTCTTTGGTCTATTCTCCATACAATAGCCAGAGCAATCCTGTTCTGTCTGCCAGATCATGTCTTTCCTCGGCTAAAAGTCTTCCCACAGCTTTTCACCTCCTCGTAGTTGGAGCCAAAGTCCTTACAGTGATCTAAAAGACTCCTCAGAGACCACAGACGGGCCTGTGATGCCTCAGACCTCAGATGATCTCATCCCCTACTACTGGGCCCCTCCTCTCTCCACTCCAGCCACAGTGGGCTCCTTTTGCTCCTTCAATATTCCAGACACACTGCTGGAATTCCTGCTCAGGACCCTTGCACTTACTGTTAGAAGTGTTCATCCTACAATGTCTCCCCTGACTATTCTATTTAGACTGTGGAACTTACCTGTTTCCGTTCTTTGCCTAATTTTTTCTCTTAGCATTTACCACCATCTAATATACATATTTTACTTATTTATGGTATTTACTTTCTAACTCTCCACTAGTTGCTTATGGGAAAGCCTAAAAGGACAGAGAACAAGGGCCTCTCTGATTTTAAAAGAACAGGTTTTAAGCTATTTGGGAGTCTGCTTACTAATACGTTTGTTGTGTGTGCGTCAAACGTAGACTATGACCTGCTTTCTCTAGCATCTACGGCCTGGTTGTGGTATCATGGAGGAGCAGATTTCAGCTACTCCGAATCACGAAAGGCTATGAACAACTGCAAAAGGTCTTAAAAATTATGGGACCACCCAAACTGTGTCCCTAAGTTTGCAGTATTGTATTAAGAAAGCTGGGCCTAAAGTACATCAAAAGGGATATAACAATTCTAAGTATTAAGTAGATCTAAATGATTATAATGTAAAATAAGGATAATAATTCTTAGGTCTGATACTGATTTTTTATACACTTAATTCCTCTTAAAAAAACAAAAACAACAACAAAACCGACTGCCATAGGTTGTAAAAAATGTTCTCTACCCCTGAAGATCTGCATGGCTGTTTCATTTCTTCCCCCTTAGAATCATTATCAATATCCAAGAGAAGAATTTCAGTACTCAGTGCTATTTTCCACAATCAGTTGGAAATGTGTAAAGTGCAGGAGCCCAGCAGACTTTATAAACAAGATGTTATAAACCTATATTTCAAATATTTTTAAACAAATACCCATTCAATAACAAAGGTAAATTTATTAAAATAAAACAAAAAAAAACAAAAGTCATGGTTTCATAATGGATTAACAAAAGCCTCTACTGTAGTATATATTGCTTCCAATTCAGTAATGCATACTATACAAAAGTACTCACTTTATATAAATATCATAGTTGTTTAATCCTACGAAGCTAATAAATATTCTTATCTAAAGATTCCATACTGTGGCTTCCTCCAAGCACGTTACTGTAGACAAGCCTCAATCTGTAAGCAAACTGATCTAAATCAAATTCCATCTAGTTGAAAATAATTATCACGTACTGCCCAGCGCTGATGAGTATGAATGGATTACTGAAAATATTCACGGTAATTGCAGGCTGCTATTTACATTGACCAGATTTGAAGGAGTTTACTTAGTGAAATCTCTAAACATGCAGGCCACCAATGCAAACATAGAGGAAATCTCTTCTGGCATCCACACTAAAAAGAGGCCAGGATCCTTTCTGCCAGGTCACGGTGTGGTTATTTCATAGTGTCAGATATGTTACTGGTGACACAATGAAAATTTATGATTGCAGTTATTTTATTTTCAAGTACTGTGCTACCACAAGAGATTTTTTTTCTTAGTTCAATGGAGTACCAGTCAAATATTAAAGACTATCATTTTCAAAAGCTCTAGATTTTTCTACTTGTAAACAGGTATGTGCAAAACACTAATGGGAACCACAGGCGAAAGATTTTTTAATTGTAGAGAGGTTGCTTGCTTCTAGCCACCAAATCCCAAATATGTCTAGTAATATACAAGTAAAGGCATTAAGTGGGGGAATAAAGAATGATCTCAGACAAACTTGCCACAAGACACCTGGACAGGTAGGCCAGCTCCCATCAGCCCTCACTCTGAAAGATTTTTATCATCGCCACCATGAGCACTAGATTATGAATCAGGAATCCTGGTTTCTGCCACTAATGAACTGTGCACTCTAAAGAGCTGTATAATCATGGGAAAAGCCCATAATCTCTTTGAACTCCAGTTTGCTTATCTTTAAAATGAGGGCAATAAACGCTTTTAGAACAGAATAGAAAAAGATAAGGTAAAAATGGCTACCTAGAGCAGACCACGGGGATTCAGTGATAGAATTCTCACCTGCCATGCCCAAAACCTGAGTTCGATTCCCAGCGCCTGCTCATGCAAAAAAAAAAAAAAAGGCTACCTAAATATATTGAAATTGATCCAAACATATAAAGATAAAGGCAAACACATAGACTGCCATATGATAAAAAAAGGAAATACTTCTCACCAGAGGGAGAACAGCAAAATTCACTGTTGATGAGGATGTAGAAAAGTAATAACATACTTTTAGCCTTTTAAAGAAAAGCCTACAAAATGTAAAAAAAAAAAAAAAAATTACCCTAATTTGGTTCTATAACACTTTCCATCCCAAAATTCCCAAAGAAAATAACCCTAAAGAAAATCAAAGTTCTCTAGAAAAGAATCTCCTTAGAGACATTTTGTATATATATAGAAGAGAGGAAAACTGGAAACAACCTGCATATTCAAAAATAGATGTAGGACGGGAAAAACCTGGTTTTGCTAACAAAATGGAACAAAGGACTATACAGTCCTCCCTAACTATTTTCAGAGTGGAGATAGTCACATGACATAACCTTAAATGTAAAGGTTAATCACAAAGTATATCCACCCTCCTTCTATTCATGCAAACCACGTAGTGACAAAAATCGTAGGTGACACTGGAGGGATATAACTAGTTCACTGAGTTCTTTCTTTAAAATTCATTCCACACAAAAAATATAAAAAGGGGTTGGAAGTAAGGGAATGTTCTCTCAACTATAGCCCAGTTTTACACTTCATGCTTCTATATAGCTTTTCCAACATGACTAAAATCACATTTTATCTCAATCGACTGCTTAATGTTTTTCTAGCACTTTCACAAAGTTAAGTTATGTAATCGTTTGAAAAGTCACCAGTATTCATGACGCTTATACACCAAAACGCTTTTGTACAAGGTCTACCAACAGGGACACATCCTCTGAAACCACACTATACATAACACTGGGCCCGAAATGTTCTCCCACACGTCATCAGTGGGAAATTAAAGGAAGCACCAAGAATGAGAAGCTAAGATTCCAAACTGGCTCTTTAAAAAGCATACTATAGTAGAACATGTCACAAGGCAAATGCCTCTTCTGTGCAATTATTTCTTTCCTTAAGCACCATAGGTCACAAAAGCAGACTGCAATCATGGCAAAAGTGATCACTCCGGCTGGCCTGGCCACAGTTCCCTCTCCACTGCATTAGATTAAATCAAATAGGTTTACGGCAATACACAGAATTTATGGGTGTAATTACGGTGGGTTATTCGGCTTCAGTGTGTGGCCACAATTTTAGATTATCAACCTGTTAAAAAATCCAAAAAGATATAGAAGGTGAAATTCTATAATTCTTCAAAGTAACAATACTTCAAAAGAAACATTAACCAGTGACAACACTCTCGCAAAAAGGAATGTTAATGTTTCACAAAAGCTTGGGTTAAGTTTTCTTCCTGCCTGGGATTTCTTTCTTTCTAATAATCAATATCTTGACTTTCATATTTTAAGCTTTTATTTTAACATATACTGAAAAAGATAACATATTCTGAAATTCTAATACACTCATTAAATGATACCTAATGAATAACTAATATATTCATTAATATATCAAATATATCACGTACTAATAACATTCTGCAAAACAGAAGAGTAAGGTAACTATGGGTCATGTTGGAAAACAGCTTTAAAACAAAGGTTAAAAGCTAAAGGTAGTAACAAGTGGATATACAAATATGTAGGAATCTGATCAGAGACCATTTGCTCACTTCTCTCAGTGATGACTAGGATACAAAGTCAAAATAATTTTCAATCTTTCACATTTACCACACTAGTGAAATGCCAACTTTCTAGGTTATACTGAGAAGGCACTGGTAAGTTGCTATGCTCAATTTTTCCACTGTCATCAGCATCATATCTAACAATCAGAAAATGGGCTTTCAATTTTCAAAACTCTCCAACACGCCAATGTAACCACTCTGAAGTCAATAAGTTCTAGTGTTGGACTATGTGTTTATTTACAACCAAACAAATTATGAGCTCTGAGGAAAAGATAGGAGGAAAAGGAACGATCTATTAAAAAATTAATCCCAAAAATAAGTTGCAAAATTGCAACAAATGCCAATGACCATTTTGTACCTATCTGAATCACTCTATAGAAGCCTATGAATATATTTTGTACTATTAAAATGAGATTTGCAGGATGTCACATCATAATTTAGAGGTTTAAAAAAACGACAAATGCAGAACTGCAAGGCTCATATTAAGGTGAACAAATTCCTTAAACTTTGCTTTGAATTAAAATTCCATCATGTCAACCATCACCTACTACCTGAGATAGCAACCCAGAGTAGAGACAGGCTGATAACTCAAACACCACTCATTAAAATATCATGTTACGAGGCAAGGACAAGAGGATGCCTTTAAAAAAAATTCAAATTAATACAGATCACACAGGTGTGAGCAAATCATAATGAGAATAGAAATTAAAGTAAAATAATAGCCACATCAAAGAGCTTTAGTAGCTAAGGGGTCATTTACATTTCAAAGTCCTCTGGCTGGGGTATTCTTAAGTATAGTGCCACTAAGGTTTGCCAGTGCTGTGCAAACACTTCATTAAGGTTGTGTGGCAGAGCCCTGTGTAAATTAATTAGTTGAGGTTGCACACATTCTCTAAAAGCAGCTCTCTAAAACAGACTCAAATACATGCAAGATTTGCAGGGAATTAAAATTTAAACACAACTCACTAATCAATTCTTCTTGCTTTCACATTTCAATGGCATTTTGTGTAATAATAAATAAGTCTATGTAAATACTGCTAACCAAAGTTTTATTTGCTTTCAATTAGAGCTAAGGAAGGAGCTTTCAATTTTGCTTTTGATACCCAAGTTTTATTTCAGATTTTATCAAGACTTACTGAAAAGAGTTTTCCTAAGATAACCAAAATCAACTTGATCCATATTTAAATGGTAAATGAGCCAATATTTGAAATTCACATATGCTACAACTTAAATGAGCTACCTAGTAACTTCTATAAACAATGCCTTACCAAAAATATGTATTATCATGCTCCTGCAGTGAAACTATTTCATTTGTTCATTATAATTTAGTTAAATTGCAAAGTTGAACATATTTTATTAAAGATAATGCTATAGCAACTTCCTTCTTTTCCTTCAAAATAGTAAGCAGATTTTTGCTATAAATAATTGTTAAAACCACTGAAACTAGATGTCTGGTAAATATTAGTCCTCAAAATAAGTAAATGTACACAGAAAAAGTAAATATCAGTCGTGTAAAGGTTTCTACAGCAAATTTAACAAGGAAGAAATCTTATGCAAAGGTTTCTGCTGCAAATTTAAAGAGAGAAATCTAAAGTTTTCAAGAGATCATGAGTCTTCCAATTATGTACATAAGAGATCCAGGAGCTCCTCGGGAATCCTAAAATAAAGTCCCTACAGTCTCATTACCGTGATTGTGAAAAATTCATACTTGTTATACAGTAGAGATGATTTAGAGACTTCTTTAATGGCTAATGTGTTTCAAGAGCATAGACTGCTGTATGTAGGAACATATCTTGTGAGACACTACCATTGAGAAGAAGCTGTCCTTCATGCACATCCTTGGATAAGACTGCACTGTAAACATCTTCAGGAAATCCAGTCTTGCATAATGCGATTTCACCCGAAGCCTCTACAGAAGCCTGTAACACAAGAAAAAATGTGTGCGATGACTGCTACCTCCTTCAACTGAGAAACATTCCACTTGGCATAAAGCCTCATTTTTCAACTATCTTGTACAAACACCCCCTTTGTTTCTGAATGGTTACAATGAGAGTGTACAGGGCAAAGGGTTAATCTTTTTTGATAACCACCGGAGAAGGAACAAATCACACTTGTTTTGTCCAGTAAAACACACATTCTAGGTTCTTCCAAGGTCTAAATATTTCAGTTAAAATGGTCACTGCGACTGAAGAGTTACCAACTGGGGTTAGGGGTGGGGGGCAGCCAAATATTCTTGAGGCTCCACAAATCACTATCACTAACTTAAATTCTTAGCCTGAAACATGTACATAATTTATAAATAAATTCTGATGTTCTCATTTATTATCTGGTTTTTAAGAATGTTTCCATATATCCTGTTCTTTAAAAACAAAACTGCAATATAATGCAGACAATATAGTATCTCATATACAGTAAAACCAAACTATCAAATGCATATATTTCTTCATTTGAAAGACAGGAATGTATTAAAAAGATAAAGATGAATAAAATTATGCTTATTTTTTATACTTAAATGTTAGAAAGTAACCAAGCATCTTTTGCCATCTTTCTGTCTATCTATTATAAATACTGTTGATCTACCCAGTGAGTTTAAAATGGAATCAGGACAAGTGCTACCACTTAAATCTCAAAGTCAGTTTCATGACTTGTTCCTGGAATTGTGATCTACTGACACAATTCCAGGAATATTTGCCCTCAGTAGCGCTTGGGTAGCATTTATATTAACTATAGGTGACTCCATTCAGCACTAATGGGGACCAGAAAACAGGAGGAGGAAGAGTGGACAAACACCACCTGAGGGAAGGATTTCAGGAACCACTGGGACAGTATTCAAAACACAGTCTGCAATGGTGAGGACAATCAGAGATTGGGAGGAGAAAGAGAACCCCAGAAACAGAGAGACTGAGCAACAGTTGATTGGATGAAGCAATATGGCGCAGCTTCATAATTAAAGGGCTATGTGGATTATACATGTGAAGTTTTGCAAATATTAATGACACGGAAATCCAGACTAACCTAATATCTAAACTGTTCTCTTCAAATCTAAATACTGGAGATAATAAAATTGACCTTTATTTAGTATCACACAATATTTAATCTCAAAATACGATCAGGTCCAACACTGAGATATTAAACCCTGCCCATCAAATTAGCCCACAGTTTGAAGTTCATTATATGCAAGTAGGGATTGTACCAGGTCAAGGACCCATCCCGTTATGGAGATGTTACGCATTCACCTGGGAGAGCAAATTGGCAAGTTCTAGTAAAGCTGAAAGGTGTGTGTATCCTCCGGTAGGTTTGTTCCTCGGGAAACACTCCCACATGTGCTCCACTAAACATGTACAGGAACGCTCACTGCAGCATGGCTTACAAGAACGACTGAAGACTACCAAATGCCCACTGATATAAGAAAAGACTAACAAAGTGTCATACAGTCAGAGAGAGAGAGAATACTTGACAGCATTAAAGTGAAAGAATTAGAGCTACATCTATCCACATGGCTACATCCAAGGGAAAAATGTCAATTTAAGTTCTGTGTAAGACTGAATGAGAAATTTAATTATAAAATCAACACAGAATGACTTATTTTTAGTAAGCTCGAAAGCCTTGTTTGCGCAACATTCCAAATTCAAATTAAAAACAAAGCACGCTGCATTATGAATCTCGCAAAAAATGAAAAGCATGATTGATGATTCCATTCATATAAAGTTTAAATGGGAAAGATAATACACTGCTATGGATGGATACAGGTCTATCTAATAAGAATATAAAAATGTACAGGGTAATGGTAAACATCAAATTTGGGATAGCAGATACTCCAGGGGAGGGAGAGCTGGCAACGGCACCAGGAAGCATCACGTAGATGGCTTTGATTTTATCTGCAATGATTTATTTTTTTCAAAAAGTATCTTAGGCAAACAAGGTAAAACGTGAAGATCTGTGTTGTCCGCCCATGAGTACAGATTACATTATTTCCCACACTTCCTATATGCTCCACATATTGGATAATCAAAACCACAAAATATTAGGAACCAATTGAGAAATAAGAAGTTGGACTTCCAAAACCCATCAAGTTTGGGACACTGGGAGATATTATGATAGTTGACACCCACAGACACCCAGACACTTAGACAGGTCTAGTTGGCACAAAGCAAGTAACTCAACAGACAAAAGCTTTTGTTTATTGCTAACTAAAGCAAATAAAGGAAACTCCCCAGTTTGCTATATAAAACTGACAAACTGGTTTGAAATCTACGACCCACTGGTATGTCAGGGAGCTGCTTCTTCCCCTCAGATGAAGTCTTCTAACAGGAGAGAGTTTAACCAGGGAGGTAGGTCAGCAGGCCAGAAACAAACAATGGGAGGTCCAGAGTAAATGGGTTGTATTTCAGCCAGGACATTCAGAGTAAGTGCCGTGAATTTTTACAGGTGAGGACCCAGAGATCACTGAAGTCTAAAGACTAGATGAAAACTGTACTTTTCTTTAACTCCCCCAGTAATGTCTTGCTTTCCAGGGGCTCTACCCTAAGATGGGGGAGTTAGCAGCAGCATACCCTGGTACATGCTCACAGGAATGGAATTTCAAGATTACGTAAGGTCCATCAGGTGAATCATATGAATATTTATTTCTGAGTTTTAGTCTCTTTCTTATCTCAGAGAAGGGAACTTCTGTCTTCAACACACTACCCTTTACTTAACCTCTCTGTGCCTCATTTTTCTCATGTATGAAATGGTACATACCCACTCAGACTGGCTGTGCAAATTACTGAAACAGTGTTTGGAAAAGCATATCTCTAACGAATGATGGCTGCTGATATTAAAATCCCCTGCAGCTCATGTACTATCTTTTGAGATTTCTGTATTACATTGCAAATTGATGAAGTTTATATAAACTCTACCCCCCCCCCAAAGAAAATGAATCCACAGGACAATATGCTTTATTGATGTATAATGTGTTTTCTTAAAAAAAATTCTCTTACATACTCAAGTCTCTCTTAGGTAATGAGCTGGAAACCCTACAGAAGAGAGATTCTTGTTTTCATTTGAAAATACGGATTAAGTGGAACCTTTAAAAACTGAACACAAATACCTTTTGGTGCCCATGTGGCTACAGATGTTCACTGCTTCTGGGATGGTTGAGACTCTCAGTGTTGCAACTTCTGTGCTTCTCTGCCCCCTAGATAAGGCCATCCTTTCTCACAAGAATGGTTTTGGGGACTGGAAGATGATTTTCTCTTCTGCATAGTGACCTGCACATATCTGTTTCAAGTAACTTTAATGTTTTTGATTAATTTGCCTCTCATAGCTCAGTAGCTGGCTAATCAAGTTAAAGAGCATGTGCCTTGCTTTAAAAAAAAACTCCCTAAAGTTACATACAAATATATATTCTTATTATTATTATTATTATTTTGGGTGCATCATTCGGGAGTCGAACCCAGGTCTCCCACATGAAAGGCAGGCATTCTAACCAATAATTAATAATTGATTTATTAATTTCCCCTCTTGGCACTCAGTCCAAAGTCAATAAAACTAACATACTCAGAAAAATAAACAGGAAGCATTCCGATGAATACAGTTTCCAAGCTGGAGACACCGCAGGCTTACTTTATGCCAAACACTGTGCTCGTAAGTACTTCACCATCAGTGCCTCATTTGATTCTCCCTGAGCCCCTGAGAGGTTGGGGCTGGCACTAGGTCTGAGACTGTGGGAGATGACCCAACAGGTGAGCTAGGTCTACCTAGGGAGGCTAACTCCAGCCTGGAAGTCCCTGGTTGCAACAGCCTTTTAAAGGACATTGAAAATTCTCTGTTCTAACCCACACCTAACACTTGAATGTCCTACCCTAGTGGTTCTCAACCAGGGGAAATCTGGAAAAGTCTGGAGACATTTTTGATTATCCCAGCTAGAGAGAGTAGAGAAGTGGGCATCGAGTGGGGACAAGTCAGGAACCATGCTAAACACCTGACATTTGCACAATACAGCGCCCCATAACAAAGAATAACCTAGCCCGGACTGTCAGCAGTGCCAAGGATGAGAAGCCCTCTACTGCGACCCACCCAGGAAAGGGTGTCCACCACCCTCAAACGCCCCCAGCACTAGGGAACTCTCTAGGTACTCACATAGCCCATTAATTTCATTAAAAAAAAAAAAAAAAAGTGTTCCTTGTCCTAAAACGAAAACCCAGCTCCTGTGGGTAAACGTCAGTAACTGCCCATGACGCCAGACCAAGACTAGGCTCTGGAAGTTGAAAGATGAGAAAGAAAAACTTCCCCTCACGAAACTCACCATGTGTACGGAAGAGGTTGAGAATAACATGCATTTTCTAATATTCGAATAGTGCAGGGGTTGGCAAACTTTTCTGTGAAAGGCCAGACAGTAAATATTTTAGGCATTGCAGGTCACAGGATCTCTGTTGAAACGTACTCAACTCCGCTGGGGCAGGGCAAAAGCAGCCATGGAACACTGGCAAACGAACGAGTGTGGCTATGTTCATTCCAATAAAACTTTATTTATGGACACTGAGACTTGAATTTCATACAATTTCCAAGTGTCATAAAATCTTATTCTTCTTTTGATTTTTTAAAAGTATTTCAACATTTAAAGACAGGAAGAGTATTCTTGACTTTCCAGCTGTACAAAATCAGGCAACGGGAGTGGGGGTTGCAGAGTGCCGAAACAGAGTACAAAGTTCAATGAAACGTTGCTGGGTCACTTAATTTTCACAGGTGCCCCCTAAGGAAGGTGAAATTACGAAATTGCGCACATTTACAAACAAGTTCACACACAGAGTTTCCCTGAAGTACCCAAGACCTCACATCCAAGAAAGAGACAGAAGCCGGATCCTAACCTTGTGCTCGTCCCAAGGACAAACAATTGCAATATGATTCATTCAAGAAATACGTTCTGCATGTCCATTTGCCACAGGAAACAGAGATCAAGGCCCAGTCCCTACCCATCAGGAGCTCTCGGCACAACCTGGTTGCAAGACAGAGCGTCGATCACAATAGAAAAGGGTGACTCTTAGGGACAAATATGCAGAGGGCATGGGCAGACCCCAGGCGAGCAGGCCAGTGTTTCCCAAGGAGAGCCCAGAGCAGCCAGGCCGTAAGGGGTGGCGGGAAAGCCAGCCCAGGCGGGCAGTGCCTGAGCTAGAACAAGGCGGCGAGAAACTGCACAACGCCTGGAGAATGACAATGAGTTCAGTGTTGCTGGAGCCCAGGAAGCAGGGCAAGGAGTCAAAAGTTGAGGCTGGAGAGTTAGACGGGGTTAGATCATAGATGGCCCTAGGGTCGGGGAGCTTGGGGTTATCCCGGGGCGGGGTAAACTGGGGGAAAGATTTTAAGCAGAGACAGATTAAGTTTGATAGTGAATGCTCTGACAGCTTTGTGGGAAATATGAGTGGGGGTTGGGCAGGGAGGAAGGGAGGGGAAGTGACAGCTGAGAGACATGTTAGTGCTCAGTCCTGAATCAGGGTAGGGGCTGCAGGAAGGAAGAAGGGGCAGACTTTACCAATCTTCAGAGTTAAAATGGATAGGACTTACTGAGGACAGGGACTCACAGTGGAAGGGGATGGAGGGAAGAAATGATGTCCTTCCCCACGTTTCCAGCTGGGTGATGCGGATGTGGGCGCCCCAAACTAAGAAAAATAATCTCAAAAATACAATGTCGGGAACAAAGTGCCTAAGAAGCAGAAAGAATGGGATGATAAATCTGCCTGTGGACGTCAAAGACGACTCAGGAACCAAAGTGATGTTTAGGCTGTGTCTTTAAAGATGATTACAAGTTTGCCGAGAGGAGGAAAAGGGAAAGGGTATTTCATGCAAAAGGAAGAACTGGAAATGGAAAAGCCCATGCTGATTTTTAATTGAGCTCCTAGTCAACCGAAACAGCCCTGATCCATTTCAGCAGGCAACTGTTAAGCCATGCCTTCCTCCTCCCGTTCCTTTGCTGCTGATTTTGGGCTTCTAGGGGCACAATTTACCTTTAACCCTCCAATATGTGATCTTTTTTTTTTTTTTTTGGCATGGGCAGGCTCCAGGAATCGAACCCGGGTCTCTGACACAGCAGGTAGAACTCTCGTTGCACCACCCCCAATATGTGATCTTGATAAGTTAATAATTTCAGCGAGCTTTAGCCAATCCTCCCAGTTTTTTGTCTCGGGAGTCTAACGAGACACCCTTATGTTTTACCCACCAAAAAATGGCCACCCTGAGGGAAAGAAATGCAGAGGGGTGAGGGCGGGGAGGCCCAGAGGAGAGAGCTGCTCAGAAGGCAAAGATGGGTGTGTCACAGGCTAGGACAAGTGCTTTCCACTGACCCAGAGCCATAGCTCTTGAGAAGGGACAGCCATGTGGAGTGGTCAGGAGAGTGGCTTGCAGTGAGCCGCAGTGCATGAGTTTCAGTCCTGGCCTGGTCTCTGGCAGCATCAGAGAAGTCACAGTTCTCGTACCTGTACGGTCATACTAAAAAAGAAGTCCCTACTTACACGGTGGTTGTTGGTGAGGAGGAAATGAGCTAATATGTGTACAGCACTTAGGATAATGCCTGGCACATGGTCATTTGACCGGTAAGCTAGCAGTAGTAGCAAGCAGTAGTGTTAGTAGTAAGCCAACTCATGGGGTTGTCTGTTGTACAGCCCAGTGGTTCCCAAACTTGCTCAGCTTGCAAGCAATCTGGGGCGTACGTTTACAATACAGATTCCTGGGTTCCAACTTCAGACTCACTGAAAAAGGATCTCAAGACATGGGGTGGAGAAATCTGTACATTTAACAAGTACCACACATCCAGCCCCTATTTCTCTATCTCCCAAAACCTTTCTAAAGACCAGAAATAGTGTGCCTACCTTTTTGCTCTGGTCTTAAAGGGTGGGAACTAACAAAAGCAAAAGTAATTTAAAACAATTATTTTCCAGTTCTTAACGATTCCTTGCAGTCTCCTAGTTTCTGTGTACATCGGAAAATGGAAACTGCAAGCCATCCTTTCATAGTTACTGATTCAAGAAATTCACCCTAATCTAGCATGGGGCTCCCCATTCTTTGTTTGAAACCTCTATCTTCCTCATTTGCGGGTTTTCTTTGGATTTTACTTGGAACATCATCCCTTTCCCAACCCTTTAGTAATTCCCTTCTTCTCCACAATCCCTCAAAGATCACATGCAGTCAGCAAGTCTTCTCAGCACACCTGGGTGAAATTCATGCTGGCCAGCGGATCGGAACTCATTTAGCGCAGCTCTGTGCCCTCACACAATCAGCTCACCTATCTTGAGTTTCAATTTCCTCTTACAAATACTTGTTCTACTCTTCCTAGGCTGAAGATCGACCTCCTTGTCTAAAAAGGACATAAGTGTAACAGGAGTTGAGGAGTTCTGCCTGCCTGGTAGTATTAGTCTATCTATCCCGGCTTTGAACTTACAGAAATATCTCTTTTTGCTCCAGATAAAATTTTTCCTTTATCTCAATACTTTGAGCTTTAAAGCCTTGAGTGTGTTACTCTATAAGGTTCCCGTTATTGTTCTTTTTTTATAGTCATCCGTCGTCACGGTTTCTGCTTTCCAGCTTTCTCCCAAACTTAAGCTCTTCCACATTCCATGTGGAGCCACACTGGACATTTCAATCTCCATCTACTTTCTGATCAAGAACATTTATAATCATTTGCTAAGAATTTCACATCTGAAAGTGGTCCAACGTTAATGGAGTCATTATCTTTTATTTCTGGCTCTGAAGACCACCTAACTGAAACCTAGTATATGCTAGGTGTTGTCCTCCAAGCACGCATCTCTTCCCCTCTGCCCAGGAGACATTGTATGGTCATAATCCTAATAGCAATTAGATTATGGTGAAGGAGATTCTCAACAACAGTCAACAAAGCAGCAAACTCTCCTTAGTGCATATATTCTTCTTAATCTTAAGGAAAATAAAGGCAGATTATACGTGTATTGGTTAAAATGGAAGGCTCTGGAGTAAACCTATTTAGGTATAAACCTTGACTCCACCCCCTATTATCTGCGTGCCCTTTACAAGTTCACAACTTTATCAGTGCCTCAGTTATAATAATAGTAATAATAAAAATAAAATAATAATGATATAGTTAAGAGCATCAGCCTCAAAGGATTATTGTAAAGAGTGTAAAGGGCTTAAAAACATTACCTGATTCTTCATAAGGCAATGGTCAGCTATTGTTTGTTATTACTATTATGCTGATTTGCTTTTGTTGTGGACACTTCTTTTTCCTTAGTGAGTACTTAAGAAAGGTAACTGAAGAATTTTGTGAACTTGGAATACCATAGAGAAAGCAAAGCCACAAGAATTTTTTTAAAAATCATTGCACTGGGCGGGCCACGGTGGCTCAGCAGGCAGGAATGCTTGCCTGCCATGCCAGAAGACCCGGGTTCGATTCCTGGTGCCTGCCCATGTTAAAAAAAAAAAAAAATCATTGCGCAAGCATGTAAGAAAGAAACACAAACGGGCTCTCTTTAATATGCACTTGTGGGATGGGGGTAGATAGTGGTAGCAGAGGGAAGGGTTCAACTAGGGTAATATTTTTACTAGGCAATTGAGTGCTCCAAACGATGTGAGTATAAATGATAAATGAAGGCATTTTTTAAAGTACTTAGTTGGGTACATGGTAATAGAGTAATGGAATTGTTCAAGACCAATTCTGCATGACTAATTTTTTAATTTTTTAATCCAATTTATCACCATAAAATTACATTTGCCAGATTCTCTACATTTCACAGGATTCCACTCAAGACGTTGGAGGCTATGTTAAGAAGATTATTTAAGAGCTACTGCCACTCTTTAAAGATTTTCTCTGTGTCAGTTATGACATTGATGACACTTTAAAATTAATATCCCTGGTTAGACACTTTAAATGTGCAGAAGTTGAACAATGTACTGGGATATTTTTGTTGTGTCACGTACTATTGTGGAGGGAGAGCACAGTCCTTTGCATAGACTCTCTGACTCTCTCTTGCCTTCAGAATATACCCTAGACCAGCTTGGGTGCAATGACCACTTCGCTGAGGCCACACATTTGCCCTTTTTTGGCCCATCTAATGATCTCCATCTGTGCTTCAAAAATATTATTAGGACATGTCTTTAGATATCTTAACTGTCAATACTTTAATTTTTCTGATTGACATTTCTTTTAAGCAAGGGGGGACAAATAAAATAGAACAGCCAACTCACAGCATGGATGCTGGCACATGAAACCGAAAACTCTGCTGAAACTGAACTCTTAGCTGGAAGCACAACAATACAGCAGCTTGATGGACAAAAATCTGAAAACTGCATACAAAACGTACTTCAGAGTGTCAGCGCGGGCTTCTCAGGAGCTGACCTCAAGTTTAGGACAGCACACAAACATACATCAAGTGTGGTTCAGACAGACCTGTGTCAGCCCACAGGTGAGAGGAGGCTTCCTAGGGTGAAGCTAAGTAGCGTCTCAAAGACAGACAGGAGCTTCCCAATAAATGTACCGGGTGTTTAATGTAATGAGTAACAAATCACTTCTGGATTTAGCTGGCTTGTAAAAGTACAACACTGTCATTAGATAGTGGCTCAGGCAACTATGCAATTTAACGGCCATTAAAAGTTCCAGACGCGCCTAAGGCAATTCCAGGAGGGATGGCCAATCGTGGATGAGCTTGCCTGCTTCATCTTCTCATGACACTCTCCAGAGACTGCAACGTGCCTGATGTGATGCTCAAGACGTCATCATATAGTATGGAACATGACACTGGACTGTATTTACAATCAACTTGGGAATTCATTCAACTAAATATCGTGAATGATGGCAATTGCTAGTATGTATTGAGGGCTTACCACGTGTCAGGAATTGTGCTACCCACCATAAATTCCATGCATTCTAGCTTATTAAATTCTCACAACAACAACCTTATAAGGTGGGTACTAATGATGCCATTTTGCAGGTGAGGAAGGAGCCTGAAAATAAATTGCCTTCAGTCGTTTAGTCAATCTAACAAAATTATTCAAACCAGCACCTAATGGTTTTGGAGACCATCTTTATCCAATGCCCAACCATCAAAATAGCCATCCCAAAGCACCCATGTGCAATGATATATAACACTCAACTGGCTGAGGGCTAGCAACTGTCCCATATGAATTTAGACCACATAAAACTTTTGCCTGCGAACACTGTAAATTTTCCTAAAATATAATTCTCACAGATGAAATGTTATGTTATATAAGGTATGATATGCCACTGAAGGGATTTCAGTGCTTTTGCTCACTATGGAAAAATTGGAGAGAAAATGTTATCAGGGCAAATTTTCTTAAACTTCTTGTCCAAATCAACAACCCCCTCCCCCAAAGGCTTCTAGTTCTAAGTTCACATGGGAAGGGAGCAATATCAGTAGGTGATATTGATGAGGAAATAGTTATAATCTATAATCAACTCTTTGCACACTTTCCATACTCTGGTGTCCCCTGGGCTCATATACACCTAGTCCTTTTATAAAACAGTTCCACTTTTTAAAAGTGGTTATACTGTTTTCAGTTCCCATACTTTGATTTAATTTAAATAGCCGGTCATGGTAATGATTTATCTAATTCCGATTCCTTGATAAGATCAACAAACCCAATTATAACATTGTTCTTGTGAGAGAACAGAATTTATGGGACAGCTTCCAGAAGAGCGCTGCAGTGTACAGAGGGGAATGGCAGTATGGAGAAGTGTGCAGCCAGTCCTGAATTTGATCTTGAAGCAATGCTTTGTCCAGTGGTGTGCTAATAAATCAAGTAATACAAGTCCTGCAAGAAAACTGAGAGGTGATAGAGCTAATAGGGTCAGTTCCAGCTTCCACTCAAGGGGTAGTCTACCATTTTCCAACCATGATTTAAGTCTGGTTCAGGATGGTTATCCACTGCCCCCCTCACCCCACTCCAATCTTTCAATGTGGAAGGAACTCCGCTATCTACAATGCCTGCCAGCTTTCTATTCCACCAGCCAGCCCCAAAAACGTGATTTCCAAGGTGTAGTCCAGGAACCCTTAAAACCATTAAGGGGGTCACAAAACTAGTTTCACAATATAACAAAAAATTAATTGCCTTTTACACTCTCATTTTCTCATAAGCAAAGAGTACAGTTTTCCAGAAGTTACATGATGGGTAATATTTCAACAGAATGAATGCGAAAGCAGATATGAGAAACCAGCTGTCTTCTATTAAGCCAGACATTAAGGACATTTGCAAAAATGTAAAAACTCAATGGAATTCTTGCCACAATTTTTTTTTTTGGAAAATGCAGCTATTTTTTCATAAAAATCCATATCTCATGTTACACATGTAATGATTTTACTATTTTTAGATGAATAAATACATCTTTTTTTTTACATTCTCAGTTTAATTTTTAATACAGTGAACACGGATAGATATTATCAACATCTCCAAATGCTCTTTGGGATCTTCAAAAATTTTTAAGAGTGTCAAAAGGTTCTGAGACCCAAAAAGCCTTTGAACTATTGCCTTAGATAGAAAAAGGATTAGTTGAATTTGTCTGAAACCTGCATTTGAAAGAACAAATGCCCAGGCCCAGGCCCCTTCCCACCTGGGAGGTGTCATGCCCACAGAAAACAAGTGTGGTGATTTCATTTCCCCTACTGGGAGTCAGCAGACCCTTGCAGCATTTGGGAAAGTGGGGAGGAGCTGTCTATTACTGTCTGCAACTAGATAGGTATGTCTGTCTGAACTCTGGAATCCAGTATTAGAAAGCAGTTGTGACCATATATAAACGCCACGACCTCCAGCTCAGCACTTACTGGCTTCATAGTGATATTTTCTTTTCTGCTTTCTCTTCCTTGCTTATTTCATTTGGTTCAGAAATCAGGCAGGGAAGAGAGGTCCTATATATTGGGTCCCTTTGGAGATGGAAATATTTGGTGTTCTAGCTGGGAACCTTGAGAAATAAAACGAAGTCCAATATTGGGGGACAAAGTACTTGCAGAGGGACTGGGATTCCAGCGGGGGCAGAAAGGGAGCTCTTCCCAGACTCCACACAGGTGATCTGTACCCTTCATCACGCAGTGTAGCCGGATTTTAAACTGGGCAGATGGCTTTTAACATCGAGAGGTTTTCACTCCTAAACCACAGGGTATTTGGATCTTGATGAGTGGCCACAACTTATGACAGCTTCTTCTCCGGGAAAGTGGGTGTTTCCACAGAGAAAGGGTCTCAAGCAAAGCAAAGGCGGTGGTGGACCCCAGGAAAGAGACAGAACTCACAAAGACCTTAGCACAGAAGGTAGACCCTTCAGAGTGCATCCTGCCCTGGGTCAACACAGGCACTGCTCTTAGTAAGAATCCAAGGCAGCCCAGGACTTTCAGACGTGCCAGGGCCCCAGATCTGAACAAGCAGAGGCAGCTGAGGCTCAGAAGCAGGGAAGTACAGTATACACTGCCTAACGACTCGTGAGCAGTACAAGACTTGCCATTTCTAAACAACATCGAGTTCAAGACTGACATCCCCACCTTAAATAACAAGTGACAGCCCCGTGAGGGCGGCACCAGCTTGGCTGCCTCAGAGTCCACAGAGGCAAGAAGGGCACATCTTGGATTTTCTCAGCTTGACCATAGGGAGGGGGGGGACCAGCCTCCACCAGGTGCTCTGGCCTAGACTTTATACATGAGGGAAGTCTTCCCTCGGAGACAGGTTCCTTCAGTCACAGGAACCCCACAGAGAGTGCATGGAAAAAGCCAGCACCAGCTAGCTCCATCTCCCTAGCCCATATTATCGCCAGCCCCTTCCAACATGAAAAAGTTAGAATAAGCATAGCCCAAATACCCCTAAAGAGTGGGAGAAAGATCAGAGATGGGGGAGTTAAACAGAGCAGGCAGGGTTTAACAAATGAGGATGACTACTGAATCATTAAAATATTTCTTTGAATCTCCAGTATCTTAGAGCAGTTAGAAGTAAAAACCTAGAATTGTGGAATTGTAACCCCTAGTAAACTCTGACAACTGTTCTACAACTAATTGTTGTGCTGTGCTTTGAAATGTACTGCTTTTTTGTACACGTTATTTTTCATAAGAAAGAAAAAAAAAAGCCAACATGGCAACAGTTTGAAAGGCCTGATCCCAAGACAGTGTCCCCAGCTCACCCACTAGACAGAGCCCACCCCAGTGACAGACACAGGAGCCCCAAGGCAAGTGTAGACCAGGAGGTTCTGAACATACTGGTTTCAAACTGAAACCCAATGGGGAGAGATTCCCAAAGGAAGGTAAAATTTAGCTCTCTCTATGGATTTATCACTTGGGGGGAGAAGGTGGATATTGTTGTATTTGGTTTTCGTTTTTTTTTTTCCCCCAGAAAGCTGGCATTTGAGGTACTGCCACCTACTTGCAAGATTCAGAAATGTTCAGTGGGGCCAAGTCCAATCTTTCTTGAGGTGCTTTTCTTTCTGATGCAGCGCATTCACTATCTTTACATTTTCATCTCCCCTTTGGACTCTGCGTTTAGTTTAAAGATCATGGATTATACATAGTCAAGGGGCTTAGATGGACTGGCATCTGAGAAAGGCTAAAATAGAGACTACCCCTCCCCGTGGCAGTCTTTCACTCCAATATCACTGGCTATTACTTAATTATGGTCTTCGGAGCATCACGGACAGCCTCTGGGAAGATAACTGCCCCTGGGAAAACTCTTTCTGGGGCAGGGACTGGTTTGCATTCTGAATGTGTAGGGTATACGACTACTGCGGTAATTATCTAGCTTGTCCCTACAGGTTTTCAGACTCCTTAAAATGTAAAGCTTTCGATCTTCTAAGTCTCCATGATTGAGAGTAAGACAGTCCTGCCAGAACGCCCATCTCCCCATGGAGGGCCGCCACACCTTCAGATGAGCACACAGCTGATGTTAAAGATGAGACACAAACTCAATGGTCAACCCCTAGTCTGGGGAAACTCAGGGTGGAGTCCTTATTCCCTTCTTCCCTATAGAAAAAGCTACACACGGTAACACTCCTGACATCTCTATCTCCTTGCCGAGTTTGAAGTCCTGTCCCTTCATCACTTCTTCCCTGCATACAGGGTGCAAATACGTTATGCTGTGAATCCTACGGGGCAGAATCCCAGGTCTGAGGCCAGCCCTCATCCAGCAACACGGAGGGGTGAAGGAGAAAGAATTCTGAGATCCAATCCCTTGAAGCCACATTCCTCAACCTAGTCTTTATCAGGAATAAAAGTGGTGGTTTGGGTTCTCCATCTGATGGTTTTTTGGTTTTACTTTATATCTGTCCAAAATGTACGCAGGTAAGAAGTGCTATTTATTAAGTCTCTAAAAGGACAAGAAAAGTCCCTAGAAAGTCTCAAACTTATTTAACACTCAAAGGCCAAGATGAAAAGATCAAAAAGAAGTCAAGCCAAACAATATGATACATGGGCAGCAATGCCACCATCTCATCAGGACGGCCCTGCGCTGAGGGTCTGAGAGCAGATGATGGAGACCCCTCGAGTGCACAGGGGAGCATAGTTGGCCTGAGGTCAGGAGAAATAGGACAAGTCACAGAACTGTCAACAAGAGGAATTCCCTTAAAGTCATCACCAAGAGGCCATGTGGCCACTGAAATCACCTAGGTTCCATGTCTGGCTGAATGTTAAGATTTTCCCAATCATAGGGCCCACATTTTGCTCCCTCCAACTGTGAAGAGTGAAATCCTTACTCTGAAGTCCAAAGTCTTGACTGAATAGGGGTGTTCTGCTCTCCCTGCAACCACTGTTTTGCAGAATCCCATGGAACTGGCTAAGCTGTTTTCAAAGAAGCACGGCGATATGCTCTGGGGTAAATGGTGGAAGTCCGGCTCATTCTGACATTTGCAAAATGGATCATGATGATAATGCCTAGCTCTGTCAGGGAACTGATGTGAGGATTAAATGAGACAACGCAGGTAAAGCACTTGGCCTGACACACAGTAAGCACTCACCAAATATTAGATTTGATCACACGACACTTTTGGGAAAGGCTCAAAATCCTTAGAAACACACCATCGTGTGAGCCATGACTCCAACTGTTAGGCAAGGCAATGGGCAGTGGACAGCAAGGCCGAGTCACAGAAAAGTGACAATCCTCCCTGAAAAAGCCAGTTTTCCTACAGACATTTTGCTGAAGAAGAAAAGGCCAAAACACACTTGAAGACATTCTCGACCTCATTAATAACCAAAGAAAGGCAAATCAAAACCACAGTGAGGACGGGTCAGGGTGGCTCAGCAGGCAGAGTTCTCGCCTGTCATGCCTGAGACCTGGGTTCGATTCTCGATGCCTGTCCATGCCAAAAAAAAAAAAAAAAAACCCACAATGAGATATTATTATGCATTTACCAGATTATTAGAATTTTTTTAATGAAACTACAACATGCATTCTAATAGTAAAGAAAAAACAAAATGTGTACACGGTGCTGGTTGATTTAGAAAACACTCTTGCGTGAGCTAGTGAAGCTGAACATGAGCCAGTGAAGTTGCACATGAGCCCGGCCTGTGGTCTGACTCAGTGGTACACTTCCCAGAGCAGACCAGCAGCACCTGGGAGCTTGCTAAAAATGAAAATTCTCAGGCCCCACTCACAGACTAACTAAATCAGGGGGTGGGGCCAGTAATCTGTTTTAACAAGCTTCCCAGGGATTGTTATGCAAGCTAAGGTTTGGGAAGCAGAGCCCTAGAATATCTCTGACACTCCAAGGGACACATGGAGAAATATCCCTGGCAGCAAAGATCAGAAACTATACACGAGTTCATCAACAATAAATTAAATAAGTGAAGTACACCATACTGATAGCACAAAATGCCCTACAGCGGTGAAATGAACAAATTATAGTCGCTTGGCTCAATGTGAACGAATCTTACTTGACATAATGCTAAGCAGAAGAAGCAAACTATAGGAAGAGGACACGTGCATGGTATATTTATATATATATATATATATACGCATGATACATACATATATATGAAACATGTCTCTAAATACATATATAGAGAGAATATATAATTATGCAACACATGTTAAAGCTATAAAGAAAAGCACTATATAATTATTAGAACAATTAGGATAGTGGTTATCTCTGGGAGAAGGGGATGAATGAGAGAGATGAAGCGGCAATATTTTATTTCTTAACCTGGCTGGTGGTTATACTGGTGCACTTTATATGCTTTAATTATTCTTTAACTGTACAAATATTCTTTATATTTATATGTAGCACATTTTACAATAAAAGTTTTTTTTTAAGGCCTATCATTTACACACACAAACAGAAAAATAAGTCAATCATGTCTGAGTTTTTTTAACCTGCATTCAAATAAACAAACCTAGGAACACAGACTCTGACGTGAGGCTGCTCACATGCAAATCCCAGCTCCTCTGCTTCCAAAGTAACACTGGACACCTTAGCTAATCAACCGTGCTCCGACATCCTCAGGTGTAAAAAGAGTATGGTGTACGTGCATATGATCAGCTTTCCTAGTATTTTAGGAACTAAATGAGTTAATACCTGGAAAGTGCTTAGAAAAGCGCTTGGCACATAAAAAATGCTAAAGACAGTAAGTTATTATTAGAATAGGATGCCAAGTTAAAAACAACACTTTCCACAGTAAATTGCCAATAAGTCTTCAGCATCTATGAGAACAAAGAATCTACCTTCACTCTCTTTTTGCAGATTCTGTGTTGGTACCAAGCCATATAATATCATCATGCTCAACTTTCTCCTCTACTGAGTTTTCAGGATCATGTTGAAAGTGTTCAGAGACTAATCTTGGTTCCAGGCAAGTCTCAAAACACTCACGTACATACACACACACAAACAGATGAGCACACAGGCTCACTCCAGGACATTAACGAATTAAATCAAAGAAGAAAGGAACAGACCTAGGAGAAGACACCAGAATAGCTCCTGTATGTTTCCCTGTTAGTCCCAAATCAAATCACTGGCAGCATAAGAATCTATGTACATCAACCTCTTTTCTTAGTTATAAAAACAGTGGAATTGTTACATCCTGACCAAAAAGGGGAAAAGAAGTGTAATTAATAAAGTATCAGTGGCAGAGAGAGTTCAAATAAGAGTCAATAGGCTACTCGGGAGGTTGCTCTTTTGCAAACTTCAGGTAGACCTTGCTACCTGTCATAATCTGCCAACCCCCCAACCAGGACCATTCCAGCCAATCCTAAAGAACACCTAGGGCAATATATAAGATTCCACAAGGGTTCCAGGCACTAGAGTAACTTGCCAGAAACCTACAACCTCCAGATGGGTCCCTGGTCCAGATAAGTCCTGAAATCTAGCCCAGCCTCTCCAGGATATCAGCTAGTTCCATCTCCCTACCCCATATTAGTGACAGACCTTTCCAACATCAAAAATTTAGAATTGCCAGAGCCCAAACAACCCCAAAGAGAGGTATGGAAAGATCAAAGGTGATGGTGGAATCATACATAGAAGACAGTACTTAACAAATGAATATGAATGCTGAATCATTACATTAATATCTCTCTTAGTTTCCAGTATTTTAGAGCAGCTAGAAGTAAAAACCTAAAAACTGTGAAATTATAACCCATGTCAAAGAATGAAATATGTCCTACAATTAATTGTGGTGCTGCGCTTTGAAATGTATAGCTTTTTTGTATATATGTGATTTTTCACAAAAAAAGAAGGAAAAACAGTCGATTGAGATGATAAAAAAGTATTTAAGCCCTCTAGCCTCCTACATTCTGGAAAAGCCCATGACAAACTCTGAGATCTGTCCTGTAACCACTTGTTGAAGAGTGCTTTGAAAACTATTGCTTTTTTCTTTCTTTGCTTTGTATATGTGTTATACCATACAATAAAAAAAGTTTTAAAAAAAGCAGTTTGAAAATCTCAGAAAAGAAACAGTGGAATTGTATCAGCCTAGCAAACATCTGTTAGAATTTAAGGAGGAATGTTAAAATATGTGCCCTTCCATTGTGGTGTCTGAGAGTGGTCTAAGAAGCAGTGGAGGGAATACATGAGAGCTACATGTTGCCTGGCTACAATATTGAACAAAGCCTTGCCCACATCAAGTGCTCAAAACACATTCAAATAAGCAACTCATCCTTTGATTGTGCTCGTATAAGGCACTGTTAATGATTATGCTCCCCACCCAAATCTTCTAATAAATGGTAATAGAAAAACTTCCCACAAGCATTAAAATTTACTAACTACTGTTACCAAAGAAGGAAGGAAGGCCTGGGCAAGGCTAGCAGCACTTGCATCCTGCATTGTAAGTGATTAATATATATATATACTAACACACTTATTCTGCACAACAACCTTATACATAAATACTATGCATGATCCTTGCTTTACAAATGGGGATACTGAGGAACAGAAACGTCAAGTTTGTCCAAGTTCACACAACAAGCAAATGTCAGAGTCAGGACACAACAAACAAAGGCAGTCTGGCTTCAGAGTCTTCATTTGCAACCACAGTACTGCACTGCCTCTTTAGACTAATAAATCAGTGTAAATGAAGAGGGAAGAGAAATAGAGCCAAATATTTATGGAAATGTTATATTTGGCAAAGGAAGCATTTTGGTTCACAAATAAGGAAAATCTTTTTTTTTGGCAAACAATGGACATCTTCTTTAAGTGTGTGTATGCATGGTAGGTGTGTAAAATGGGGGGAGGGTGGACAAAGCAAAACCCCCTGCCTCACACCATATACAAAAATAAATTTCAGATAAGTAAAATATCTAAATTCAAGGACATGAAGAAAAAAATTTAATACAGCATAAGGCTTGAGAAAACGGTCTTTGGAGATTGACAGGCGTCGATTTGTATGTTAGCTCTCCTACCAAAAAGCAATATTTCAGACACATATCATATACTCTTTTTTTTTTTACTCATGCAGAATTGAACTTGAGGAAATAAGGAATCAGAATCATGGCAATATCCATTACATATGCAAATACTTAAAAAAACTAACCTCACTATTTTCCAAATACTTTTATTTTCAGACCTAAAATGTTCTAAGGGATCTTCTGAAGAATCCATGATCATATATTTAAACATACCACTATCATCCTTTAAAACAAAGCTCCATCAAGACAAATTCAAATTAGGGGAAAGACCATAAATCCAATCATGGATTTAACTCATTTTCCTTTACAAGGTACTTAAAGCTAAATCAATTCGTAAATTAAAGCAACAGTTACGATATTCTCCCCAAATGTTCTTAGTTATCTGTAAAACAGAAAAGACAGAGCTGTAAATAAAATTTAATACTGAAAACACAAACACTGTACATAAACAATTACTCTTGGGGTAGAAAAACAGGCGAGAGTAAAGCAAGTAAGATACAAATTACTTCTCAATAAACTATGGCCACACAAAGAGAGCTTTTTTCCTTTAAATATTGTAAAATAAAGCTCACATGTGTAAGAACATAAATAAATGAGAGTAGCCTTGAAGCAAACAAATCCTTAGTGGGCAATTACCTATGGAATTTCTTTCCTTAATCCTCATCATTATGCTTGGAATTCTCCACTTACAAGTTATATCTTGTATACAAGTTTGTCTATCTACGAAACGACTATTGTAAATGGAGAGAAAAGGTCTTTTGAAACAAAGATCTTGGGACTTGCTGGCAAGACTCATGACAATCTCTGATCTTTAAAAATGTTACTCACAGACACAATACAAGGGTCACCTGTACCCCAAAAATACACCAAACAACCAGAAAACTAGCATTTTGTTCCATTTAACAACTTTATTTAAACTTTCTTAAATTAAAAAGAAAAATCTGTATAAGGCCGTACTGAGAAGTAGGTCACTACTCAGCTCGGACAAGGTATAAGCTTCACCAAAAAGATTAGAATCTGCTAACCCACAAAACCTTCAAGAGTTCAGGTCAAAAGACACTTAACTCCTTAACTTCACCTTCCTTATGATAAAGGTAAGGGCAAGAGAGGTTATAAGTTACTGAATCCCAAATGTTTTTTGTTTTTGGCTGAAGCAATATTCCCAATATTATTAGAATTACAAAAAAAAAAAAAAGGCATCAGGATAGCAAAACCCACTTAAGACATTCCAAGGCTTGACCCCATAAACATTCAAGTGACCTTCAGATGAAGTGAAAGAATCAATCTTTACTGTTATCAATTTTGAACTTCTTTAACCTCTCTAACACATCTATAGTGTCCATGAGTATGTCACACTTTTACGATTATTAAATAGTTATGACACAAATATATGGATGATTCTACAAATTGAGCAGAAGATGCCAGATACATAATACACTGTATAAATTTCATTATTTAAAGTACATAAAAATAAGCAAAACTAATCCATGCCTTTAGGAGTCAAGTAAGTGCTTACTATTGAGTGGATGGTTAAAAACTAGAAGGGGGTCTCCTGGGGAGCTGGCAATGCTGTGCTTTGATCTGATTGCTGATTAAATTATATGTTGGGTTTCTGAACATTCATCAAGTTATCCACTTACACGGGTACTTTCCTGTATGCATTTTATACTTCCTAAGATATGTGTACATGTGCACGTGCATAACTTGAATTTTGAATTCCATGAAATACAACATGGGAAAGCAGGACATTAGAACCTAACCTCGAAGAAGCTGACACCAGACAGCCTCTACTGGGGATAGGTGCCAAAGGAGCTGCAAAAGGCTAATATTTTGGCTGCAAAAAAAAAAAACACTTTTCTTTATTTACTGGACCAAAAAGCCACAAAGAATAAACTTCAGACTTAGAACTTCTAAAAGTTAACCAATTAAGACAACAAAAGAAAAAAAAAAATTAAAATGGTCACAGTCTCTAGTTCACGAAAGATTTATGCTCAGCCGAGAAAGTGGATTATATCATATTCCCTTTAAACTTAATAAAATTAATAGCTTTTTTTAGTCATTTATTTCAGAGCTCACTTAACAGTTTCCCAACCAAGAGACATTTTGTTCAAGATTACAGTCAAGCCAAGTGTAACCACCCACTCATGACAGGTCAAGTTACAAACAAAATAGTTCTAAGCTTTCTCTGCAGCAAACAAATCAGTACCTGTACTCAATTACTCTACAAAATACTCACAGAACCCTGTTTGTAGTGTAAGTCCTATTGTAACAGGGAATATATATTTTTAAAAGTTACCAAATAAATTCATTTATGGAAAAAAAAAGTAATTCAAAATGCTCAAACACAGAAATTGTGACATCAAAACATTTCAAAATTTAGTGATGGAGACTACTGAATTTATTTTGACAGTAAAGATCATGGGGTAAAAATGCAGTATCAAAAAACAATAACAATAAAAGAGCAAGCATGAGTAGTCAGAGTTGCTAGGCTCTTACAGGGTATTTTAAGTTGTAGGATGCATGCAAAAAATTTATTTTTTTAAGTGCTTACTACTAGCATAATACTTAGCTATCAAGAACATTTGAAAAACATTATAGAACTGACTACGAATCATTTCCCCAAGACTTTTCTTCATCTTTCTCCAAGAGAATATATCAAAATAAATAAATAAAAACCCTAGCCAAACACTAAATTTTGGCATCAGATTCCAAAATCAAGTAAAATATTTAAGGCCAGGATTAAACAGAAAGGGCAAATCAAAAGTTAAGTGCCAAAAATATCATCATATAAACTCATTAACGAGGAGTTGAGGTTCCTCTCTGATGCTACAGGCTTCCTTAAGGGTCATATTATAAAGGGTAGCAGCCTTGTAGAGGGAGACAATCATGTGCTTAGGAATCGAGTGCAATTTGACCAGTAGATATGGTTTTCCTCTAGACTCGCATAAGAATCAAAATAACTGAGTTCCAGTTTCATCATCTCAAAAATGGAATTAAAATACCTATCTAACAGGGTTACAGATATAATAAACTGCGATAACATGAAAAGCTCCAAGAACAGTGCCTGATACACAGCTACCTTGCAAACAGTTTCGGTCCTCTGAAATTACAAATATTTAATTGTTAAGGTTTGTTTAATATTAACTAGCACTAGCTTGAAAAGAAAATTTGAAGAGGTGGCAGCAAGTATCTGAAGTTTCACTGGTTTTCTCTGGTCTATGTGCTTTTCTGGGTTATAGGAATGATCTAATGACAATCACCAAAAATAAACTGTGAAATGTCATAAAACTGTGGTTGTGGGAAAAACTGGAAAGGGTAATCCTTACAGTCCTTTCTGAAAACAGTTATCACAAAAGTTCAATATTTAGTGCAGCAAAAGAAAGTTGAATAAACTCAATTTTCTTCTTATATAATAAGGGGAAAAAACAGTCATTCACATACTTGGTTCCAGTAAGTCCTGGAATAAAGCTTCTCAATTATGTCCCTTTTGATTTACTTTTTTTTACTAACTCCATAATCTAACCAAAACCTTAAATAACATATTAGAATGGGGAAAAAAATCTGAATATAAAAGTTTAAATTATGATATTTAAGTATATTTGACCAAGAAACTATTTAAATTACAATATATGATAGTATAAAAATATGTTATTACTCCAGTTTTTTAAATTATTTTTATTATAGATAGGCATATTTTGTGGGAAAAACCTCATAGATCATATATCTCTCCAAGTTACTCTATTATGAATGCCATATTACATTTATTATAGAAGCTTCTTTCAAGTAGCTCAAGTTATTTTAAAATTAAACATAATTAATTCTCCCAATGTTATCTGGGAAAACACAAGTTAAAGTGCTTACTCAATCAAGGCGGAAGACCAGTATGCCCAGTTCCGGTACTAAATGTTCAAACTCTGGATACAACAATGTCTACTTCAGACTGTATTTTCGATTTCAAAACAACTGAAACACTAAATATTCAATCAGTCAAGATAATGTAAGAAATACCAATATGGTTTAACCAGTTTAATCTCTCAGGCAAAGATAACACACATAGTCTTTCATAATATCAACCTGGAAATGAATCCATTAGTTAGCTACCTGTTAATTTAACCAATCTTCCTTTCAACCTATTTATAGCTCAGCTTGCATAAGAACTTTAGGTTGTTTTGTGACAGTTTAGGTAGTTTTCATCTGCTGGATTTTCTATTTTTCCATAACTGTCCTCTCTTCTAGAAATTATATCTTTTATCCATGATCTTTCTAATATATCTTCATGCAGAAGCTTTGAAGTTCCATTGATTATTTTTGTCCACCCTTTTCTGTAGTGTTTTTAGGTACATGGCTATCC